>NC_087476.1:57143424-57452807 GCF_036417665.1 Passer domesticus
TTAAAAGATAAACGACAGTGTTTCTTTCTCAAAAATGAATGGAAAATAAGTTGTGTCACTTTTCTACCCAGCTGTTTGAGGAAGGAGGAGAAGAGGGAGCATTTTCTGTGCATGTGAGCATATCTTGTGCAGAACAGCATCAAATCAGAGATTCAATAGTGGGATTTTTTGAACCTCAGGATCATGACATCCATGGCAACTGTATTTTCTTGGGAGAAGGAGCAGAGAGACATCATCTATCAAAAGATATCCCCTGCAAACCCTTGTCTTTGGTTACCTACAGCTTTGACTATGGGTGTCTACGGTTTTTAAACAAAGTACAATTTTAAAAACAGGTGCAAATCAAGGAAGGCTTTGATTACTATACAGGCTATCTGACATGAAAACTGGTCCTGTGGTGTGAGCTCCAAAGACGCAGATTTCTAGGTGGGTGTTTGCATCAAAATATGCTTTTGAGGGAATCTGGATGCCTGGTTATGCTATTTTGTAGTACTCAAGCTTAGCGGCCATGAATGCATCACTTTGGGTCCAGGTGGAGAAAAGGAACACTCTGATGGCTGGTTTCAAAGAGAAGTTCTTTTATTCCAGCAGGCCTAACTGGGAAGTCAATCATACTGAGATGTCATAGGTGATGTTTATTCCAAAAGCTTCCAGTGACTGAGGAGGAGATTGTCTTGTAAGGAATGCCATAAAGACAAGAAATAGAAACAGACACTGATAATCAGACTGTGTGCTGCTCTCACAGATCCAGCCAAAGGTGTATTAAATACCCACTGCTCTCCAAGCCTTATTACAATTAAAAATATTGGTTCTGTCCCTGTTGAATATTACCATAGAATCACAGAAAGGTTTGGAAGGGACCTTGGAGATCATCTTATTCCAACCCTGCTGCCATGGGAAGGACACCTTCTATTATTACACAAGAGAATATTAGCTCAACTCAGAATCATGAGGGTTAGCCCCCTGAATGCCATGCACCAACCTATCTGTGCCCAGCATTCCTCCTGTTTCACAAACCCATTGGTATAATTACTGGGCCACCTCTTTGCTAAACAGTGGAGCTAGATTCAGTGGAGGGAGAATTCAGACCACTGTTGCAACCTTGCTTCTGGAGTTACTTTCTTCCCTAAAAGAAAGCATGGTCTAGTAGCCCACTGTCAAAATTTCACACATCCCTGTCCATTATGTTCTGGTCATGGACAGCACATGGATCACAGTCTGTCAGACCAGAAGTCAGAAAGCCTGAGACACCAGTGCCGAGGTCAAGACAGAGGACATCTGGGATTCTCCCTCACATTCCCTGCAGCTGCACTGCTGGTCACAGAGGCAAGGATTCATTCAGTGAAATCATTTCCACCCCCTGGCATGTGTGGTGTCACAGCAACCTTGGTTTCTCAGTGTTAGCCTGTGTTTTAAGTTCTCTGTCCAAAACCAGAGTATCAGTATTTGCCACCATATCAGTGTACTGCAGGACTCCAGTTTGTCAAAGAAATCTAAAATATCACAGTGACAGATGCATGAGAGTGTGCATTACTGCATTTATTATACACCAAGAAATTCCTGGCTTCTGCATTCTTTTCCTGGAACTTCAGCTTCCCATGCTGTGAGAGTGGAGCACATCTAAGGACAGGAAGATGATGGGTTTGTACACAAAGCCTGTGACTGTTACCTCATGAAAGAATGACTTTAAAATTTTTGAGAACAGATTTCTGGGTCATCCTTTTAAACATTCTGTCCTATGCATAGAGTAAAAAATTATGTTCTTTGTTACTGGGAAAAGCCAAGGAAGATGTTGACTGGTGAGAAGAGCAGAAGCAGTAAAAATAGATGCAGTGAACAGAAAGAGGGAGAGGGAAGAGTGTAAAGGAAGCAAGCCAGGGAAAGAACAGATGCAGAAGTGGTGATGAAAGGGGAGCAGAGAAAATAGAGATATAGAAGTACAACTAAATTACAATCACAGGCATCTTCATTTGGAGCTCTGTTTAGCAGCGCAAATGTCACAGCTATTTTGGACATGGAATGAAAACCATGTAGTTTAGAAAGGAAAGCACATACACCCCCTGTACACATGTGGCACTAGACTACCATTTATCCACGCCTGCATGGCAGCATGAGACATTTTGATAAATACCCACTCTGACTGAATCCTGGACAGTTAAAACTTGACTGCAACACCCTGGATAACCTCTGCCAGTGCATCAGATAATCGCTTATAAACCTCAAAGTCCTTCTTGGAACACTGTCAGCAGTGAGGCAGTGACATCACCCAGCTTGCAGGCACTTGAGGGCACCGTCCTTCCTAACAGAACTGATAAAGTTATGCAGTTCCATGATAAAGCTATGCAGAAAACCATGACCTAGGTTTAAGATCCATACAGACACTCTTGCTTGAATAAAAGAGTGCCTGTGAACAAGCTTGGACAGCAATCATCCACCCTGCTTGCTATCTCACTTGATGAAACATCGTCATATTGTACCAAATATTTGTCCCCCAGACAAAACTGCTAAGACTAGATAGCCCTAAGCAGCAAGGGTGCAAACCAGCCAGCTGCACACCTAGGGCCAGGGGACTGCCTACACCAGCCTTTTCTTCCACTCTCTATGCCAAGAGAAGGGGTGGGGATCTCCACAGCCCTGAATTTGGGGACTATTGGAGCCTCAGCCCACTTGACCCCACAGCAGAGGCTGCAACAGGGAACCAGGCAGCAGCAGCTCAAAGCACATTGCACAGATGTTAATGGCAGGGCTTGGTTCACAGCAGAACCAAGAAGATGGCAAGAAGTAGAAAGGCTCAGTTTTGAAGAGCGCAGTTTTGAAGATTAAATAAATAGTGGATTTTTTTAAGATCAGAGAGAGGCCACTTTATGGGGCAGTTAGAGATGCTGAGGCTCCCCTCTCCCACACATGTACAATTACATTCCAGGTCAGGACACTAAATTACATGTAGTTTTTTTCTCTGACAGTTCCCATATTTTAGGGTTTTTTTGCTGTTGGCTTTTTTTCCCTTCACTTTATTAATAGTTCTTCTTCCTCCCAAATCCACTTTCATCTTTTTCTTTTATCTCCCTCTTCCTCTCCCAGATTTCCTCTTTTCCTTTCTAAAAGGTGGCAAATGCACACAATGAAATATGTCCTTTCCCAGACCTCCAGATCAACTTAGTGAGCTGTAGGCTGAATTTGAGACATGCGAAAATTCAATTCCAATCAACAGGGTATCCACCTTTTGGCAATTCATTAAAGCAATGAACAATACATTATACTCCCCTCCCTCAGTATTTCCATGGACTGTAAGCTATTTTTATCATCTCGATCCCAGGAACAAATATAAATAAATGTAGTACTTGGAACTGTAGAATACAGAACCAGAGGAATCTGTACTCATTGCTAAAACAGCAGCTGAAACAGCAGAAGAAAATAGACACATGGGGAAAGAAGGGAAAATCAAAATGAGGGGGAAAAGTCATGGAGAGTGAAAGGAAAAGCAAAAGAGTAGAAAAGAGTTTCCTGTTTCTCTCCTCACAGGACGGGAAAAATCAGACCAGTAGTGACCATGTTGAAGGCAACCTGTGTCTGTCATTTTGAGGAAGCCATCCTAAATCTGCAGGGTGTGCTCATTCTCACACCCTCAGCTTTTCCTCCCACTGCCAAGGTGCAGAAGGTGGGGGTCACACGGGGTTTAAGTGCCAACAGCCCCTGGGGCTCCCCCAGGCTCATCCTCTCTGCAGCCACCAGGTCTCCCTCGCTGGCACCCCACACCTTTCCTTGCACAGGCTCTTTCCTGGGGTGCAGCAGTGTCTGCTCAAGGCCAGTGGGATCCTGCTGGGCCTGTGCTTTGTCACCCAAACCCAGTGCTGCTTCACCCCCTTGGGGGTTGCACCCCACTCGTCTTTGCCCGCTGGAGAATATCAGGTACCACACATTTGGGCACTCGCAGATGGTGGCCTGACTCTCGGCATACTGAGGGAAAGCAGCAGAAATATCTGTGCACACAGGTGTGGGAACACCTGCCTGCCAGGATTTAGCTCAGGATCTGAGACAGGCTCGGCAACCAAAAGGGCTCACCAGTTTCCTCAAGACCAGCTGAAGGAAAGGCAGCCAGAGGAAAAAGGATTCTGACATACCCATTTTTACAGTTTATATGTGGCTTCTCTCATCATTTTTCTTTTCAGTCGGTCACCTTGGAGGCCAGTGAAGAGGTTACACCAGGCTCTACCTTCCTGTTCAGATAAATATGCCATAATTCCACAGCATGTTTATCAGGATCCTTGCTCATGACTCAGAATAAGCAAGCATTTCAGCCATAAGATAAGCCAAGTTCAACAGAGGATATTTTACACAATGGAACAAACAAGGTATATTTCCAGAGATGGGTGTAAAGTGTAATAAAATGAAAATGTTCCCTCTCACTTTATCAGACAGGTGTAAATCACAAGGTTGCTTCCTCTCTCAGCTGCACGTGCCTCAAGTTCTGCTTGAAAAGTCAGAAGAAATCACATTGCTTCTGTTTGTGATTTCCTCATGGTTGCAGATCCCTCCCCCATGACTCAGTTTCCATTAAGCTTGGAAGCCAACATTTCTAAATACTAATGAAAGGACTTTACTTTAAAGTTTATAGATCCATTCTGTGAGAATAAAGATGTAAATTTTACCAATGATGGTGTCAGTGCAATGGAGAGTTCTGAGAGTGCTTCCTCTCTACCTATATACTTCCCTAGCTATTTCTGAAGGAGGAATTCCATTTTTTTAAAAAAGGAGAAAAAAAAAAACAAACCTCATGAAACCCCTTGCAGGGTTTTTAACATTGGACTGTATTATCTACTTTCATACTGTTTCTCAGTTTTACTTTTATATTCAGTATTCCCAACAAGACTCTTTTTTTTGGTTTTGTTTTGTTTTGGCCTTTCTATTGCATTTTTTTTTGACTGGGAACTCTCACGAATGTAAAAGACCACTAAGGTGGCCAGCACAACAAAAATGCCAGCATTCATATATATGAGAAGAAAGTAACAGAGAAATTCCCCCAGACCACCACTACTGCCCATCTTATGGGCAGCTTTGGGTAGAAGCAGTATGATTTGAGGTAGAAAAAAAATCAGGTTCAAAATACCCCATGAACTTTAACACTTAGTTGATCAAAGTCCACATGAGAGAATAAATATACATTTTTTTATTTATGTGAAAAATTATCTAATCTCAACAGATTTCTTGTTTCTGTCTTTCCAAGACAATAGCAAATTATTTTTAACACCACTGAAAAAGAAACGAGAAACAGCTCTGCAGAAACTAAAAAAAGCTGCAGGATCAGGGCGAGTTCAGAGCAGCAGCAGAGATCCAGCACACTCCAAATGGACCAGTGAAAGTTCAAATCATCCTGGAAGGATGGATGGGAACTGGTAACTTCTCAGTGCCTTTCTCTATTCTCCCTGTCATTGTTTTTGGAAACCCCTAGCAGTTACAATCTATTTATAGTTCACTCTGTTTTTGTAGTTTATCTCTGCTATAACATCGCGTCCTTTGTCCTGACTGCACCATACCAACCCAAAGGAATCCTTCACAGCTGGCTTCTCACTCCTGCTTTATTAGCATGCTTTATTAATAGGAAGAGGGATGAGACTCCTCTCATCAGGCCGCTTGGCTGGATGAACGTGCTCTCTGTTCATGATCCAGCTCTTAGCACACTGCTTAAAATGGACATTTTTGGGTATGTGGCCCTACCACAGGGTACCTCAGTTACTCAGTTGTTTTAACATTTATTTGATTTTAAATGTCAGTGTATTTATTACACAGGATTTATTTTATTTTCCTTTCAGTAGGAATGTTCCTGAGTGTGTCTGAGTGTATTTAAGAAAAAAAACCCGTAAAGATGTAAATATCTGATGTGAAGATGCAAAGCAAGAATGATTCAACAAATTCAAAAATGATGAAATTGTTTACATTGGTCTAAGATCCCCAAATCCTGAGTAAATAGATGAACTGAAACAAAGGCCACTCAAGCTGAATGTATCTGAAAAGGATGCAGTAGTTGCATCCATTTTCCCATGAGCGACTGGATGGAGAGTGTGACGCCTGTATCACGGGGAGCCAGCCTAGGTAAAGTAATGTAGCTGGCAAAGGAGGTCCTTGAGATGAATTCTGTATTTCTGGGCTGAGCTTTCAGTCACCAAACCCAGGCCTTGACAGAGGACCTTGAGTGAGGGGCGTGCAGGGACCAGGAACCACTGTTCCCTGGCAGTGTCACCACGACACAGCAGGAAGAAAGCCTTGGGCACAGGGACCTGGGAGACATCGTCTGCAAAAGACTGTTCTCCTGCTGCAAGGTTGCTCCCGCTGGCAGCTGGTGTCAGCAGACGGAGTGCAGCCCTTGACCCAGCCCTTGCAGACACGCAGCAGCCAAGAGCTGGGGCTGCTGGATGATGAAGGGACATTATCAACCACAGATGAGGGACAGCACCACTGCTCCACCAGCTCCATGCTGGCCAGCTGCAGTGGAAAGGGGAAAGTGGGAGGTCTTGCAAAGCCTGGGATGGTGCCATTTGCTGCCAGGGTGGGTAACATTCCTTGGACGCAGGCCCACCCTTCATCCTTCAGGGGAGCAAGTGTTTCCAGTCCCACATATCTGCTCCTCTGCACAGAGATGAGGAGGTGGGGAATGGACCAATTTCAGTAAACAAGAAGTTCCTGGACTAACTGCCAGCTCCTTGAAACTTAGATTTAGGAGACTGATTCAGAGTTGAACTTTATGAAAATATTATTTAGGGGATTAGTTCATATAGTATTTTTAGCAAAAATGATAGCTGAAGTCAAGCAAAAAGGATTTACTTTGGGTTTGTTTAATACATGAAAAGAGCAACATTACCATATAATTTCCATATATGCATCAGTGCAGCAGCTGGCACCCTCCTGACCCCTCAAATTGCTGTCCCACTCCAGTCCTGTGTACAACACCAAACTGCTCCTGGGCCAGCAGAGCCAAGGAGACCTTTATGTTCCTGCAGAGCCAGCATGCACCAGCATGGACCTCATGCTCTCCTCATCTGCAGCAGGACTGCAGACCTCGCCACCTTCCCATGGGGTGAGAAGGAGCAGAGCCTGTCCCAGACTCACTGCCCACCCAGCACAGGGTGGCAGAGCAGGGATGCAAGGTTGGAGCAGTTTGTGCAGCTGAGGAAGTCTGTCTGTCACACACCTCATGCTTGGCAGGCCCTGGCTGTCACTGTCTCAGCATGGGGAAGGTTTAAAGGCAATTTCACCAACCTCTTACTGCTTCAAAATCATTCTTCCTTCCTTTCAGCAGCATGATTAAAATGGTAATTTATACTGAAGTATCAGGAATGCTCATTCACATTCTTCCTGGTAACAGCTTTTGCTCAGAGAGGTGGCACTGCTAAGCAATTTGTCAGCTTTCAACAAGGAAGATCCTTCTCTATCTTCTGGAAGTCTAAGGTGTTCCTAGCCAGTCATTCACTGACTTTTCTATATCCAAGGAAGTTTCTCTCCTGTTTTTCCCATCACATAATATTTTGTTCTTATATTATTCTGCTCCACTTCAATTTTTCTTCCTCTGAGACTGAACCTTTCAGGAAAGTCCTGTTTGCTCCTGGACAAAACCAGAAACTTGAAAACCTCTGTGTACAGTAAGAGAATTCCCTCCTCCCATTGCTCTCCTGTTCCATAAAGCCAACAATCCAGGAGGAAACACTAGCCCTGTGGCCAACATAAGGAGGCCTCAGGCCTTGCAACCACAGTCCCAGCTGTGACCCCTGATAGTTTATACTGTGCCAAGACCTTTTGGAGATTCATTGACTCAGGCTGTGTCCAGACTTCTGTGTACAGAGACTGCAGAATTTTTGCCAGGAGAGGATTAAAGCACATTCTTAAGAAGTATGTTTTAAGAGGCAACAGGAACAGGCTGAACTGTTCCCTTTGAACACCAGGATATATCTTTCTAGCATGAGGGTGACTGGAACAAGTGGCCCAGAGAGGTTGTGGAGTCTCCAACTTTGGAGATACTCAAAAGCCATCTGGGACTGATCCTGGGCAAGCTATTCTAGGTGGCCCTTCTTGAGCACTGGGGGGCTGGAACAAATGATCTTCACAAGTGCCTTTCAATCTCAACCAATCTGTGATGATTCTGTGTTTCCTCTTCCTTGCAAAGCTCCAAGCAACTGCAGTCTGTGTTACCTGTGCTAAGCCATTACACTGGAAACGTGAGCTGGGTTTCTCTGACTTCACCTCTGTTTTCTTATGCTTTTGTCAGAAAATATTCCATAAGTACAAAAAAATTACAGGATTGCCAAATAGCAGGAGGGGACTAAGGAGGTCACAGAATTGAGGGGAAGCATGATTGCTCATCCAGTGGCTGTCACTTGCAAGTACAGAAAAGTAATATTGAAACTCAGCACTGCTGTCTGTTACAGCAGAATAAATACTGCCACCACTTCCTTGTCATCTGTAGGAACATGGCATTCCTGTCCCCTCTCGTTCAGCCTCTGTCTCTGATCACTCCTGGTGCCTGCTTAGCAAACCTTGGTTCATTACCTTGGAACTTCTGAAAATTTTCAGACATGTTTCAGCTTCTCACTTGCTATGCAGCAGTTTCACTTAGCAGACCTAGGGGCTATTTCTTAAGATTATTTTTTCATAGATTTCACTGTTCCTTGGAACTCCAAGAAAACTGCAGTGCAAACAGAAGTTTAAACAAAGTTGTGACATGCTATCATATGACTTACGCAAAAGCTTTCCTCTTAACCACTGCCACCTTTAATTATTTTAGAGCACACACAAGTCTTATAGGATGTTCTTGATAAGGTGAGAGTTTGGGAGTCTGCAGTGTATTTCCCCCTGCTCAGTAGCTGTCAGATTTATTTTGCATTGGGCATGGCTGTGCTGTCTGTTGGATCAGCCCAGCAGAGCACCTGTGTGTGAACCACCACAAAGTACATCCACCCTGGGAAAGGAGTCTGTGCTGAGCTTTACCGTCCCAAACTCACTCAAACTCCTGCTGGGTGTTGTCCTTGATGACTGTATTTCTATCTGCTACTCCCTTTGGCCTGTGGCATTCAAGAAAACAAGTGAAGTCACAGATATCCCACATGCCAGAAGTGCCTGATGCACAGGAATGTCCATGACCACCAGCAGCAATTTCAGGCAGAGAGTCTCTGGTCAGCGTGGCTATAAGGCTTCTGGTGCTGGGTGAAAATGATGCATAAATGTGCTCAGCTGATTTTGGTTTAGCCAGAAAGTATTGAAGGGACCTAACAGTATCTGTGCTGGCTGAGATCCTTCTCTGTCTGCAGGTTGGGTATGACCTGTCATGCTGGGGCTGGCCTTAAAACTGATGTAAAGGTAGAGCTGGCATAGATCCTGTGTCATGTGCACTCACTGGATAGAAACGTGAGTTGGGCTCCAGGCCAGTTTTGAATGCTGTCTGAACTGGGGACCAGCACTGGTGTCACTGCTATGGGTCAATTCTGCTGCAGGTCACAGAAGAAACACACCCTGAAATTAGGAGGGGAAGCTGATATCACAGTATCTTCTGCTCCAACCAAGGGGCAGATGCAGTTAAACATTAACATGGCTGTGATACAGCTATGACCTGGCCCAACAGTATTACGTACATTGTGTGTTATGTACGTGTATTACATGCATTGTGTTTTTCATACTGTGTTGCACGTGTGTCTAAGAATAGACATTCACCCGGGTGGTCTCCACAGGTATGACTAACCACCCTGCCCACCCATTTTCAACCTTAGGGACTCAGACAGATAATTGAATGACAATTTAGGCTCACAATTTCTTGGTGCAATCATAGTCCACTTACTCATGTACTTATGGGAGCAGCCCATTGATTCAGAAGTTAACAGTAATCTCTTGTACTGAATGGACAGCTTGCTTCATAGGAGAGTCAGGACATACATTTTACAAGGTCACTCATTCCAAAGTACCTCTCTAGAGAACAGCCTCTGCATTGTAAAACTGCCTGTGCTGCTGGCTCTGAAGCCTCAGTCTCGGAAAAGCAGAGTGGGACCAGTGCTGTGGGCATGGCTGGCCATGCCATCACCTGCTGGGAAATGCAAGACCCCCCTGCACAAACACTGCCCCTGTGTACACACACACAGGGACATGCTGCTGTTCCACTGTGGCTCCTTCTGTGAATGCTGCCTACTCTTTGTCCTTGTTTTCACCTAGATCTGATCAACAGGCTGAGCTTCAGTCACTTAACTTGCTTGAAATCATGCTTCAGTTTTATCCACTGAGGATGGTTTTTCCACAGGGAGCTCTCCTGCCTTCACTTAGCCAATTCCTCCTGAGTCAAAAGTGGACCTGCTCTGGCTCAGCAGTGTCCCTGTGCTGGGTTTATATTTCAGCCACACAAAGTGCCAAGTTCAATGATCTCGTTCCACCCACTTCCTTAGCTGTAAAGTGGCTCAGTTTTCCCATGGATATTTCACTTCAAAAGATGCTTGTTAAAGAGCAGACCAGCCCTATGGTGCTCAAGGGTCACATCTCACTGAAGCACGTGGGCAAATTACCACTGCTCCAAACAGGATATGTGGTGGTGACTATCACTGTCTCGCTGCTTCCTCCACCACTAAGGTCCACCCACTGCCTCATTCCTTACCCTGGAGACCATTATGAAGGCACTTATTGCAGCAGGGAGGGAGCACCAAAGCCCACTGGGCAGCACAGACAGGCAATTAGCATGGGAAGACTCAACCAGAAAATATTGCTCTCTGTTTCTTATTTCACGTGGTATGTGTTTGGCTTCAAACTTGCTTGCTAGATAGTGTCCTTATGCTTGACTCCCCCACTTCCCTGACCAGCCTCTTTTAGCACACTTCTAGCTAGTCCCACTGAATTTAGTCCTGGGGCTAAAGTGAAGCAAGGCTGGCTGCATTCATCATAGGTTGGCAGAGTTCAGTCTGAATTCCCTACCAGAGGTTGACTGCCTACGAATGTTGGGTCTGTATGTTCCCTTTGGACTTAAACTATGACACCTTCTTGCCATTGCTCCTTGATTGTTTTCTTTACCCTTGAAGACCCTGAGAAACTGTGTTTACTGTGTTTGTATTACCTCATTTGTAGCTGCAAGTGGATTTGTGTCATCGGTGTATTTCATTATCTCTCAGATGCGTAGGCAGATGCCCAAATGTTCACAAAACCAAATTACAATATTTCAAAACCCAAATATTTACAACACAGGCTAAGAAATAGAAATAAAAGTTGAGATGAAGAACTCTTAACCTGTCCTGAAGAGAAGACTTTGGAGCACCTGTCATGACAAGTAGTGTTGTATACCTCCTCCTCTGCTGGGGCTGCACATCACTTCCAAGCACCTTGGATGTCAGAGGCATCAGGCTTGAACACAAAATCTCACAGACCAATGTGTTGTTTCTCAGCTACAAAAGGACTGGTTTTTAAAAGCAATTTGAGCAGAAGAAATAGCTTCATTTCCTGCTGAGCAGAAAGCTCTTTCAGAAACATAAATGTCCAGTCTAATAACAATTGTGTAAACAAACACTGACAAACTGCATCACAGCTGTGTGCTTATGATACTTAACTCCCCAAAGAGTCAAGCTTGCAAAATATATTTGAACTCCTTTTGCATTTGGAAAAAGAATATTCAAACCCAGAGTCAAGAAGCCTTTCCTTAAATCTGCTGCTTAATTAGGATTGATCCCCAATTACAATTTTCCTACGTTGGTATTAACTGCTTTGTTGTTCTTTTAATAAGTGTTTTCTGTTTGACTCCAAGCTTTCTGTAATTTAAAGAGCAATTTATGATACCAAGAGATATAGGTGCATTCACTTATTTCACAAAAGTGCTAGAACTATGATTTAGCTGAGGACCATATGGAAAATCCAAGAAAATTGTTCATAATAACTGTGAAGTTGAAGTCTTCTGACATGGTGTAGTTGGGGGAATTCTGTAATTGTCAGCCTCTCCTTAGACCACATTCACACCAGTGATCTTAACAGCTGCATGGTGGTATGCAAGGAGCAAGACTGTCAAAAATTCAGAAAAATCAGTTCTCATACTGTAAACGCGATCCTTTATTCTACTAGCGCTGGGTTTACACAACCCAGTCCTCTGGTTGATGGCATTTTGCTGCCTCAAGGATCAGACAGGATTTCTGAAGGGGTTGGGCCAAAAACAGGGACAGTAGAAGGAGTCAAAGGGGACTGTCACAGATTGAGGCAGGGCAGAGAGCTGAGTTAGGGAACTTTGACAGGGAGCAGTTATCTCAAAGGACAAGAGTAGTCTCTCCTCATGCCCCCCTGTTCCTGTCCATCTTCCCATGGCCAGGACACTTTGCTCCAGAGCAGTCTCTTCTGATGAGACAGAGGGTCAGCATCTTCTTCAGAGAGCCAGGCGCCCCTCAGAGAAGCACCCTTGTCCCCCCTCCCAGTGGGGCCCCTCTGCATAGCTGCCATTCCCACTGCAGAGGTGGAGAAAGGTGTGGCCCAGGACAGAGCTCCAGAAGCAGGGATCTGGAGCCCCCTGATGATGGAAACTGTTATAAGATGTGCTGCTCCTTTTCACCTTCCCTCCTCAGCTGCTCAGAGCAGCAGCACCGGGAGCAGAGACCTGCAGAGGTGGGAACAGGACACCCCTGCTCTGGTCCCTGCAGGACACCCTCAACCCCTGCCACCACTTCTGGTCCTGCTCTGAGCCAGGTGAGGTGCCAGGGATGGCCCCATGCCTCACGTCGAGCTGTGATACCCTGTCTGAGCACAGCAGTAAATACATGGTTGATATGTGTAATCTAGGAACCTATTAAGCAATTACTCCCAAGACCTTACTGCAAAATTAAATGCTTGTAATTAACTACATTTTAAAGTCTTGGAATAGGGCGACTTCCAAACTGCAAACCTGCTTCCTACTTGCTAGTTTTCTTTCTCTTATTTCTTTTTCTTTCTTCCCTTTTGAATTTGCAAGCTTTCTTCAAGCTTTGCTTCACATGACACCTATTTAACTTGCCTCTTCCTTCTGGGTATGAAGCAGTTCCAATTCCTGCAGAGCTGGTGGTCCAAAAGAAGCTTCTACACATGGGACAGAAGGAACCAATGTGCTTAAACCAACTCAGGAGTGACCATGTCCAGGCAGAGAACAGTGAAATAGGCTCCACCTCAGCCCCTGACAGGTAGCTTTGGGTGCAGTTACCCAGTGTGTCATGGCAGCAAAGCCTGCCTTCACCAGCAGCAGAAGTGTATGTAATGATGCAGCCTCAGTCCCCAGCTCACCCCAGCCTTGGTTGTTTATCAAGTCCCCTGAGCAGGCTCTTGCCTTGTAACACCCATACTGCTTGCACTGCTTGCCCCAGTAGGTCCTGCTACCTTTACAGCAGGTACCAGCAGTTCAACTGAGCAAAAGGAATAACAAACCTAAGGCTTAGACTGCAAGCCCTTGTTCTTTGCAGTCACTCTGGGCTGCTCAGCAGGAAGCTGCAGTCCTGGGAGCAATGGGCTTCCCAGTCCGGGTGCCTGTGGTGTCAGGCTGGGTAGAGACACAGGGATAACCACGGATGGCGTGTGCTGTACCTGGGCTGTGACATCCCAGAGCTGGGAAGGCTGGTCTGCCCAGCTCCATCCTTGACTCTGTTGATAGATGTAGTTACCCCTTCCAGACAGCTCTTGGAGGAGTTTTGTGAAGTGGATGAGTGCGTGGGCTCAGGAAAATTCTCTGATCAGCATTTAAAAAAACCTGTGTGTTTTTCCTGAAGTGCCTAGCACACCCTCCAGGCTCTGTGCCAGGAGTTGCAGGGCTGTGTGGACTTCTCTGCTCACTTTGGTAACCTGTTATCAGTGCACCCTTTGATAAGAGCAGCAAACCCCAAGCACACTGTGGGGTGACCTTGCCATCTCCTTGGGAAGTCAGAACAAAGCAACAGCACCCTAGGGACCAGGGCACAGGTTCACAACAAGCCAAGCTGTCCCAGGGCCAATTCCCTCTCCCTGGGCAGCACAAGCATCCTCATCCTGGCCAAAGAGCGCTCACACAGCACTCCAGCAGCCCTCGAGGCCAAATGTCAGTGGTACAGCAGCTCAGCATGCCCCTGGTCTTGGCAAAAGCCATGCCACCTCATGACTGCAGAAATGAAACCTTCAGAGGACAAACTCCATGAACACATCATGCTCTGTGCCAAGTTAAAAGCTGAGGAGTTAGGACTGTGCACTGAGCTGTCTTTGTGACCAAGGGAGATATTCCTAGGTTGCACAATACTACGTGGTAATTAATGTGCAAGGAAGAAATGAGCTCAAGCTGTGACTTTTGGATCTAGATGCAAATAATCTTAAACTAGAGGGTTTTGCCAAATATAGTGTGATTATCATCTGAGAAAAATGTGTTAGCAGTATATGAGCCAACTATAAAGTACACTTTGTTTCTCTCAGTTGTAAAATAAGTGCTCATGGTGCAAATAAATACCAAGTGCAAACACAAGCCCTTTGAAATAACTTGAGCAGCCTAAAAACAAGGTGCATAGGCTCCCTCTGCAGTCAGTTCTTAGATATCCAGCTCTCAGCGGTGACCTGAAGAGCTGAGATCCCATGACCCAAGCTCCAGCTGCTATTAGCAGCTCTGGGTGCAGAGACCTGCCATTAAGAACCTCTGTAGACTCCTGCTTCACATGTGGATATATATCCAGAGGTAACTGGATATATGTTCAGGTTTTACATGGCTGACATTAGCCCAGGTGAAACCCTACCAAAAAGTATAAGACAGATGGTTTTTCCATCACTACAGGGACATCCTTGCTTCTTCCCTCTTCTTTCCAGCTTCCTTCTCCTGGCAGATTGAGCCATGTGATCCTGTGCCTTCCGTTGTGCTGAATTTTTCTCATCCCTTCAATGAGCCCTACAACCTACTACTGCAGACAGGATTGGCCTCTGCCTTCGTAGCAAGCTGAGCCAATTTATGGTCTGCAGGATTAACAAATGCCACAAAAGGCTGTAGGAATGGGGATGGGGCTTTGCACCAAGAAATCGGACTGGGTTAGCCTGGCTGAAGTACCTGCACCCAATGCACAGGCAGTGCCTCTCAGTGGGTGCATTGTTTGATGCTTCCATGGATGTTTCTGGTGTTTCTCCATCACATTCATGTGAATCAAGCATGCCCTGCTCAGGTACATAGTAGCACGTGATTCTGACAGACAGCATGCACAGAGCTCCCTGTTAAAATTCTGTGTTCTTGATATATTCACAGGAAACAGAACTATGATGGGATCCAAATACGCAGGGAAGTACTGAACCAAAATCATCACTAAGTGGCAAGGATGAAAGAATAACTCATGTCGCCGTGATATTTTTATGAAAATCCCTTCACCCAGGATTTTTCTCCTGAGAAGCTGAGAAGCCTCAGAAGAAAAGAAAGACAATAATTATCTTCTGCTGTGGAATGCAACAGGTGCATCTTTGATTGGTCCATGTGAGAGGTTTCTACTTAATGACCAACCATGGTCCAGCTGTGTGGCCTCTCTGAGTCACGAGATTTTGTTATCATTCCATTCCCTTCTATTCCTTTCCAGATTTCGGATGGATCCTTTCTCTCTATTTTTTTAGTATAGTTTTAGTATAGCATTTTAATATACTATAATATAATAATATAATAAATCAGCTTTCTGGAAACAGGGAATCAAGATTCTCATCTCTTTCCTTGTCCTGAGACCCTCGAACACAACCATAGACTCACTAGAAGGAAATCAATGCAGAAGTGTTTACTCATGCAAGAAGGTTTGTAGGAATGTCAGCATGCTCCTGGTGGGAAAGTCTGAATGGGAAAGTCTCTCTAAACTATATTAGCCTAAATTCTCAAAGATCTGAAAACCAGTTTCTCTGAAAAGCTAACTTGCTAGATCTCTCTGCCTCAGTTTCTCAGTCTTCATGAGTGATTTCATGAGAAGATGCTTTCAGATCTTTGAATTGGGGCTATTGTTTGGCAGCCAGCAGCTATTTATACAATCATTATCAGTATGCCTTTCATCTGTAATTTTTTACAGGAGTGTGGTAGGCTTGGCTTTGTTCACATTTCACCAACCCTTCAAGCCTACATGTAAAGCTCAGGAAGGTCAGAGTACAGGAACGTTTATCCCAGTTTTTGAAGGCTGACTTGTTTTAAAGCAGTCATGGTAATGCTTCACTACTGCAGACTGAAGGGGTTACTGATTACACCCAGCAAACCTGACACACTTGACAGTGTTTCATGAACCTGCCACTGCAGAGTGATATGGGTCTTCCGTCAGAGACACAGATGCCCTCTGCTAACAGAGCTGCCCTGGCCTCCTTCTCTTTTCTCATCTGCCTGAATTACCTGCTATATGCTGATCGGTGCTGTGCTTCAGCTGTGCTAATAAATGGGAAGACTGGAGGCAATGGCTCACCTCTGTACACACCATCCCCAGTCAGAATGATCTTTTCCCTTCTGACTTCCAGAAACAGCCTGCCTGACATCACCTCCCCAGACCTGCCTGCGTGCTGTGAGGTGCTGACAGGAATCAGGCAAAAGAGTACTGGGGAGGGTGGTAAAGATGAAGCCCTGTGGCTGAGACAGTGCTTGAGCCCATTAACAGTCATGTTTAGTTTTTCAGTACAGATGTCATCCTGGCAGGATCTCATGCTGCCTCCACTCACATGCACTCAGATCCACCAGCAGAACTGCATGCCTGCTCACTGCCTGCTCTGTCCCCAGCAAAGTGGGAAAAAAAACACTAAAATAATCTTAAAGACATCGTACTTAGGGACATCCAGGAGACAAGAGTCACCTGCCACTATACTGGTGGGATGGACCACTCAGTTCCCTCAAGACTGGTGAGACCATACCCAGGAGACAGTCTGGCCAGGATTATTCAAGGTCAACTTTGATGACAGTAGCCAAAACCTCTGGACATCCTGCAGTATGTAAAGCTACTCATGGTCACTCCCACTGTAGGACAACACCTTTCTTCCTGGCAATAAAAGAGAATACTCAAGTGACAGTGAAGGTTTTGCAGAAGAAATAACATTAATCATCATCAGAGATAGAACCTTCTGCCAGGATAACTGGTATGTGAACACCACACTGGCAGCTCTCTTCTTGCTTTCTCCAGCATGAAACTACAGTAGGCAGAATCAGGAAAGGCAGTAAAGCAGATTTCTAAAGTTGATGCATTTCTTGTTGCATTTAATTCAGTTTTGGCGGGGGTAGGCTTTAGCTGTTAACCTCTGCATCAAATATGCGCACTGCTGAGTAGTCTGTGTGCAGGAGAGTGCAAGGTTTAAAGGCTGCTGGTGCAGTGAGCTCCTTGAGCATTAACAGGGGGAGTAGTCCCTTCTCTGCTTTTAATGAAACCAGACTGAACAGAGATAGGTAAACTCTTCAGTTGTACACAGTCCAAGAGCTGGTATTTTCTTAGCTGCAAAAGATGTTTATTACAAAGGAGCAGTCCTGTTCATGATTTGTGACATTTCCTAGGAATGCTGGTCATTGTAACTCAAGGATGCTTGTTTTTAATAGGTCTTTTAAATATTACATTACTTATCACCTCTGTTTTCCTCATTATTTAGTTTTGTGTTTCATAAAACTCAGAGAGGTCACTGAGTGCTCCTCAGGGGAAAATTAACCCAGGGACAGCAGCCTGCTCAGGGGTTCCCTTCAGAAGCACTAACCAAGCTATAGAGTCTTTGTCTGGCTTAGAAAGATTTGCAGGCAGAAAAATGACAGAAAGATAGCAGAAATTTTTCAGGCAGATATCGTTGCCCAGAAATTATTTTTGTCCAAATCCACACTTTTGATGTTCAGCTGCACTGAACCTCTTCCAGTCCTCCATCATTGGAGGAAATGGGGAGCAACATGAAAGGACCTTATGCAATCATGGTCGTGGGAACAGGACATTAATCACCGCTCAAGTAAAGGAGGCTGAAGATGTCTCCATTGCTTAATCACACATTTTCACATTAACATTGTCTAATAAAGTCTCATTAAAGAGCTGCAAACTGTTTGTGAGATGGGGCTGTATCTTGCAGCAGCCTCTACCCTCTGCCTCCCCAGGGTGCAGGGCAGGAGGCAGAGGGCAGGATGGGCATGCAAGGGCTGGTGACCAATCTCAGGGACACTCTCAATTCCCTGAGTGTGGGCCAGCTGCATGGGAACTCCTGCAAACTCAGTTTGGCCACCTTTGACTCAGAGGCCACAGCTCATACTGCAGTGACTGGTCTGCTTCCCATTTGAGGCACAAGACTATTCTTCAACCACTAAGGAGCTAAAAGAAATTTTTCCTGTTGTGTTTTTGCTGTATTGTATTCTCCTATTCTCTCAAAAGGGCATACAAGCAATAGACTGCTAATAAACATTCAATATCAGAACCTGCTAGGCACTTAGGGGAAAGATACATAAACATAAACAAGGGGAAATTATTGCTTTTCCTGGCAGCATAATACTGCAATCTTGTCATCAATGGGCTATTCTCACAATTATTATTTCCATCAGCAAACTGAGGGTAGCACCCCGTAGCCTAAACTGAGGGACTGCCCTTTTGGATGATAATCCAGACACTCATCCATAATCAACATAAAGCAGAGGATAGGGCTACATTTCTCACATAAGGCTTTAGCAACAGCAGTGCTCCTTTATCTCAGTTTACAGAATATAAACCAGATAGTCCAGAATATGAAAACTAATGCAAAGCATTCCTAATAGTCTCAAAGCCATGTAGAGACCTGAAGTATAGGAATGATCTCCAAACAGATCTCTTCTACTTCCCTCCACTGCCAAATCTGTATTAGCTACACCTAAACTGTGCCTAGCAGTTGTTTGTGTAACTCAGCCTTAAAAAACTTCCCAGCTTCCATGGGTAGGGCATTCATATTTCCTTTCTTCACTATCATCACTGTTACAAAGCAAGTCCATCTCATTTTACCTTGGGGCAGAGAAGAGCACTCCAGCTGTCCTCCACACAGGGAAACTGAGCTGAGCTATTTGGTATGGCCCCAGCAAGCCTGTCTGGTCTGGGTTAAACAAAGATTAAATAAACAGCCAAATACATTCATGCTTCTTTCTGGGCTGAAGGCTAATTACACTTGAGCGAATACTTCCAGCTGTAGAGAAGTTATTATCAATTTGCCCTCCTCCTTTTGTTGGGTGTGTCCTGACAACCTGTTAATTGTAAATCAAAATCAAGTTCCCAAGTACCCATTCCCTTCAGAGAAAAGCAGCCAAATCCTGGGCCTTTTGCCAGTGCCAGTGAGGTGAGGGACACCCCAGCTCCTGGTTCCACCCCAGCAGGGCTCATGGCAGCACCTCCATCTCCTTCACCTGGCACTGATTTTGCAGTGAGGAAATACATGGTTTGAGACAGGTCTTGGCATCTGGGAAGGAGATGATGCTCCAAGTGTCCTTCAAGCAAGATAGGTGATGACAAGAGGATGTGATTTTTTTCTGAGCTTTTTTGTTTGTTTTTTCCATTTTCCTCCCTTTTTTGTTCTTCTTATGTGCCATTATGCAATCATTTATTGGGGTGTAACTTTCACAAGGTTGGGGAAAGTCCAAACAAAATGTAATGCAGATGTCACCTTAAGAAGATAGAGGGTTTCTTTCCCTCTGTTTTCTAGTTGATGCCATTGGTTTCCTTCCTTCTCAAACAGCCATGGTTTGGGGGAATGCCCCTGAGCTTCTGACTGTGTTTGCCCTTACAGTTTAATCTGGTGTTTGAGGACTCCTGGAAGCTGGACGTCTTCCAGTGGTGTGTGACTGCTGGGTTTTTATTGGCTCCATGAGCATTGGCTACAATAGCAGACAGGTGGGTGGTGTGTAGGTATGGGATGAACTCTTTCTTCTGGTTGCTTTCTGATGTTGTTGAACAACATTCACAATCCAGAAAGAAAATAAATGCAACCAAAACCTGATTCAAAAGGTCTGTGTGTCACTTAAAAGAGAGATGGGCGGTGGTTTCTAAGGTCCTATTTTTCAAAGGCTGTTGTGACCCAAAATTCCACAAAAATGCCAAGGTATCACTCCACTTTTACAATCCTAAGGAATTCACACAAGTGGAGAGACTTTGTTTTTTTCTCATAGGTGCAGACTGCAGCACAAGCTCAGAGTCCAAGATGAAATTTTTACTCTTGCACCAAGAACTATTTGTTCATCTTTGCGATAAATTTGTTTCACATTAATTTTAACAGTATCCAGATGGCCATAAATCAGTTTCAAACTAGGAGTTTTTCTCAGAAAACAGAAGCAGAAATATTCTTCCATTTTCTACAGAAATAGAAGCAGTTGTTTCTTCCTAAATTTTATTTGATCCTCCTTTTTTTTTATCTGAGTCTGTATTTAGCCAGTTCTAGATATTATTGTACTTCATTTCCTCTTTTCCATCACAATTATCATCGTGCCATATATCTGCCCAGTGAATTGATTTATTAGGTTAGACTCTGAACAAATTCAGTACTTTGTAGCTGTTCTGCCTCTGCATATTTACCAAAAATAACAAGAGAGGATGAGACCGGAATTTGAAGAGATGGAGGTAACAGGGAGTGAACAATCCTTCTGGAGATCCAGTTTATCTTGATTTTTTTCCTTTTACTTTGTATTCTCAATAGCCTTTTCCTCCCAAGACTGCCCCAATATCATCTCTGTTGAACAGATATTGCTAAGGTTCCCTTCTTTTCACTGTCCCACTCCTCCAAAGGGGATGGTCTATGGGCAGGGGCAGAGCCATCTTCTGTACTTCTGCAGTGTCACAAAACTAGGATGGGATTGTGTTTGTCTCATTGGTCCCTGCTCCCTGCTTTCAGTGCAGGCAAACACACCATCAGTTAGGTTGTGCACATGAATCTGCTTGTGAAGGAGCTCACCTATGCACAGATTGGACAGATTGCTTTCCCATCCTCATTAAATCTTTACCATACTGCCAGTGAACCAGACGGGCTTTTTTAGAAGCTTCCTGCTTAAATGGATTTTTCATCAGTAGATAGTGATTTATTGAAGCAACTCTTTGTGACCACATCTTGTATGTGGCTACAACTTAGGCAAAAGAAATTCTTAGGTGAAAACCATCAAATGGCTACAGCACTACCACAAAAATCCTACATCCAGTCTTCCATCCTGGGATGGAGTCCTCTGTCTGATTTCAAGGACAAAAGTGGACAGGCTTGCAACAATTTCGGCTTTTCTTCACATGCATTTTGGAAGATCTTTGTTTTCTTTTAATCAGAAACATTTGTCGCCTCCCTCATCCTCTCAAATCCAAGTTCTTGTTTTCTGACTAATCTCCTTGTAAACTTGAAAGCATTCCATCTTTTTTTCCCAGAACTGAGGTTTGGGTGGTGATGCACCCACATCCAGGCATAACAGGACATGAAACAGCAGAGAGCAGATTCCATGGCTGTCAGAAGCACCGCTCTTCAGATCACCTTTCTGAGCAATCATGTTCCCTAGCAAAGGCACTTCTTGCCACCATATGACGGTGAGAGCCAACAGAAACCAGAACTTCCAAATTCACAGCCATTTATAGCCAAAATGCTCAACTGTCTCTCTCTGTCAAAATACTGAAGGATCTTTTTGCAAAGGCTTTTTGTGAGGCAGGAGTATGACAAGACATGAGGGAGTAGGACATAATTCCTCCTAAGATAGAACATGTACATGCCAGAGTGTTAAGGGGTCTTCACCCTGCTCACACCACCCTGTCCCAGCTCACTGCTGCTCCTGCGCTGAGAGCACCCAAGAGCAATACAAAATACCACAACCAGGATGTATTGTGCTCAGGGCAAAAACAAAACCAGAAGTCTCCAATGTGGTCTGATGAGGCTGTCATGGGTTAAACTTTAAGGCAAGTCAAAAATGTCAGTATGTCAGGCTCATGACAGGATGAAGTTTGAGTGATGGGATCTGCTGATGTTACTGTGAAAAACAAAATACACTTATTTTGGCTGGTGCTTATTATTGTGCTATTTTTGTTAGTGGATGCTGACTTATTTAATGGCTTTTATAATTCATACTTCTAACTGAATGTGTGTCTCTGTCAGCTAGAAATCAAATGCCTTTCCAGTGTTCCAGTCTGCTTGTTTGTTTTGGAAATCTTCTATTTCTGACTACCAGTGAGTCACAGTGATAAAGGGAATGACAAATGACAGTGATGTACAAAACCCTACTCAAGAAGAGCTCAATAGTCAGCCAGGGTTGATAAGAAAATATGAAAAGATCACAGGTAGCAAACAAATCCCCATAAAAAAGCTATGGCACCTTTGAAAGGTGGGTTGGGAAGCCATCGCAAAGCAATCTTGAATTCATTGGCCAAGTCATTAACCAAAAGTGAGCAATGACCTGAAAACACGAGGCAGGGAAGCTCTCTGAAATTCCATAGAGATGATAAATGTTGCAAAGGGAAGAGCAAATGTAGACTCCTATTCAAAACTAACAGACATCCTCTCCAACCTCTTCAAACCCTTTGGTTTGCCCCCTACCCTTCCAGGAGCTGAGCCTCTTTCTTCTCTTTTTTTCCCTTCACAGGTTTGGGGGGCACAAATTCTGCCTTCTGGTCACAGTCCTCATCAGTGTGGTCTCAGGGGTTCTGGTGGCCTTTGCACTGAGCTACACCTGGACGGTGACCTTCAGCCTGAGCCAGCAGGGGAGGCTGGCTCACAGGCTCTGTCCTCAGTTACCCAGTTTGCACCTTCTGGGCAGGCACTCCTGATTAGCAGCAGGCCTGACCCCCACTGACACCATCTGATTTCCAAAGCACTGTGTGTAACAAGAGCAGACTTCCTGAACCAGAAGCATTTTTTCTTCCCTCCCTCATGGACCATCCTGAAAGGTTTTTTTTTTTCTATTCACCTCCTGATAACTTTCATGTTTCGGGTGTCCCAGAGCATCTGGCAACAGCAACTCATGCAGCATAAGTGGGAGATTCAAGAAGGAGCACTTTCTGTTGCATCTTATAAAACTAAAAATCTCTTTGGGCTGCTCACTCACAGCTCATTTCTGTAGCAAGCAGGAGTGCAGTCATGAGCCCAACTCACTTCCTCCTTCCTCATACACCCAACTCTGGACAAAACTAGCATAGAGGCAGTATCTGATTTACTGTCACAATTCCCTCTGCTTCCCAATTCCCTCCCAGTCTTGGTGCTGTTGGTCTGCAGTTCAGCCCCTGCCACTCAGCAGCGAGCACTGCCCCTGCAGAGCCCACTGTGGGAGCCCAGGGTATCCACAGGGCCCTTTTCCCTCCTGGCTTTGCTCCTCTTCTTCCAGAGAAATAAGTACAAAAAATAAGCACCTCTAAACCCAGGCTGGCTTTTAAGATTTGGCATTCCAGAATTTGACTAGATATTAGGCAAGCTGGAAAATGTAAAAAAAAAAAAGACAATGAGGAGTTAGAGGCAGTGAATCCTCAGGACATGTTGGGCCATGTACAACTGCATCAACATTTGGGATCACTGACAGGAAAGGGGCAGAAAGCCCCATCACAGACATCCCCTGGGACCAGCACAAACAATAACAGGACACTTTGCCCTGCCTATTAAAGCACATTAAAGTTTGTGTTTATGCATGAATGTTTTCCTAATGCCCTCAGCTTTATATGGCCAAACTTCCAAACATCTGTCAGAAATAAGTACTGAGGCAGAGGGGAAAATAAGCCAAAAAGAGAGCAAAGGATGTGGCTTTTAAAGTAGTTTTCCCTCCATACTATGGTGGAAAATCACTGCTGTGCCTTTGAAGGTTGAAGAGTCCTCTCCACAGCTCTTGGGAAGCTGTGATTCCCATCATATTCATCAACTTATGTTTATTCTCTGGATTTGACTTTGCCTCCTGACCAGCTCTAGTTGTGGAAGAAGCCCCAATTTCTTAATATTTTAAAATATTAAGGATGAAGGATGACACAGTGCTGTAGACTAGGGATGGGATAGGAACACAGAAGTGCCCAAACAACAGCCATGCTTGCATCCTGGCATTTGGATTCAGGTACTGACAGCAACAGCAGAGGACAAGAACAGTGCTTAGAAAGGTGCAGCCCTTGGTCACAAGATTTGACCCTCACATGATGCCATGGCGAACACCAAACATTTGTAAGAGTAAAGTTGCTTGGTCAAAACTCAGTTGCTGAAGGCTGGTGGTATCCCAAAACACTGAGCTTTGTTGTTCTCTTCAGGCACACTTGATATGAAGTCCAGGTTTAAATAATTAGGTGAGGGGCTGGGTCTTCTTTAGGGGGTCAGTCCCACTTTCATTGATCTGGCTCTGTTTACTTGCTCCCAGGCTCTTTGCCAGGGTCAGATGGTGCTTGGTACTGAAGTGCTCCTTCCCAGGCTCCGGGGACAGCCCTGGCACTGGTTATGCTCCAGCAGCCCCAGGAGCAGACAGGCTTCAGCTGCTCCTCAGGGGAAGGGAAGCTGTCAAACTGTGTTACCTGAGGCAGGGTGTGAGCTCCACCCCCAGCCTGGGGGTGACACACTCCTTCACCCCCCAGGACACAGCTGCTGCTGCTCCCCATTTTGAGAGCTGCCATGTGCAGCTGGACCAGCTTTTACAGCCCTCTGCTTGCCCAGCTCCAGGAAGAAAGCCATCAATGGGCAAAGGTCACCAGCAAAGGAATTAATGAAGGACATTTGCCCCTGTGTTTATTAAGCTGCCACCAGAAGCAGATGTCACTATCACATGTAGATGACAGTAAAGCAAAGGCTTGCCAGAGCCTGCCACCTCTGCAGCTCCTGCTGTGGCAGTAGCAGTGCTTGTGGGAATAAATACCAGTGTGATGGGTAAGGGTCTTGGGACTCAGCTTTTGTAGTTATTTATTTATTCATCTCAGGCTTTGCTTTGCTTGACTTGTTGCTACCACTCCCATTTTCTACCTGCAGAGCTTTCAACAGGTTTTATATCAAAGAACTGTCAGCCAGAAGTCCCGACAGATTTCTTTTAGTGCAGAGAAGAGACATGTCTGCAACCAGAGCAGGACATCAGCTCTACCAGACACATAATTACGCCCCCACAGTTCCTCTTGCCCTCTCAGGACAAGCCTATTCCCCTGATCATGAAGCAAATACTAGTTTTGCAACTGCCTGGCCAAAGTCATGTCATTCCTGATCTGTCCCTACTCTTCTCAGGCAACCTTGCCATGGCCCTGCCTCACTGGACAACACACTTCCCTGCCTTGGAGGCCCTCACAGCAGCACTGAACATTAACTGAGGTTCAGGTCAGCTGAAAGCAGGTGCAAGGTCACTGGGATGCAATCCTGGGGGAATTTCACCCTGCCTGCTAGAGTCCAGCAGTGTCTTGCTCAACTGGGAGTTCTCTCCCTGCAGCTGATTATCAGTGGGCAGAGGTATCTTATACCCTGCTCACATATCCTTATGGAAAACCAGTGTTTTCCAGCAGATAGGGACCAGCAACACAAATAGGGACGGGGAGCCACAGAACCCTTGTCCCTGCAACCACAGGTCTGTTACAGTCACTCAACAGGATGGACTAGGACATTTCTTAAGGTGCTGGATATTTCCTGGAAGACCCAGTGCTGTTCCTGATTCTCCTTGATGCACAGGACCCTTGATCAGGGTCCTGCAAGTTCCCAAGCCTGATCTCAGCTCACTCCAAAGGAATGCCCCTGCAGGGCACATGTATTTATAAGGCTATTACTTTATAAAGGATTAAGAGTGTTTCTCCTATGCACAGTTTTTCATGCTCTGGAGTTGCCACATGCCCATCCTTGTAAGTATACATCCTTCTGAGTAGCCAGTAAAATAGGAGAAAGTAAAATAATTTTTTTTAAAACTCTGTGCAAATTGTCACACAGTTGAACCAGGTTTGTAGTAACCTTGACTGTACAATGGAGATAAATACCATATTGTGCTGCCTCTTCTTAAGAGAAACCAACAAAGTCAGACTTCATGGAGACTTAAAGTTTTGTTGGTATGGATCCCACCATACTCAAGTTAAGACCTCTTGAAGTCCGTGTTGAAGTCCACATAGCTGGTAGAAAAATTTGCCAGCCCTAAAAATTTCTCTTAGTGTACAGAGGGGGAAGCAGCTATACAGCAATTGGGACAATCCCATCAGAAAACCCTAAACATTGTAAAAAAAGGATGTACATAGACATTGAAATGAGAGAGACAAGACTTTTGAGAGAGTATTTATTCTAAGTGGCATTTCTGTGCTACTGCCCTAAAGCAGAATGCCCAGCAAGAGTTACACCTTCTTCAGCCTTGTGGTGCTTCTGATCCTTGCACACGGAGATAGATTTTTTTGGCTGTTGGAGCACTTTTCCTGCAAGAGTAATAAGACATGACCATCAGCCAGGAATGAAGTTATCCAGGGAGCATCTAACTTCAAATTCTTTACCTGCTCAGCTGGCTCCAGTAAAATGACCATATATATTCCCTTAGGTTTGCTCTGGCTCCTCAGCAGACACTGGTGCTTCATGCACCACGTGTGAAGCTGCTACCAAGGCTGCCCTTTTTCTCTTCAATTGTTAAGGCATTTTTTTAAACACAAATACCATTTATAATGGTGTTGCTGCACTTTTGAGAGACTAATGAAGCTATTCAAGGCCAGTAAAGGCCTACGCTACTTATTCTCAAGATTTTACATGGGGTAAAAGGAGTCTGGAATCTGTCCAGTGAGAGTCTGGAAATTACCCAGCAACTTCTTGGAAAAAAACCAAGGCAGCCAAGTAACCCCTGAGGTTCCCTCCAGACAGGGATTTTGCCCAATTTCAAGTGAAAACTGCTACAAGTTCATCATCATGACTCACCTGTGAAAGTTTTCAACATCCTCCACAGTCTCAGGCAAAACTCTTCCTTTAGTTTCAGGCAGAAGCAGCACCAGTCCACCCGCAATCAGACCAAGCACAGCTTCAAAACAGAGGCACAAAGAGCTTGTCAGCCACTTGCTACTGCCAGATTGAATGGATTTGTCAATGGCATTTTATTTTGTCCTTTGTACAAGGTGTGCACCTCAAGTCTCATATGCAAAACTGTCATGCTGGTGCAAAAATGGAGGATGTGGCTGCCCTGTGGAGACCGCACCAAGCCAAGTCCTCTTGTGAGTGAACTAGGACACCTCAAACTGGACAGATCCTTCCTTCATAGAGGAAAGAACTCTTTTTAGTGCTAGAGCATGACAGCAAACACATTCCATCTCTATGCTATTCACATAAGATTAGAAAATGTACACACAATGTATTATCTTCTAAGCAACACAATCAAATTCTCCCCTGATAATTTCTTTTATCCAGTTTGTACGTGTTTGGCATGTATTTTAAATCTACTTCTAGATGTCCTGTCTGTCAAAATTTGCATATTGCCATACAAGATATTATTCTATAAATAATGTGCTGATCTAAAGATTCATAAAAGTGTTGCAGGCCCTAACCTGAGAGTTCAGGTCACTAATCTGTAAAACTTATCTTGCATTTATTTACCAGCCACTTTCCAAATAGCTGGAGAAGAGCCAGTTAACAAAGTGTCAGAAAAGCTGAAGCATAACAGCCATACTTGTACTCCATTCCACGGGCAATTACACGAAATTCTAGGGTTTGACTGCTCGACAAAGACAGTATAACTCACAAAAGAGCAGTAAGTCAGCTTTAAATCCATCAAATATTAGGCTCATCAAAATTTTTGAGTTCTTTGCCTTCTGTCAAATGCGTATTTGACTCAAACTTCCTTTAAAATGCAAGGAGAAATTATAGGGGCAAGGGAGAGATGAGTGCATAAACGAGTTCCAGCTTGTCACAAACTGAGGGCTAAGGCCTTGCAGAGAGCAGGGGGCTTCTGCTGAACTTAAAGCAGCTGCATTGGTGGCTTTTCTCTCCCTTTGGAACTTGGGTCCCCCACTGCACCCTGGAGGAGCCCGGCAGGGAGGTAAGGTGGCACTTACTGAAGACAACCAGTGGCAGATCGTGCCAGATCTCCACCAGTCTGTAGACAATGAATG
Organism: Passer domesticus; assembly: GCF_036417665.1. Classification (NCBI taxonomy): domain Eukaryota; kingdom Metazoa; phylum Chordata; class Aves; order Passeriformes; family Passeridae; genus Passer; species Passer domesticus. Next base: position 57,171,321 of record NC_087476.1, read on the forward strand.
GGGCGATGACTCCACCAATATCACACAAAGAAGAACAAACCATCACCCCGAGATTCCTGGTTTGGCAGCAAAGGGATCAAGTTAGTGTCAGAGTACTGCAGTTGGAAGGGGATGGATCACAACTCTCACCCTCACACAGGACAGATCCAGGCACTGTGTGGAACTTCAGATCCCTCACCCACCCTGGTTCTCCCAGATTTTCCCTTTATTTCAGTCATGTGAGATTCCCCTTGTCTAAAAGTACATTTCTTTTCTTTATTAAGCTACCTTTTTAAAGCATTTTAATTGTGCTTCACCTATTTTATGTTCAATAGTACCTGTGTAGTTCTGACACATATGAGGATAATTTAGCATAAAACATAACATACACATCAGCCTTAACTATTTTTTTCCATGCCAAATGCCAGCTGGAGAGAGGATGCACCTACCTGATATAAGTTGGATACAGTTCTGTATTTACAAAGCAAACCATTTCAAATGCCATTGTAATTCCCATTCTCCCAATGCAAGCAGTAATCACTTTCAACCAATGCATGTCTGCAGAGAAAACACATTCAACACATTTAAAAGCACCGCAGTGATTTAGCAGGTGTCAGTTGATACAACAGTGTTATTCTGTAGGACCTCTGAGATGTCAGGTGGTGTTTTTAAGGGATGTTTGTTTTTCTTTTGTTTCACCCCTGTGAGTGAGGGAATGGGAGCAGTGAGGACTGCATGAGCAGTGGCAAAGGGACCCTCACAAAGCAGCATGGAGGTCCCAGAGGACAGGGTGGGAAGTCCCCACGGGGCTCCATTCAGGTGACTTACCCTCTGGGAGGAGGGCTGTGGCAAGGCAGGCGGCCCCAGCCACCAGGTTTGACACGGCCCAGGGGTAGCGCCGCCCGACACGGTCAATAGTGACGATGATGAGGAAGGCAGCTGGGAACTCAACGAGTGCAGAGTAGAGGAAATCCAGATACATATTCTCAGCAGCCATTCCCATGTGCATGATGAGCCCCTGGTAGAGGACGGCGCTCGTGAACCTGGGCAGAGAAGAGCATCCTGGATTCGTTAGGTAGTAAAAGAACAGACATCCCTATTCTGATGGAGTTGTCAAATCCAGAGCTCCAAACTGGCTGTCTAGTGTTATATTCTTACCAGTTGTACATCAAAATGAGCGTGTTTTTTCTTATTTGTGGTGTCCTGAAAAGGTCCATCAGCGAGGGTTTCTGCTTTCCACAATCTTCCTCTTCAAATTTAATATCCTATAGAAGAGCCAGCACACAGCACATTAAATTTCTCTGGGAGGAACTGATGCAAGGTAGTGTCATGATGTTTACTTACATGTACGAGCAAACCCTGAGCTCACCTTAAAATGGGAAGGCATCTTTTTCTGATTTTTTTTAGCGATATTGCTGACAATTTTCATAGCTTTGTCATTTTTTCCTTGAGATATCAGCCACCTGGGAGACTCTGGGAGGCACCTACAATGCGAGGGGATGCCATTATACAACAAAACATAAAGCCTACCTATTCTCCCATGAGTGGAGACTTTGGAGAGATTAAATAGAGGTAGATGGTTGGTTTTTTTTTTTTTGGGGGGGGGGGGGGGGGGTTTGTGTGCTACTTCCCACTTCTCCAGTCAGGAGAAGTAGTGTATCCCATGGCTGAGATTGGAAGAGGAACAGTTGAGGTAGTGGCTTTAGTCAAAGAGGAGTTTACTGAAGATAAATCAGGAAGGAGCTTTGAGTGAGAGTAGTGCTGTCATCTGATCCAGCCCATTCACCACAAACCAGCTCCTCTTAGGGAGCCATTTTTCACTTCTGCCAATACAGGTTAAGAAGTACTAATTAAGTTAGAACTGGCTTACCAATTCAAAAATATGGAAGAAGGAAGGCAACAAATTTCTTTCTACTATTCCTAACCTCTTGACCCACCCAGACAATTTCTCAAATCCAAAGCACTCAAACCAAAAAATATTGATTAAAAAGAGGAGAGAAACTAAAATGAAGGAGTATCCAAGTGCTTTTTTTTTTCAGTTGGACCACAAAAACTGCAACTTCTCTGCCTTAAAAGAACACACCAAGAGCCTCTTACAGTTATGTTAGCATTAGACAATCTGTCAATAACCAAATTTTCAGTGTAAGACCAACTAAGTTATGCAAAGGCACCTACTTTCGCTTATTAATTGCTTAAAGAAAATAATAAATTATACTAATTGTACAATTGTAATATTAAATTGTACTAAGAAACAAGTAAAATTGTACTAATCCAATTTTCCCCCAGTGTTTTTCCAACTGGTCTGTTTTCTAAACACCAGGTGAGGTGTGCAGGCTAGGATTCTACAATATCTCAGTTGCTGAGGGGTCCTATTTCCCTCTCCTTTTTGCTGGGGACCCCCTCTTTGCGCCAAGAGGCGTGCGCCCCAGAAAGGAGTGCCCAGTCTCTCCCAGTGCCAAGCCTTGGGAAGCAGGAGAAGCCGGGTTTTTGGGGTGGCGGGCAGAGGCACAACAAAAGGCAGAGGCACAACAAAAAACTACCACTTACCAGTAGTAGAGCAGGAGGAAGCAGGTGGGCAGGGTGACAGTGAGCTGCAGCCACCGCCAGTGAGGGAGGGCGTAGGCGATGCCGTCGAAGACCAGGAGGCCGACGGAGAAAGCCGCCTGGTAGAGGATCCCCACCATCCGCCGGTACTGCGGGCCCACCACTTCCGTCACTGCGGGCGTGCACGGGGACAGTGAGCCATGTGGCTGCCCCTCGCAGCAGAAACCAGCTGGGGGGACGCTGGAGGACCAATGCTACGGTAACACTTTGGAGAAACCTTGGTATTCACGGGCTTCCCAGCAAAACACTTCCAAACAAAACCCCCCTAGTTTGCTCTTCTGGCAGCCAGACTCCAGCAGAGAAAACACTTCTGCTGGCCATGCATTGGCCTAAGACATCCAGGAATGTCCTCTGCTGCAGAAATCTCAGAGTAAATCAAGGATTTGTCAAAGTGCACAGATTAATTTTGTTGTGAAATCTAATGCTAATATACAAAATGTCTCCAACCCAACAACAAATCTGAGTATTTTGTTTCCAAAGTACAGGCTTTTGGCCTGCATCTCACTCCAAGTAATAAGGAAAACCTGTATCAGAAGATGGCATAGAGCTCCCAGGCCAGGGTGGGATCACTGTTCATCTGCACACAGCACAGACCCACACACCACAGCATAGACCCACACATCTGTGGATCTCTGTATCTTGCTGATTCAGAGTTGAAAGTGACTATTCCAGCAGGCAAGCACACTCAACATTTTGCATCCAGATGTGTGATTTCAAGAAAGCAAACTCATTAGAAAAAGAACAGAAAAGAACTAATTAGCAGCCAAATGAGCTGCTGACTTTTGAAACCACAGATATACTAATTCTGCTCAGCCTAAGGATGCACAAAGACATCTCAGGCTCAGCAGCACTGAGCCAGAAGCAGCTGAAGGGTGGACAAGTGCCCCAGCAGAGCAGGATAACAAGGTTGTTCTGTCCTTGTATCCTTCCCTGGACATTCAGCATTGGTCACCCTTAGGGAGAAGATACAAATTTAAGGGAGCTTTGGGGCTGGATCAGGATCTTTTGCATAAGAGAGTTTCAAGAGGTTCCAGGAGTAACAAGGTGTAACAGAGAGAAAACGTCAGGATAGGGCAAATCATTATCCTGAGAAGGACTTCATGCTCTAAAACAGCTTGAAGTTCTCCAGAAGAGAGGGTGGAGATTTCATTTGTGCCCGGAAGAGATTTAGGAGGCCAAGCAAGCATCCAGAAATTAACAGGAAGGAATAATCATGTCTTAGCAGAAGACAGTCTAGACAGTGGGATAGGTGCTTTTATTTCTATCAGACATCTGGATAGCTGAATTAGCAAGATGCCCACGCTGAAAGATTTTATGCAAGTTTACGGCACTGACTTTTACATTTTTACCACTATCACAATGAATTGCGTATCTCTCAGAGGTATTTGGTAGAGCCACCTGCCACCCTAACCCAGTTAATGTTCTGTAGGCCAGCTTTTAAAATAGTTAATCTGCTGCTTCAGTGATTGCTTGCAGTTGGGTATTTTGGACAAGAGACTGAACTCCAGTCCAGAAAAATCAGAGAAATCCCAGGCAGCTCTACCCTGAAGCAGAAAGAGGTCCTGAGGTAGTCCCAGACCCAGCCTGGCCACCCAGCTGTGCCTCACCAGCAAACACAGCTGGAGCAGGACACTGGGAGAGAGAGGCACCCACACAGGCTGCCTCCTCCATGGCTTGGCCTCCACTCAGCCCAGTGGATACACACAGGTACACAAACACCTCATCTTTTTATCAGCAAGTACGTGCTGTTCTTCAGTTATTTTTGTGTTCTGAAGCCTCTGTTTCCCTCTTTGTGTCATAAAAATGTCTCAAGTTGTCCCCACCCTCTGTCTGCTTCTTTAATGGCCTCCTCTGCCCCCATCCTGTCTGCGCCTGAGCCAGAAGGGCTGTCTGCCTGGTCACCTTCCCTAGCCAGAGCCTGATGGAAGGAAGAGGAGCCAGGGGCCCAGAGAGAGACCTGCAAAGGTGAGCTGTACCATAGGGGAAAGCCTGTCTTCAGGTAAGAGCTCTAATAGACCACCACTCGCTTGAGCTTTGAAGGCTACTGTTGTTTCTCCCTAATGACAGTGCTTGAAAACATCCTGGGAAGTCAAAGAGGGAGAAAACGCCTTAATAAAACACCATGGGAGGCATTCTTTAAATGGCCTGATTTTCAAGTTTTTTGGAGTTGAGTTTTGTTCCTTCATCATCTTGCTCCTGGGAGAAGGTCCTGAACTCACCCAGGATGTAGCCTGCAGTCCAGCAGCCCTTGCTGACCAGCCCTTGCAAGAACCGGATGATGACTATCCACAGGTAGCTGGGCACGAAGACCAGAAGGATTCCACACACAATATTTGCAACAATTGTTGTTAAAAGGCAAAATTTACGGCCAAACCTGGATTGGAAAATGATAGGCATGAAGCAAACCACTAGTTATGGAAGCATTTTAAACTAGTAAGAGCTTTGTGTATCTCCAAGGGGGGAAAAATCCAATTTTGCTGTGCAATATAGAGACACGCTTTTTTCTTTGCCCATTATTCACTTATCTGCTTTTCTATGCCATGAAAAGCTACTGTGCCAGTTGCTCAGCAATTCCACAAAAACTTTCAGAGAAAAAAGAATGTTAACATATATTGCATTGGAACTGAAAAATAAGTGTGGGTTAATATTATTATTCTGGTAGTTCCACATGCACCAAATTTATAAGGGATTTATTCACCATGACCTTAACCTTTAAAACAGTAGTAATGTATGGATCTATTTGTGAGTGGGCTGCATTTCTCAGCTGGAACAACTCAGAGCCTGCTGTACTAACATTCCTAGGTAGAAGGGGAGCATGGGGGAAAGTACTGGCATCTGTTTCTCTTGAACCCCAGGTGCCTGAGCCAGGGACTCTGACTTTGCTGGCTCTGAACAGGGAGCTAGAGGATTTATCTGCTTTCTCAGTGACTGCTGCTGTACCCATCTGGCAATCTCTGACAACTATTTCTAAGCTTCTCCAAAAGAAGCAAAATGTTTCCAAGCTGCAGCTACGCAGAGTGTGACAGATTAAGTGGGAGATCCAGGCCACACATTTCCTGGCTTTGGTTAATATCCGAGAGCTCTGATATGGCACAGTAGGAAGTTTGGGGTGTACAATTCTAAAATAGTCCTTGTGGGCTCTGCAGGGCTCACTGAGCAGATGTGTGCTAACCACCAGGCACAACCTGAAAGGCAGGATACTGGCTCATGCTGCGACTGAAGGTCCAGGGGATGACCTTATTTTCAGAAGAGCAAAGATGGTCTCAGTTGCACAACCTTTATCTAAGTTTGGCTGCTGAACATTGATAAGGGAGGTCAGAGGGTTTTGCTTCAGCCCACACGTACCTGTCTGCAATGTAGCCAATGTTTAAGGACCCAATAAAAAACCCAGCGTTCACAGAAGACTGAAAGAGATCCAACTTCCAGGAGTCCTCACACACCAGGTCAAACTAAAGGAGCAACCACAGTCAGAGACGAAAGAGTGAAATGAGGAGCTGGCTCACACCCACAACTCTCATTCAGTTAAACATTTAAACTTTTTTCTGGGTCAATACCTGTTTTACCAGCACACAGAAATCCTACTAACTTAACTAATTGTCCAGCATTAAAGAGTGGAAAAAGCCCTTCAGCAGTTTACTGGCATCTCCCATTCATGTCTCATCTCTCTTTTATGGAAAGAGCATAAGTGAGTTATTATCTGTCAAAACTGGCACCTGAACCTGTGTTGGCCCTCATTGACCAAATCAGCATGGATCTGACAACCACACTGAGTTTTTCAAACAGCTTTTTTTTTGTGGCTAATGATGAACATTTCTAAGCACTTCTTGCTGCCTCATACCCTGGCATGGCAGAGCAGTCCCCACAGACCACTCAGGACTAAGTGTGATGCCTTTACTAGAAGAATCCTAGATGCCTTCAGGAGCCTGCCTTGTTCCAGGTCCCATGGAGCACTGGCTTTTTGGAGGAGGGTGGAAGTATCTGCATCTGCCCTGAGGCCACAGAATTTTCTCTCTGCTCTGCTCTTTATCTCAGCTACCTTGTTGTATGTGTCTGGAGAGCAGACATTTTTTATCCAGGGCCAAGCTTTATACCACATGGATACCCACATATATTTTCCATCCAGTCTTGTCCTACCTTACTGGTAGAAATACATAAAAGCTACTAGAGAAAAGGTTGTTGCCAAAACTTCTCCTAATATGACTGAGAATCCCTTGCCTTCCTCCGGGTCGCTGGGTTTAATTTAATCTATGCATCCATAATTAACACAAAACCAAACATTTCTTCTGATGCTCTTATGGGACTTCCCATGAGGACCTTCTTCCATATGCAAACTTTTCCTTTGAAATAACCTGATTTACACTGCACTATCCTTCCCTTTTCTTAGCTATCAGAGCAGGGGACAACATATCAGAGCCTGACAAGTTTCACAGAAATAGTCACAACCAAGAACTCATTGGCAAAATGCAGAGTGACACATCTGCTTACCCCATGGAGGCAGCAGCCCGTGGGCCTGGCACCCCCTTCAGCAGGAGAGGGGAGACAGCTGATATGAGAGCATGACTGCATGAGCCCACACAGATGCAAGTGCTCAGCTTCCCACAGCCTCAGGAGATGATAGTGAGAGCATCTGACCATGGATGTGCTGCAGCATTGTCCAGCGAGATGCGCCTGCTGAGCTGCTGCATAGAAGGCCTGGCTCACCCTGCATTTGAGGTGCCTCACTTCCTCCCTTTCATATCTCACAGCCCATAACTTGCTGACAGAGGTACACTTAGAGTGCACCCCCTTATATCCAGGACGAATCTTAGAAAACTATGAATGCTGAAATTGCTAGAGCTCAGATTTTAACTGCTCCTGTGTTAGACATACAGGGAAAAGAATCCTGACCACCTCTAAACATGTGGTGGAACTTTCTATGATGCCACCCAGCTTGTCAACCCAGTACTGGTTTATTCTTAAAGCACCTGAACTGCTAAAGTACAGCAAGCAGCTAAAATACTACTTTCTGTTTATTCACACTCCTTCTGAGAACACAGTTTCTTCCTGATTCAAGCAGTTTAATTGTAGGAGGCAATACCTTTCCCCACAATGACTGCAATTCATTTTTATTTAAAACCAACTTTAAAAGACTTTGTTCATTTAAAAAAAATTTAAAAAAGAAAGAAAAAAAAGAAAGAAAAAAAGGGGGTGGGGGAAAGAAATCAAGACCATTGCATTGGCCCGTTTTGTTTGCAGCACTGCTAGCTGCACTGTTTACACACCTTTACCAATTGGACCTCCCACGTGACAGGAATTTCATTCAGAACTGGACTTTATCTATTTATTTGCTGAAATATGCTTTCCTCCCCAGCTGGAGATATAAGCCTCCCGAGCAGTCAAGGCAACGCTTCACAGCAAGGACAGAGGGAAGATGACTTGTAAACCCCCAAGCGCAAGTTCACACTAAGAGACAATCCCTTCTCCAGGTAAGCAGGGGATATTTTAACACAGCCTAGGCTCCAACAACCCCCTCCCCCACCCCTCCCCTTGTCTGTAACAGAGGGAACAGGGCAAAGGGGGCTGTTTTTACCTCTGTCACGATAGAGCTCCCTGGGGAGTCGTAGACCCAGCCATCCCGGCAGGGACCGAGGGGGACGGCGCTCCCACTGCCCCCCAGGCTGCCCAGGGGGTCAGTGCAGCTGATGCCTGTTGTGTTCCAGTCCACCTCGTACCTCCTGCAGCGGCTGCTGAAGCTGGCCCCATGGCCATCCCACTCGGGAACTGTGAGATTCAGCTGCTCCTCCAGGCTCCAGCCACAGCGCTGGCTCAGCTCAGCCACCCCGGGGCTGGAGCAGCGATGCTCAGGGGTGAACCCGAAGAAGACGACCCCCACGTACACTGGGGTGAAGGAGGCAGATAAACATAGGACGAGAAAGGTTTGCTTCTGGAACCTGTCAAATTCTCCAACATGCTCTAAAATGTCATCTAGGGTTGGCATTTTGGCATCCAAACCACCTCAAAAACGCCAACCACGTCCTCTCTGCAGCCCTGATATATTTAGTTGGCAGCAAAGCTACTTAAGTAACAAAGATATTTGACCAAAAGTCAAGACTAACTCTATAAATTATTAAACTACATGTTGCAAGCTCTACTTTTTAGGTTTCATTTGAAATCAGACCTTAATTCACCCAAGGTGAATTTCCCTTTAACCCGTAATCAGAGCACTTACACATTCCTGCTCTCTGGAAGAGCCCCTATGGGCCACAGCCCTTTGGTTTTTTTGGAGGGTTTTGGGGTTATTTTTTTAGTTAGGCACGTCAGCTCCTCAAATAATAGGCATTTTTAAGCAGCCAACATAGATGGAAAATTCTACCAACATACAAGCAACACATGGGTTTAGTGCAGAATGTCTGGGCACCACAGGTGAGCAAAGCTTCTTAGCCAGGATCTGTAAAAAATAGGTGGGTACACTCTGAAAAAGGAATGTCTATACATTGAGCCATATAGCAGTAAAAGGACAGCTTTCCTGAAAACTTCTGTCACATGTGTCTCACCTCTCACCCTCCACATTCTTCCATTCCCAAGGAAAACCTCTTCCCACCTGTATCAGGGATTCACCTGAGCATATTTGCATATTTTTACAGTGACCCAAAAGAGAAAAAGCATTCATTACAGAATTATGCACTAGGAATAGCTGTGGGAAATAGCACTGGCAAAGCCACAATATACAGTATCTATGGCCAAAACAGCTTCTTTTTTTTTTTTTTTCTTTTTTTTTTCAACCACAGAAGACCTATAGGACTTTAGGCAGACTTCATTGCAGCCACCTCAAATAAATGCAGCCGTATTAGGCTCCAGCGGTACATTGTCCTGTCTATGGAAAGATACCAGATACTCCCATATCTTTTGCAGCCTTCCATCACAAAGAAAAGCTTAAGTGGAGATAACATTTAAAAGACATTTTAAAAAAGTGAAAAATTGCCTGGAAAGCAACAGGCAACAAGCTAAAAATTAAAGACACAATACACTCCAAGAAAAAAATAAACCAGCTTAGAAGGCCTTCTGGCCCAGGTTTGAAAGAGAACTTGGTCTCACTGCTCATCAACTACAGACCAAGAGTGGCCTGAGCAGCTGTGAAAGCTGCTTTGCAAACCAACACTTCAAGATCATTCCCCACATCACACAGATGTGCTTTCTCATCTCCTCCTTCACCCTCTTCTCCGTCAGGAACATCCACACCAAGTTAAGTAGGACTCCTCTCCTGGCCAACGCACAGCTGTGTCACCCTCAGCCAAGTACAGCACCACCACCCCGCACCAGACCTCTGCCTCCCTGGCTGCAGGAGTTCCATGTGGAGCTGGGGAGGGGAACAGGGACACGAACGTGCACAGCACTCACCACGCTCAGAGCCAGCCCCTGCAACCTTCCTCAGCAGGGGGATGTGTGCAGTCAGCTGGAGAGAGGGAACTGAAGTCAAAGCCTGCCTGGGAAGTGGGTGAAGCTAAGGCACTAGGCTGCATCTTAAAAACACACCCAAAACCCCCTCACATCACTTCTTTTCCAACAGTTTTATTTAAACAGTTGGTATTGGAGTGCAAAAGTTTCCCTTGAACTACAAAAGTTTGATCCAGACTGGGCCAGTTTTCCTTATTTCCCACCATTCTCTCTGCAGCCAGCCCAGAAGGGGCTGTGTGGACTGTGCCAGGCAGGTGGGTTTCTTTGGGACCCTTCTCAAGGAGTCGTGCTGCCAACTGGCAAAGCTTCTGCTCCTGGCCCAGCCATTTGTACAGACTTATCTGGGCCCTGCTATTCTCATAACCCTTCCCTCCATGGAGTCGAGTATTCTGGGGAAAACGGTCTGGTGAAGCTGGTTATGCATCCAGCTCTCTAAGAGGTGAGATTCAGCCAGGCTACCTACAAAAGCCTGGGTAAATAGTTCCAAGACCAGGCACTGAAGTCACTCACTGCTGTCAGATGCAAATTATAACATTGTTTTTGCTCAGATAAGCACCCCCAGACAGAGTAGCTCTGTTCTAGCTAAGCCTTGCTAGGCACAGCCCAAACAAAGAGACCATGTGATTTTACACAGGAGAAATAATTTCATGCAGTTGGTTCATAGAGCAAACAACTTCAAAACGCCAGCCTTGACGACCTGGGCAAGGAAAGCAGAACCCTCTGACATGCATTTAGAGAACTGTTGTAATGATAAAAGACAGCAATAAAAATACACCATCAAACCTCCCACTTCTCCAAGCTCTCCTAATTATGAATACGAAAAAAGCTGATTTAAGTCTGAAAAGATGCAGCTTAAGCCAAACTGACTTACCAGCTCCACTGGTAACAATACAAAAGGAACATCCAAGCCTGATTAAAAAACAAATACAACACCAGGGCCTACCTATATATTCTGATCTTTGTTATCAAACACTGGTTCTCATTTTGAGTGACATGACTGAGGTATCCGTCACAGCAGGAAAGGGTCTCACCAGGCTGGTGAGCAGCATACAGAATAGTGCAAGAAAGATTCCAGACTTGAGATGTGGGATTTGGAATACCCACTGCGTATCTTTTATTGAAATTGCTGAATACTTTATATTACACTATTTTGATTCAAAATGGAGTTTTTATAAAAAGAAACCATTGTTGAAACTGAATAAGCCAGCCAAAAGGAACAACAAAAAGTTTCAAAAAATTCTGACCAATGCATGTTCTTGTACAATGCTTTGAAACCCTAACATTGTCCATAATTTCATTTAGGAAACACCTGGAGAGGAGCAAGACCGCTAAAGAAAAACTGACTTGCATTTATTACCAGCAACATTTCAAATCAATGACCATGGCCAGGATCATAGCATACAGACTAGAAATTAGGCTATCAGAAAATATTGTCCCAAATTTATTTTCTTGAAATTAATACCAGAGAGAGGCATTATGCAGACTAGAACTCTTCTAGTCCTTGGGGTTTTCTTGGTGATGACAAACTGGATAGGAACTCTGCCTCTACGTCCTTGAAAAGTCTGGTTCTCTGTGCAGTTGGCCTAGTCCAGCCATAATCAAAGAAAAAAAAAATCTTTGGGTGCTTGTCAGCTGCTTAGGCAAATACTGATGAAGTCAGTCATATGACCAGTACCAAAAAAAAAAAAAAAAATACCATGCGAAGAACAGCAACCATTTCAGGCTAAAGCTATACAGAATTGTACCTTTCAGTCCATACCTTTGAACCAATGATCTGTTTAAATTAGAATGGATATTCAAATTTACAGGATAAATTAGACCAGTTCCAAAATTTACATCAAATCATCCCAACACACAAAAGTTATACTTTTCCTTGTCTCACAATGGGTGAGCCCATAGAAGAATACCCTGCCGGCAGGAAGAACATGTTACTATTAAGCAAACCTGAGTAGTGAGGATCAATAAATACAAGGAGTTAAAACTATAGTAGTCTGATAACTTGAGTCTCAGAAGCCAGGGGCTTCATTGAGCCTTAATCTTTTCCTTTCAAAGGTTTCTCTTTTTTAAGCAAGCATTTAACATCTATGCTGAGACTTAAAAAAAAGTGTCCTGGCTAGAGAGAGTCAACTAACTCAGCCAACTGGATGTCAGAAATCCAGTCATTACTGAACAGATCATTGTAAACAACCAAGAAATCTTTCTCTTCTTCCCTTTTCAATGGTTTCTTGTTAAAGGCAAAATTCAGAAAAATCTTTCAGGCTGAAGTCCTCGTATTTGGTTGGAAATGTTGTCCTGTTATATATAATCTCTCTATATATATTTGATTAGGCACAAGAAGGGTTATTAAATATTCAACAAGTCCTCATCACTATCATCATGAAACGATGCTGTATTTGTAGAGTTCTGTGCCTGATGCTGGCCTGGCCTTGCTATTGCTTTTGTTTCCTTTCCTCCATTCAGTAAATAAGATTTGTTATCACTGCCAAAACTGTGTAGCTTCCTTTGTGGGTGCTTGCTCCTGTCTAGTCCTCTTCCTGTTTGAATCTTTACATCTGGAATGGTTAACACTTCATCCTCACTGTCCAGGTCATCCACGTGGAGAGAGGTAAGGGCTTCAGATGTAACAGACTTGGTAGCAATGTGACCATTCTCCTGCCCTCCTTTTGCTGTTCTTGGATTTGGTGCTGCAACTTCCTCCATAAGCCACTCTGTCTCATTCTCATTAGCTTCTTCTTCACTGTTTATCTGCAAGAAAAGGAAAGAGGAGAATGCATCTGCCACTCCAGACCGACACACACACTGATCAGCCCAGTCATCAGACCCCGCAGCATGCACGGCCTCGGTCTAAGGTAGCTGGGAGAGAGCAAACACTGCAAGAGCATCACTTTTCACTGTGCTGAAACAGACTTTGTTCTCTTCTTGTACATTTACATGTTAATTGGTGATTTATGGACTGCTCTTCATTTCCTCAACTCTATCTTCCTTTCCCACTTCACAACATAAATATAAATATATATTTATATCAGTCATGTGGTTTTCCTGATGCCATGCCATATGTTTACATGCACTAAAGGAATTAGGAATTAAGAGAGTTATTTATTTATTAACAAAAGCTTCATGTGAAACAAATTTGATTTTGTCATTGTGGTACCTTTGTGTATTTGTAGGAAACACCAGATGATCTTCTGCAGCAGTTTGTTATCTTGTTTATTACAATTTCCCTAAACAAAGGAAAGAATACTACATTAGGAACACTATATCCACTTATTAGCCCTCACTTTTCTTCACTGGAATTTTACCATCAACATAAAGCATGTCAACAAATGAGCTACAAAATATCACATCGACCCTGAACCACTCTACCAAAATCCAGTGATTTTGGTTTTGATCCAGTGATTGTCCCTTGATAATGTACAGCTTCCCCCTTTGTACAGCTTCAGGCTGACTGTTCTAAAACCAAGTCTTGAGAAAGAAACTTCTAAAGCCTATTAATTTCTTACCTCCTCTCTTTTTTGTAGAACAGCAAGATTATGAGACACGCAGTGAGAACAACCAGGAGGACACTAAGCACAGCACCAACAGCCTGGCTTCTCCTTGAAAGACCTTTATGTATTTGGGTCTCCTCATCTGACTGGTGCTGATTGTTTCCAGGATCATTGGTTGATCTAGCAACGTAAATTGAAAAGACAAGATCTATTGATAAGTTTTTTTTAAACTGGATTAGAAACAGCAGATTGGAAGAAGACATGCCACAACCATCCTGTCATTCCCACCTAACAGCTGCATGAACTGAATGTAGGGGATTTCATCTAAGTAAAAAACAACTCAAAAAACAAATGTATGTACTGTGCCTACATCGCAGTATGCTATCAAATAATATATGAAACTACAGTCAAGACTGCAGAGCACAATTAAGCACTCCAGAGCTTATACAGCAGCAGTTATAAAGCTGCTGTTTTAGAAGCAAATCTGCACATGAGCACACTGCAACAGCTACAGAAATTATCTACCTCTCATCTGACTGCGACACTACACACACCAAACTTCCTCAACAGATTTAAATCAGAATCAAGAGTTGGCCTGTGCTTTCAAGCTAGCAGCCAGAAAGTAAACACTCCCAGAAGTAGTCACTCCATTTCACAGTGAGGCTGCCTACCTGTCAAGAACATTGTAAGCACCTAGATGCAGACACTCCCCTTTTAACACTGTCCCCTCACTAATCAGTTGATTAGCTGATCATATTTAATTGGAGAAATGCTTCATTATTCCTTGAAGACCTGTAATGATTTTCCATTCCAGGCTAAAGTGGGCAGATAGAGGGGAAGGCCAGTCTTTGTCACAGCTTCAAAGTCTTCCAGACAGTAAGACAAGGGGGACGAAACACCTCACCCATAAACTGTTTGCTCCTCTCAGTAACAGGAAACATCATGTTCTGTCAGCTACAGTAGCTTTTACTTAGTGAAAATAATTATATCAATTCCACTGTGTCTCTTCAGCTTTAAGTCCAGATCAGTTTGGCAAGTTTTAATTTAGTAGTCATGTGCCAAACATTGCATACATGATCATCAATCTATAAGCCTATTCCTTTTTTAGCTTTTCCCCTTTTCCCAATCACTGTGACAAATAAATACAAAAAAAGCCTTTTGCTGAGAAGTGCTGACAAAAGCTGCTTTCAGGAAACAGTTATCTACTCACATTAAAGGACACACAGCAGATGTGTACCAGGTAAATAAATACTGGCAATCTGCTGTCTCGTGAAGGAATTCAGGGATGCCTTCCTTCTCTTCTGGATTGCAGTGGAAGAAAATGGTTGAAGACACAAACTTTGATTTATCTTTACCACATCTGGAGTCAGATGAAAATATGACATCCAAATCATCATCTACAATGTGAAGAAAATATAGTTTACTTCCTTGAGAACAGTCTGTAAACACTAGACCCTGGAAAAAAAAGTAGTTAGCTAAAGAAAATCATTGCTTCTGTAGTACCACAGATGAAAACAGGAGATGAAAGTCTTCCAATTTCAAGTCTTTCAGTCTTCAAGTGTCAAGCCCTAACCCCAATTAAAGCCGTATTTGCAACTGAGCTTACACAGAAAGGATGGGGGTAAATCTAAATTATGCTAGACAGACTTTGGAAAGCTTTACAGAAATGGATTAGCATAATTGTCAACCAAGAACCATTTTCTGATGAAGCAATTCACAGAGTATCAAGCAATTCTGTTTGGTACATGAGCATGTACTTACCATCAACATAATATTTGGCATTTCTGGCAGAACCAACTCTCCGAACGCGCCGTTCATTGGTTTTCACCTGGCAGATGTTTGCTCCAAAGCATTCTGGGGAACTTGAGTTTGTTATACCAGAAAGTTGAATTTGATACACATATTTATCACCATTTGTCCGTACATCACCAGAAGCTGTGTACAACCTGAGGAAACAGAGGAAAAATCTATTCTTAAGCCTAAACTCAAAGGTTGGGGTTATTCCCAAGACATAAGACTGGCAACAGTGGTAGATGCTATCAATGGTTGATTCCAGAGCAAGCTGAGTGATCGATTCAGCAACCAGAAAAGATGCAGGACTGTGGCTTCCTCCCCAAAGTAGAAATAACAAGCACAGAAAACTGATTTTTCCAGCTATACTGCCTTCAATGTGTGAGTGAACATGTAAATACATTCCTTCAGAGGTTTAAGATAGTATGAAGACAAAAGCACAATTCAGCAGCTCATAACACACTACTGACTGCAAGAACCACCTGGTGTGCTCTGCAGCTATGATAAATGGCACAGTTTAGCCATCTTCTCCAGAAAGGTAACTACTTCTACCATTCTGTTGTTTTGGGGTTTGGTTTGGGTTTTTTTTTTACTCACTTGGAATAAACATCCCCTAAAGAAAAGTTTTTCCCAGTTGCAGGATTAATGACTGTTCCATTCACCACCTCTACCTCCTGCTGCTTCACAGCACAAGCTGCACGTGTGTCCCACGTGATGTAGTAAGCGCAGTTTTCTTCATCAAACCTACCAAATAAAAGATAAAGCTGATGATTCCAGGAAAGAGTAACAAGTTTTTAGCATCTTGAGAAAAGGAAAAGACAACTGCTAACACACATGTGACAATGGCCTGCCTACGTATCACACCTAGAGTAAGCTAAAATAGTCGAGCAGCACTCAAAAAAAGCTACCTGAAGAATTACGTTGGATTTTTCTGCAGTTTTGTGATTTTAGAAGACTTGGCTGCACCTGAACTTCCTACTGAAAATTCCAGAATTCCCACAGTGTATCAAAGGGTTTTATTGATGCATTTTAGCTAGCAAACACATCAGGCTGCTTTTCTGCAGCATGTTAAACCTGCCTTTTATTTAAGCAGGACAAGAGGTATAAGCTAGTGTCCTGGTTCTGGCCACAACAGGGTAGTATTTTTGCAGTAGCCAGGAAGGACCATGGCCAGGACCCAGAGGTTATTCTATACCAGCTCACATCATTGCTAGGGACAGGAGGAAGGACATCTTTTCTAGGGAGAAGGGGTCCTTCCTGTACCAGTACAGCATGGCAGAGGGACCCCAGTCATCTATCATTGTCTTGTTTGAATCATTCAGCTCCTTCTTGTATCCTCTGTCCCTGGTATCATTGCTGGTACTGTTTCTTTGCTTGTCTCGTTTGTTTTCAGTAAATTATTGTTATCTCAACCCATGATTTGTGCCTCTTGGGTCTCCATGGCTCCTCTCCAGCCCTCGGAAGGGGAAAGGGGGGAACAAGCAGTGTGTAGTGTCAGTGGGAGCACTGAGACCATTCCTAAACCATGACTGCTAGTCAGATTTGCTGCCTAGTTCTTTGACTCACACAGAGCCTTTTGTTCAGTTTTCCAATTCTGCAAGCAATATAGTGTTAATAATATCAAGACAAAGCAAAAAGTCCTCAAGCTTTCTTAGTATTTGTGATCATGCATATATACCTTATTTTAGAGAGCTTCTGGTTAAATACACTGTATTGAGGCAGAAATAAACCATGTTTTATTAGCTCAATCACTTACCTGCAGAAAATGTTCTTTAATACACAGATTTTGAACAGAGTTAAGAGTGTACAATGACATTGACTACTGACACTGAAAACAACAGCATCTGAGCCACTGCCAGATCTAATTCAGAAGCAGAATGCTTTTTTTTTTCCCAGAAATTTTAGGATAAATACAAAATATGATGTTTATGAAAATGAACAACTGCACAGACTCCAAAGATCCTATGTTGTGCAAGTACAGACCATGGATTATTTTAGGGACTGTCCAACAGAGCAAAGAGTTCCTGTCCTTAGATTTAACAGTTTACTGGAGAGGTACAAAAGAATCAGCTGTCAAGATCAGTGGTATGTACATTTATTACTCACCTCTGCAGCATGGGCATGCCAACTGTTCTTGCACATTTCAGTTCTATAATTGTTGTTACTTTCTTATTTTTCCTACATTCTTGCCAACTGGAATAACTAATATACACTGTATCACCTAGGAGAAACAAAAAGGTGACAAAAGGTTTTTGTAAGCAGCTGTCAGAAGCTTCCTTTGCTCCTTTGCCCTCTCACAACTATAGAATCACAGACTGGCTGAGGTTGGAAGGGATCCCTGGAGGTCATCTGGTTCAAACCCCCTGCTCAAGTGGGGTCATGTGGGCCAGCTGTCCAGGACTATGTCCAGACAGACTCTGAATACCTCCAAGGTAGGAAACTCCACAATCTCCTTAGACAACCTGTGCCAGTGTTTGGGTATCCTGACTGTAATAAAAGGATTTCTTGATATTCAGATAGATAATTAATTTCTTAAAGCTTTAATGACAACACTGTTTTTTTGCTTCAATGTTTTCTCATGCCTTAAATGTCACATTCTGTTTTCATTTTTAAACAGAAGATTCACTGATAAAAATATTTCAAAATAAAGGCTTCAGTATAATTCAAAAACTACTACAGCCAAGCTGTAAGATTTAAACCTTTAGTCTCTAGCTCTCCACAGGAAGAAAAAGTAACTCTACCTGTCACATTCAGCTTCTGTGTATGAACAAGTCCAAGAACTTGAACATCTCCATTGTAGCTTTTCCTGCAAATACTGGCTCTTTCAGGGCAGCCTGTGGGTCCCTCATGTACCCTCTGACAGAGGTTCACATAGTACCTATACAGGACATGGAAGACAAAACTTCTTTAAAATTCATTTAGGCTAAACTGAAGACGTGATACACAAACTTTAGAATCTTTGTGGGGAGCTAGACAGGTTGCAAGAAACTAAATCTTAAATTAGCTGACAGACTAAAGCATGTACTAAGGTTTGACAGATTACTTCTAACTATCATTTTCAAGTAAAAGCGTGTGCAAAAAATAAAATTGCTCATTTACCAGATTAGGTCACTAGTTAATTTTGACCTAGGTCCAGACTAGAAATTGGAAGGGAGTCAAGAAATATCCTGAAGTTTTTTCATTTATAAAAGTTATAGTACTACCCTACATTCAGCATCTCCTCAGAGTTATGCCAGCTCCGACACATTAGAGCAGTGAACTGTTTTACTATCCCACAGCTTATCATAAGTTTAGAATTAGATGCTGTCATCCTTGCCCAGTTCATTTCTATTTCCTAGCTGGAGGAGGGAGGCTGGAGAGGTTGATGACTTCCTGACATCCATATTTTCCACTACACTAATACATCAAGGAATATGGGTGAAAAGCCCCAGTAAAACATCAGAAAATAAGTTATACATTTGGGTCAAAAGAAAGCAACTAAGTAATTAAGACTTTACTTCAACAAAATTAAGAATAAAAAAAATAGCATTGAAACAACAAAATTACATTTTTAAGATAGCAGTTTAAATATTAAGTTTTTAAATAGCTTTTATTTTAGATGTATTTGTCCTTTAAAAAGGGTTACCAATAGAGGAAAAGAGTGAGAATGAACAATGTGATGACTCAGTCCCTTCAGATAAAATGGATTCTTTTCTCGGGTTTAAATTTATATGAAGTGTTAAGCACTGACAGTTTTAAGACACTGAGCAGGCACTAAACAGAAATTCTATGTCACATTACAACTGTACTGATAATTAAGCTGCTTCCTGTGAGTTGCTTATTACTCACGAGTTCCCATTGTGGAAAAAGATCCATGATCCTGTCAGCGAAGAGAGCATTCTCAAGTCATATGTTCTGTGTTTTTGGACAAACTTGCACTCCATTTTCTTGGGAGGACAAACAGCTTGAGTCTTCCATTCAAATGTCACAGCACAACCAAGAGTCTCACTGAGAAGGTATGGGCTCCCAACACCAGCATTTTCATCACATGTAAAGATAATGGTAGATTCCCTTCTTGCAGTTGCTGTAAGGGGAAAGGTTAAAAAAGTGTATTTCACAGGAGGCTTGCAGGCATGTATGGATTTTAGTACAGATAAATCTCTGTGTTAGCTAACATCCTTGTACATAAAGTATATGAAGTACTTACAGCTACTACAGAACCCCCACTTTTCATCTCCCTGGTAGTTTTCAGTTGTAGCACACCATGGCTCATTCTTCCCTTCTGTAATGCATTCCTTATAGGTCTTCCCTTTGTACTTGAAGGGGAACACACAGAGCTCTCCCTTTTCAGTCACTGAGAAGGAAAGGTATAACCTCATAACTACACACAGCAGAATAGAGGTGTATCCATATTGAGAACCTTATTCAAAGCCTGTACTTCAATACTAAAGAAAGGTCAGTGGCAGACAACAGAAATACTGAGACACTGAATTTAAACCCAATTAGAAAGCCAGATGTAGCATACATCTACATAGCTACAATCATCCCTACAGAAAAGTTGTGCTGTCTCTTCCAGGGAGATAAATGTTGATGCTGCAGATTTGTATGGAACTTGTGATTTAGCAAAACTGCATGTTTCTATTACTGTATTTAAAATCTAGGTTGCTTCCTCCTGTCACAACAAAACCTCCTGTTTTAAGGGGAAAATATCCTGACAAGTTTTGAACATAAAGAATGGGCCTGCTTCAATCTCACCTGGAGGGCACCGATCACCTCCTGTATATTGCAAGATGACTGTTTCATCCTGGTGGCTATAGTCCAGTCTCATTTCCTTTATGTTTCCAAAAGATGACACACCATTTTTAGATGTCAGACACACTGCCCCATCTCTGCATTTTCCCTGGGGCAAGCCCACACTGCACACACCAATGTGGTAATTGTCGGATCCAGAAAACACCTGTGTAGACAATCAGAAGCATCACAGCAAGTCTAGAATCAGTACTTACAAAATCACACAAGTGCTTCATAAAACCAAGTCTCAGGCAGCATTTGCATAATGCAGGAGGAAGAGAGAACTAATTTTGCAAGTCTGGCCTTCCTTAATATGACAACACTGCAGATAAAGCACACAGGACCACAGATAAAATATGTTCAGCAGATCTGCTTTCTTATCCAAAATTCTGTCAAAATGTGAAGATTTCTCATTCCTTTACCCATCACTGTGTAACTTCACTCTCAAAATAACATTAACTTCACTCTCAAAAATATTAAAGTGTTATACTCTCTAATATTATTCCCTCTGTCAGAAACCAAACAAGTATCAATACTGACCACAGCACACTTCAGCCTTTTCTCACACTGAATGCTTAGAAGAAACCCTTCCTGCAGTTTTAAAATGCTGATAGCAATAGGCTATTATAAATAAAAAAATAAATAAATGTCACACCATAAAAAGGCGTTACCTCAAATGATCTTCCAGAAAGGCTGGACAGGTTAAACGTATAGTGTAGCTGTTCATCAATCACAGAGCAGCCTAAAGTTTTCACTTTATCAGGACACACAAGTGGAGTTTCCCACTCAAACACAAATGTGCAGTCAATTTTCCTTATCATCTTTGGCTTACCCTGTTAGCAAAGAACACAGGAAGACACATTTAACTTTTGGAGAGTTGGTTGTTGTCTCTGCACTTTCCCCCTTCCCCAGTAGTTAATCTCAGTTATTACCATGGCTAGACTTCATCAGTTGTAGGACAAACACCATATTATAACCAGTAACAAAGAAACTTTCAAGGGAAGTGCATTCTACCTAGCTCCACAAAACAGTCAAGGTACACAAGCTTTCATGTTAATTAGGGTTGAGATTTTGATGTTCAGCACAGTTGCAACCAGCAATAGTGTGAGGGCTGTGCTTCTTGATGGCAGAGTGTTAAGAAATTTCACTGAGTTAAGGTGAGAGAGAATACTGTTTACTTTATCATATTTTAAACTGAAGTATTAGTATGTGTAATATTCAGAGCTGCCTCAAATTTCAGCTCATGCCCTGTGCTGATGGAAAGTGGTTTCATGATCTTCAGCACACTCTAGTTTGACAAATATATTTAAGTGCTTCTCTACAGTTTGTTGAAGCATTAAAAAAATTCAAGAAGTGTTAAATTCTCATCACCACAGAAATTCAATTTAGTGTCTGAGTGTTGACATAAAATAAAAATATAAGCAGCTAATTGCAAATTTTTTAAGGTCTGTGTGATTATAGAAAAGGTTACAGCATAGGAGGAACACTTCACAGTAATACCTGTATAGTTACACTGCTTCTTGTGTTAGCTTGAGGTACAAGTACAAACTTTAGGATCTAAATGAGGTGCAATACAGCATTAAGTTTAATGTCAGCAATAAGTTATCATTACATTACTTCTGTGGAATCTGATGCTTGAAATCATCAGAACCTGTTACTCTCAAGCTTAAAGTTCATGCACTCAATAAAATTCTGGCCAGTCAAGAGAACAAATACGATATTTCTTCTTGAAGAAAGTCCATCCATACATTATAGAAAGAAATCCTTGACTTAGTTTTAAGCAAAGCTAACACTGGTTACTACCCACTTTCCATTATGCTCCAATAGCAACCTAAGTTTAATAGATGTCTTACCAGACTAGTTCCTTGGCCACAGTGAAATGCAATAACAGAAGTATAGTTCAATCCATTGTTTATCTGACAAGGAGTAGTGCTGTTGTAGGTGATGTAAACTTCATTTCCTGCCTTATTGAACTGGGGAGGTTCAGTAACACGACCAATATCCTACACAGCAAAAATATGTATTAATAGAATTACAGGATACACCTAGATTCCACATCAGCCCAGAGATTCAGATCAATTCAGATTCATCTATTTGGTTTACACGAGAGCACAACTACTGCTCTTCCAAAAAATTCATTTTATAGTCAAAGAAAAGCCATTACATTTCAATCCTAACAAAACACAAGTCGAGCAATTCAAAACAGTTTTAACCAAGTCTGACAAAAGCCAAGGAGTTTCTGCCTCTTAGAGGTAGATTCTTCTTTACATCAATGTGCCAAATTACCAACACATCACTTAAAAATAGCATTAACCATGGAATAAGATCACTAGATGACTACGGAAATTCATGGAAAACAATCACAGCTTTTTAGGTCTATATTCTAGAGCTTGTAAACAAGTCCTCAAAAGAAAAAACATAGATCTCTCAAGGTAATGACACAGACAAGTCAGTCAATCCTCTGTAACAGGCTTGCTATTTATGTAGCTATCAAATTCTTATATAAATCATCTAAGTGCATTTTGAAGCATACCAGCATCTAGACTGCTTCCAGTTACAACAGGCTATCACAAGATCAATTAAGCCACAGAATGTCTAGGACATTCTACTTCCCAGTGTCCATATTTGGCACAAAAATTCTTTTACACTACATGAAAAAAAAATCTCTGTAGCAATTTTTAGATTTATCACTGTATTCAATCTTCTGACATCCAAAAATGACCACTGGGGTTCAGTACAGGAAAATACTTCTTCATAGGGAAAAGCAATAAAAGGAAACTTTGCAGAGGAGATTTTGGTTCTGCATTCCCTTTCTTTAATCCACTGTCAAGCCTCTGGTTCAAATCAGGTCTCTAGGCAGGGATAGTATATTAAACTATTAAGGAAATGCACATTTCAGTGATTCTTGGCATAGTACTTACTATTGGTGATTCATTAACAGGAACCATGCAAACAGCTGCTCCAGGTGGGCAATTGACATCTTTGATAGGATTGAGAGGCTCACAGATGTTAATGTAGAAGTCTGGAGAAACATCTGTAATATCTTCATCCACAAATGCCTCATAATACCCAGTGCGATGGATCAGAGGAGACAGGTCAATAATGGAACTGTCATTCATTACTGAGCACTTCACCTGCAAGAAGGTACATTTATTGCTCTTATTCTTTTATTACTTGCTTTGATTAATTGACAAACATCCTTCTTGGGGCCAGAAGCATGGCTACATTTAAAAGTTTCAAATATAAGTAAAAGGAGCATTTGTTATAATTTTTGCTTGTCTATAGATACTAAGCACCTACAAGCAGCATATGAAAAACCTTGATCATTTAAACATTCTTATGGAATGGAGTCCCTATCAGAACAATACCAAGACAAAGCTCCAGCATACGTAGTCACTATGACTTCCTCAGATCAGGCCCCATGCCTTCCTCCCCTCCACCACCTCCAACAAACAAGCCTGGTTACATTATAACAATGTAAAGTTAGTGTTTTGCAAGTTGATGGCTTGAGTACTACCTTTCTTCAGAATCAATTTCACACACGATTAACATGCCTAAACCTACTGAGAGCCTATGAGGAATTTGAGAAATCCATTCTTCTTTAGTTACTGGAAAAGAAGCAACTAACAAACTTACCATTAAATTTCA
Organism: Passer domesticus; assembly: GCF_036417665.1. Classification (NCBI taxonomy): domain Eukaryota; kingdom Metazoa; phylum Chordata; class Aves; order Passeriformes; family Passeridae; genus Passer; species Passer domesticus. Next base: position 57,195,032 of record NC_087476.1, read on the forward strand.
GGACAAATAATCATTGTCACTGTCTAGCTATCATCACACTGAAATAGCTTGGGTCACTATGAAAAAAAGTGATCAGAAGAAACCTTTCCCTCAAGGAATTTAAAATATACTGCTATTATATCTAACCCCCCTCAAAAATTTGAAGTCCCATGAGTGTTTTCTGCAGGAGTAATTTGTACCTCTTCTTCACAAGCCAAGGAAGTATGCCAAGAGAAGTAACTAGTGCATGTCTGCTCATCAAAAGACACAAAAACAGGCCGGCTCTCATCTCCAGCATCAGACTTGCATACAAAGCTAAAATAGCTTTTATGCTTCAGTGCAGGGTCTGCAGGACAAGGATCTCCATCTTCATAGACAAGCTTTAACACCTGATCTTCATAACTTAAAGTTTTACTCTGCTTTCCAGCATTAACTGGTTTTCGGCCACTTGTGATGCAGACAGCTAAAATGGAAAAAAGAAAAATTAAGAAAACAGATCAAGTCTGATGCAACTGCCCTCAAAAATTGCACCATACAACATAAGCAGCAGGAACCTTAAGATTTTTGCTTCACTTTAATTTTCCTAAGTAAGAATGGCTTTGCCACAGCATCTGGAGTTGCCGTTAAACTGAGCTGAACTGCACCAATACAAAGACCAAATATTGCCTTTATTGCTTCATCAACCAGCTGAACGTACTACACCTATACATGCTTAAGCAGCCACAGAGCAGTGTTTGCTTATCACTTCTCTGGAAACCAAGCAATTAACACAAAATGTCAGAGAGATCACATATAATTTTATTAAGATGCCTCTTAAAAACCAAATCAATCCAATATTTTCTTCTAACTCCACAAAAGTAATTTTCACGACAAGAAATACTCCTATTTTAATATCTAAGATACTTAAGTATTATTTCATATTCAATTTGACAGAAGACCTAGTAATTCAACCTGCAATTGAGCAGCTATAAAACCAGTTAATTAAGCAGAAAGTTAACTCCTACTGATGTTTCAGAAGCACCCAGAACAAAACAGAAAGCTAGAAAGAGGATTGGCAATGGTTTAAAGTGCAGACACAAAGCCCAGTGCGGATGTTTTACAGCAATGCAGCACTATGAAGTTCATTCTAGCTGGAAGATTGTAATGTCTCCATTTTCACAGCACTGAAGACATGCAGTAGAGACAACTACATTCCTGCCCTCATGTCCGTTCACTAGAAACTAAAGGGACTGGGACCTGAAGCGAGCCCATGTGAATGGTGTTAGGTAAAAACATATGGCCTCGTTTCCTAAAACAGCTTTAGGTTCTTTTCCTAGTCAGTAAAGCCACCAGCTGCTCCCTTCACTCCTTCTGCATTTGGTAAAACATTACATTTTACAGTAAACTTGAGCATAAGCATTTCTTTTGGTTATCCTATAGTCAATGATTACAGTACAAGAGGATAAGTTGCTTACCAGCTCCATTAGCACATGAACTTTTAACTTCAGCACAAACATTCAACTCAATTATTCTGCTGTGTGAATCACTGATGGTATAGCCAGACTCTCGCTTTAAAGATGTCAGATCAAAGAGGTGGCCTATAGAGAGGTCAAGGAACAATTTAATTTCATATTCAGGTTCAAAATCAAGACATTTCTTTGTATTATAAGCTTTCAGTAACTTAATTTAGTAGGAAGGTTAACCAGACCCTATTTGCCTGCTAGCTTAGAAAGGCAAACAGTTACTTATTCACATTAACAGAGGAAAAACTAGTTTTGAACTATCAACTATTTCTGTTCCAAGCAACACTGCAGTACAAGAGATTTCTACCATCACTAAGCTTATTAGTTAGTCACTATCCAGAGGATGTGTCACACTGCCCTTTATTAGTAAAGTCCCTCAAGACCACAAACACAGCAGTGCTGCTTCCAGTAGCCTCTTCCACATACAAAATCCTGAGGCCTCCTCCTTACCTGTTGCAGGATTGGTTACTCGACAGTCATTTTGCACATTGCTTTTAAGAGGACATGCAGCAGCAGTGAACCATAAGAAGGTATATTCACAATCTTCAATGGCAGTTATAAGTTCTGGCTTTGATTCCTAAACAGAAAAAAGTGGAGAGAGCAACATCTCAATAGAGTGATAGTGTAAGATTCCATGCTAACAGGTTTATCCCTACAGCCTGAAGGTGACCTCAGTTCAAACACCAGTCCTAAAACCTGAGAGATTATCATAGTCCAGTGAATTAATCCAAGGACAGAGTATTTAACTGTGATTATTTCAAATACACAACAGTACAGAATCATTATCAGGAGAAATAAAATTAATGACAGGAGAGCTAAAGGTAGCCTAGGGTAATAGAAAATCCAAAAGGCAATTCAAATCTCATCAAATGGAAGAGTACTTAATGGCAAGGCATACAGATGTGCAAGAGTTAAGAGCTACACAGCCAACAGCATTATTTACTACTTGAAACGCTTCCCAACCTGCACTACATTTATCTTCAAGATGTAAGCAGATGATGTGAAGCTATTACAGATGACAAAATTTGTTCTAACAGAGTGTACAAAACAACCTCTTAAAAACTGCTCAGCATCTAAAATTCAAGTACTGTAAGTCCTTCTGCTCGCATGAACACAAAATCCCAGTAGCAGGAACCCACTCACAATTCTGTTTTCATCACACTTGAGGCGCAATATTGTTGTTCTCTTCCGAGTTTTATCTGGACACTGATCTCCATTAATGTATTTCAGGATAAAAGTGACATTTTCCCAACGAGGACCATCAGCCACTTCCCCAAGACTGGTACATTTTGTACCCTCAATGAGGGAGGCAGCAGCATCAGAAGGGCAGGAACCTATACAGATAAACAAAAACTGCATTATTACTCCAAATGTTAGTAAGGTGTACTTGCCTGGAATAAAAGTCCACTACTCTACTTTCAGGTATATCATGGCTGATCCATCTCCAAGCTACTGTCCAAACCATACTCATTGGGGTGCATTTTCCCCAAAAAACGCAACTAGCAGCAATTGTCTCACTTCACTTAAGATCATGCAAAAACTAGTGGCAGCTGCCACAGGGGGAGTAGACTACTACAGAGTGGAAGGCTGCAGTCTGGCCTTGCACTGCACAAAATACAGTCATTCAGAAGATGTCATAGGGAAATTCTGAACTGATTATTTTAATTTTTAAGAGCTATAGCAAACTTTGGATAAGGACTGAAGAGCTAGGATGCCAAAGCTATCAAGAGAAGAGCTGCTAGTGAATCTCACCCACTAAACAGATGGAAATCAGGCTCACAATCTACCTTTCCCTCTGGTGCTAAAATCACACCACTGTCTCCGCATACTTTGCTTTGTGATTTATTTCACTCAGAACAGCCACCAGCAGTACTGTCCTACCACTTGCCTTCCCTAGCTGTAGGAAGAATACATTTGTATTTTGCACTTACGTGTAGCACTATAGGGTACTAAGGGCCTGCAGACATTAATGTAGTATTTCTGGGTAGTAGCAGATATAGCAATGGCCTCCCAGTTCTCTCTGTGTCGCGTCAGGGACGAGAAGTCATAGAAATTTCCTTCGTCATCTCTGGACAAAAGATTAAAGGGATGTAAAATAATTAAGCACTTTAAAATTGCAATTCTTAAGTTACCACAGTAATTTCAACCTGGTAACTCAAAGCAGAGTATTACACTGGAAAAGAAGTCTGCATCAGAATGCAGTGCTCCCCAGAAACTTCAAATTCAGTAGAGGGATATCACTGCACCAGCTATCCCCACAGAACCTGTCCACATGCACACATCTCTCAGCCAATGCAAGAGTAATTCCAACTTTTAATTCAAGCATGTTGGCTTTCAGTGCATGGCAAGCATACACACAGTTACAGTACACTGTTTTACCTTAGGGTACAGACCTATAATGAGGCCAGATGTCCAAATTTTGGGCCAAATATTAGCCACCTCTGACCCCACCTCCAATCTTAATGAGCTAATACTTGGTTATGACTGATACAAATGACATTTTTCCTGAAGCACTGTTTGGTGGAAGTTCCAAACAGACACTTGTAGCCTTATTTAAATTAGATGCTGTTACATAACTAGACACTTGCAATGACCTAACATACTCAGCATTCAACCACCAATAAATACACATCAAACAGCTCCCTTCTATTATTCCCCAGAAGAATCTCAAAGTTGTGGTTTTTTTCCCAATTAAATTATTTTTCAGAAGCACAAACTGCAAAAGTTATTCAAAATATTATGCATTGGCATTGAATGCTACATTAGCTGGACAAAACACAATAGCTAAAGGGGCAGGGTTGCACTGAATTGCAAGAAGGCTGTATTTGTCTCTCTCAACATACAGTTCCATTTTAATTTTGTGAAAACAACTTACTTGTAGGAGCACTCAGTAGATTTAACAGGTGGGCAAGCATACTGAGTATGCCATTCAAACATGTAGGTGCAGTCTGGAGTTTCCTTCAAAAATACAGGCTGAAAGAACACAGGAAGAAATTAATTTGCTTTCTCATTTAGACACATGGAAACAACCAAATGCCTCAGTCATGCTTCAGGAAAATCCAAGAACACACATATTGTCTTAGAGCCACACTCTTCCTCTGACCAGCTAAGCATGGCTTCTCCCAAATCTGAGTTTATTCATATGCACACTTTTGATAAAAGGGCAGCCATTAGTAATTGCTGCCTCCCCCAGGAAATAAGAAGAGAAAAAGTAATTCTATACACAATTGATTAAGAACAGTAAGGGAAGCGCAAATCAGATCCCAAAAGCAAGTAATCACATTATTTTAGTCTGGCCATGAAACAAATGCTTTCCTGCACATTCAACCTTCTACCTTTTATTTCATACAAAGAAACGACTGTTATTTATGGAAGAACATCCCTTCCCAACTTCTCCAAGAGCTTTGGTAATGACAGACGTCCCTTAAAGGAACAATACCCACTGATCTTCCTGAACAATGATAAAGGTACCATCCATAAACAGGAGATTCAAAACATTCTTCATCTTTTTGTCCCCTCACAGGACCTTTGAATCGCTTGTCTAATCTGTAAGTGATTAGGCATGTTCATGTTCTTCACCCTAACCTTCCATACATTAAAAAAGAGTAATTCTGGAAGACCGTATGTACAGGAAGCACAGTTTTGAAACTAACCTCAGATGAAGTCTTGTCACAATAGAATAATATAGCAGTTGATCGTTCATATATTTTATGACATTTTTCCCCACTGGTGTAATTAATCATTATTAGACCATTTTTGAAAGTCAGTTTGTCTGTACGTAAGCCTAGAAGCAAAGAGTTGAGAAAAGTCAACAGCTACAGTAAACACACAACTGCAGTAATGCCTCTGACAGGGTCACATAAACAGCAATAAAATGCACAAGTAAAGAACAGATAGACCTCAACCTTCCTCTAAAACTTGCAATCCAGTTATCGAGGGACTACTACTCCAGCACAGTAAGGCTGAACTCATTCATAATTAGTATCAAGGTAACTACAGGTATGGTATTTTATCTGCACATTGAGCAAAAGCAGTGAGGTGTTCTATCTCATTAGATAATACTAGATTAGCAAGAACCCTTCTTCACCCTGGTTAATCTTCCCACTCCCTAGGTTTCTTTAGGTAAGTGCAGTACCTGCTACTTTTTCAAAAGAAGGGTCCATCTTCTTTACTTGACACGATGCAACACCACGACCCTTTCCTGTGCAAGGTTCTGTTATTTCTCCACAAACACTGAAGTAGTAGTCATACTCATCTGTACTCACTTTGATGTTTTTACCAGAAAGCGGCTTCAGGTTAAAAACGTGACCATATCTTGGATCTTTCACCTGGCAATCTTTTCCTTTAAAAGGAAGTTAACAATTTAAAATACAACTTAAGATCTATTAGCCTTGCCAAATACACTGGGGACAATTATGGCTTACTGGACAAATAAGGCCACAAAAATGAGTACCTACTTCAAGGCAGTGACACTGAAGAACCATCTTAGTATAAATGGCACATTTATTTTATAACTGCCTCTAAAGAAAGATGTGAAAGTCACACTGTAGTTCAAAAACTGCCTCAGAGTGATCTCAAGTTCTTCCTTCAGCTGTGCTGAAGGTTAAGTACAAAATGAGAGACACTAAGTCCAGAACTTGCTTAATTATCTGGAAAGAACAGCAAGGTCACAAGATCAAAGCAAAAGGTGTCCTAGATGTCAGTCTTGTATCTTCTTTTAACAGCTCTGAAGGTTGCCGAGTTAAGAAAATAATCAGTCATAGGAAATATTTATTCCAGCTTACAAATCTATAAAGATGCATATAAAAGAAGATTTAGGAAAATTCTAGTTTCAAGAGTCTCATTAGCTGATATATGTCAGCAACTTTGCTGTTGCTCAAGTCCTCAGTTTTAAAGTGACCCTTTACTCAACATTCTGAAGCTTTTTAAAAAAATCATCAGATTGTATCACTCAAACATTATGCTCTTCTTGATCATACATGTTGGTACCCAGCTAAAGACATCAGTTTTCTTCCTTTAAAACCACAATTCAGTCACCAGTGTCCTGCACAGTAATTATGTGCTACAGAGCAGCAGTTTGTGAACATTCCTCATGCCACGTCAGGTCATCAGCAGTTTCAATAAAGACTAGGATCTTGTGATACATCCTTCACAGGAAGTCCAGATATTTTAAGGAATTATCTACAAGCTGCAAAACAAAGCCTGCAAAGGCAGAGAAGATGCCTACACACTCAGTCTTCCATCTAAGAGACAATCAAGTACCAGAACTAGAACTTGTGATTTCTTGTTGCACATCGTGGAGTCAAATACAAACTGAGACTCTTCCCCAGTGTCTAACTAGGGTCAAGTTTAGTCTTCCTTCCAGTCTTTAGTGAGGGACAGGGAATGACTTGCCAGGCATAGAATCAACTCCATTCTCATGAAACCTGGTGCCTTAATATTTACTAGCAAGTCTGTCTGTGACTTAACATGACAGCAATAATGCTGTTTTGATAAAGTATTGTACTAAATCTCCTTTCCCTAGATAGGCAAGTACATCTGCCTGTCACCCTAACTTGTACTTTTAACATTAGACAGGATTTGTAGTTGCTTAAAGCTCAGAATAGATGTTCCTCCACAAGCCAACACTTTTTACATAAAGATTCACAGGGCAAGAAACCAACATAGTTTCATTCAAGTATTTATTATTTGGACAGTTTGGCTGATACTTCAAATCTCAAATAACTACTTACCTTCTGCTTTGTGAACAGGACATGCTGCCAAAGTCCTCCAAACAAAGACAAACTCACAGTCATTCTCCTGTTCCAACACTGGTGATCCCTACAGAAAAGAGCCATATGAAGGAGGCTTACTAATAATTACACTGCAAGTCTCAAAACATACACACATGGCCTTTTTTTTTTTTTACTGCAGTTGCACAGTTTAAAGTCTCCACTATCAAACTGCAGTACTCATGTTCAGCAAAGAGCTGCTTTTGGTGGCTCAGAGGATTCCATGATAGTTCACAATTGTGTTCTACAGGTTCAGTAAAACAGACAGCTTTTTCAAGAAGAGACAGGGAAAAACCCAGTATGTAAGATTTTACTTTTTAGAACCAGTCTCTCCATTTTAAGAGAAATAAACATGGTCTGTTTTGGTACAAGCATTAAAATCCTCATTAGCAGCAAGTCGAAGAGAAAATTACCGTTGTTTGATCACACTGGAAGATTATACGTGTAGAATAACGCTGATTATCTTTGCATGTGTCACCATTCAAGTAGATAATGCTTAACGACCCATCGGTAGCAGCCTGGGGGTTTATCTGAATGACTCCAAGGTTCTTGCTTTTATCAGCGTATTTCACACAAGATCCTATGGCACCACCTACAGGAAAAGAACTGGGTTTTAGTTCAAAGCTTTGACAACTAGTGTTAAATTGACTGTAAAATAATATAAAAGGGTATCTTTAAGAGAGCTTTGAAGTAAACTGTCTCAAACTCCTGAAGCAGAACACAATACACATATTCATCAATATGGTTAGAGACACTGTGTAGCTAAAGCCTTTGAGGAATATAACAAGTTACTCCTGCATACTGAAATATTTAAAACTGCACTAATTATCTGATTCCACAGACTCATAAAAAACTACAGTACAGTTAAATATATTAAACTGGCTAGAATGGAGTAAGACATGGCAAAAGCTTCTCATTTTGGCTTAATTCAGTTAGGAGGCTTCAACAACATTTGACTTTCTGTACTAGTTTCAGCTGGGTAGAGTTAATTTTCTTCCCAGCGGCGAGTATGAGGCTGTGTTTTGGATTTGTGCTGAACACAGGGTTGATAACATAGAGATTTTTTCTTATTGCTGAGCAGGGCTTACACAGAGCCAAGGCCTTTTCTGCTTTTCCTACTACCACATGGCAAGGGAAGTTGGGGATGAACAGGAGGCTGGGAGGAGACAGCAGGGGCAGATGACCCAAACTGATCACAGGGATATTCCAGACCACATGACATCATGCTCAGTATATAAACTGGGAGGAAGGAGGAGGAAGGAGGGACATTTGGAATGATGGTGTTTGTCTTCCCAAGTCACTGTTACATGTGATGCAGCCCTGCGCCCTCCTAGAGATAGCTGAACACCTGTCTCCCCAAGGGAAGCAGGGACTTAATGCCTTGTTTTGCTTTGCTTGTATGCCCAGCTTATGCTTTGTCCATTAAAGTGTCTTTACCAGAAACCACAAATTCTCACCTTCACCCTTCTGATTTTCAACCCAATCCTGGTGGTGGGGCAGTGAGCAAGCAGCTGCATGGGGCTGATTGCTGGCTGGGGTTAAACTATAACACTTTATAGTCTACTTTCTTTAAAAAATAATAAGCTCAGAGATCCTGGCAAATACTGCCCTCAATGCAATTTTCCCAAATGCATTAATATACATCTCAATGCAAGAGTCCTGATAAGCATTAAGACTGCTCTCAACTTGCAGAAGCCTGTTTGTTAATTCTCCCACATATGTCACCCAGATCTATGCTATTTCTGTGATTCAACAGACAGGAATCAATAAATCTTACTGAAATATCCTCTGACTATAAGGTCTTGCATCAGAAGACACAAGAAGCGCTTGCCACTTGGCTTACCAGGACATCCAGTCACGTACGGCAAGGGCTTGCAGACATTCAAGAAAAATGTTCGCTTTTTTGCTTCCTTTGAAGTGTCTATAGCAACCCATGGCTCACCATCTTTGCTCAAGTCACTTAAGTCATACTCATTGCCAGCAGCATCTGGAAGAAATGCAATAAGCTGAGAGAACTTAATACTTGCAGCAGAATTGGATTTGAAATTATACCAGTTTCATTGACAAATATATAATTCGAAATAACTTTCAGAATCACATTAAATATGTACCAAGAGAATGTACTGGTGCCACAAATACATCACCATGCCAAATGCAGAACATAGTTTCCCTGACAGTTAATTCCCAAATGTAACTTCTCCACAAATCACAGGTGCATTTTTACAGATGCCAATATTAAATTCACTCGTTTTCTTTAGAGTTGGGCTGAAGCAGCATCAGTCACAGTAATGATTAAATGTTTTCAAAGTAATTATCAACTTTCTTGTGTATACCATAATGTTTTAAATTAGCTTCCTTCCCTCTTTTTGTAAGTTAAGCCTGCTTCAAACAACTTACCTCTTCTCCCACCCTATAACCTCTACAAAGATTTTAAGTCTTACAAATATCTTCTCAATAGGTATTCTTAAAGCCCTCCACTGAGCAGAAGTTTGCTGTTTAGTTAATCCTTCCAACATGGGAAAGAGCCCACCTAAATTCCAGGTACTTACCTGTGACCTGACAGTCTACAGGAGCAGGAGCACAAGCCAGAGCTGTGTGAAACTCAAAAAAAGTATCATGGACGTCCAGCACGCTGTTTATCTCCTCACGCACAAACTTAAGCTCTCCAGGATATGAATCATTACAAATGAAAGTCACTCTGAACATGTCTGATGTTCCTATAAAACAAACATTTATCTACTGATGGTTCTGTTTGGAACATTTGAATTTAAGTTCAAGCTAATACTTAACTTCAAAATTTTCTAAGAGCTTCTTATTAATAACTGCTTCAAGGATAACACTACCTTGCTGCTTTATGGGGTTTTAGCTGTATATATGCAAGCCTTCTTCAGAGAACTACGAAAAATTGCCTAACAGCCACTATTGCCTCTACAAATAAGAGACCAAAATGCCTTGACACATTTCAAGAACATAATTACCTTACTGACCTCTGCTCCCTATGTTCTTTGAAGAAACAGAAACCTTTTAAAATACCACCAGTGGTAACAGTAGCTTTTAAATTACTTCACACAAAGTTCTGGGTTTGGGGTTCTGTTTGTTTGTAAGAAGTTCAGTGTAATGACTGCAGAACAAATAATACTGATCCTATCAAAGCACAATATATAAAGTTCTGTTTAGTCCTCAAGAAGTGACAGAATTTTGTCAGGGAGTAGTATTTGTCAGCAAAATGCTTAGCAGTGTTATAAAAAGTGTTGAAACTCAAAGCAAAATCCAAAAGAGCTTAATCACTGTTAAATATTATGTACATGTAAAATGTCAAAAATGAGAGCACCCCAGCAATTAAGCATGCTGAAGCATTTGAGGTTCCTGAATCTAAAACCCAGTTTTCGCAAGATCTCTTGTTGTTAAGATGTCATATTCCTTTCTACAAAGCTCAGTTTCAGTACTGGAGAGCATCTAATATCAAAAAACTAGATACACATTTTTTCCTTCATTTTACCTGCAAAAGAGACTTAAATTCATGAAGTAGGTGCACATGAAGTGTTACAGCAGTAATTAAAAAAAATCCACACAGGAGAGTATAAGCTTACTGAAAACTGACCTTTCAGATACGAAACAACTTTAGAGAGCATTATCCATGAAACTGAAGCTAAAAGCTACTACTTCACTTAGAAAAAGAAGCTAAATTCATTTTGTTTTCCCAATTTAACTATCCATTCCTCCATGCAAGGGCCAGTATTTTTCATCTGCTAAGGAGAAAACTCTACAGTGACTTTCCTAAAGCTTTGAAATGCACATGTATTACTGAGCCATTACCATTCTGTGTAACTTAATTTCTTCCTAAAATTTCCATATGAGCCAGCTTAAGTAATTAATACCAAGCCAAACAGACTTCAGTACACGAATAAAAGAACGAATGAAGACCACTCACAATAAGTTTTTACAATACACTGTATATTTCCTGAACTCACCTGATTCCACACGAAGAGGGCCTCTGTAGGTAAGGGTTAGAAACCCTTCACTGGATAGATAAAGGGTTTTGTCCAATTCCAGTGGCCTCAGAGGTGTCAGATTTTCTCTTTCACACCCAGCAGCTGTTTTGCCATTGATTTTACCACAATATGGCAAGTGTCCACAAATGTTTAGCTAGAAGTTTTGAAAACATGTAGATGCACATAGTATTAACTGCATCAGAAAAACAAGGTCCACATAGCCATTTCTAAACAGTAAAACCCTTGTAGAGAACCATTTCAAACAACACAGTTGTCTTGCAGTGCAGAAATGACAGACTATAATTCATCTATAATACAGTAAGAGTATCCTCAATTTTCAGATTACAGGGTCAACAAATTCTCCCCACTAGAAGTAAAGGATGTGGTTCAGCATGTTTATTCTAGGCCTAAAGATACCACTATGGTATTATCTATAACAGCCTAGGATTACTGACACATGCAGATTACATTAAAAACACTGACATGGACAGACTAAATCCCTGTCTACTCTTTCCCTGTCAATTTCCTCAGAAGAAGCAGATAAATTGGTAGTAAACAACAGAGTCCATGAGGGGAAAAAACACCTCAAAAAGGCAGCCTCAAAAGTGTGGCTACCGTATGTTCTCCAAGAACCAGAAGTATAATGCATTAAAGACCATCTAAGATGAAGGACATTATCTTTCATTCCTTCCCTCAACCACAGTGCTTTCCTGCCAACTCATACTTCCTAAGAGGACTGAGTGAAAGCTCCTCTAGATCACTAAGCAAGAAAAAAAATGCAACAATAGTGCTCATAAACAAGATATTGTACAGCCAAAATCCTTACCGAGAACGTTTTCCCATTGCCAGTAACTGTATACCCCTCCTCAGAAGTTAATGGCTGCAGGTTGAACACAAAGCCAGTGTTTGGATCTCGCACAGAGCAGGACTGGAAAAAAATTACAACAAAATTATTTTCTCCTTCTGCATTTCTTCTCTTTAGATTTTACCTCTAACTCGTTTCAAGAAGCAAAGCAGTGATTTAGACATATTCCTACCCTGCATACCAAAACACCAGATAACAGCTCTGGCAGTGGCTTCATTCAATTCTTTCGTACATTTGTTCAGTTCTTTTTGTCCACTGACATAAGCCACACCAACATATCCAAGTGGAATATAACATATGGCATCTATCATATCAGCTAAGAGCAAGGAAATTTTAACTAAGGGCTGTTTTCACACTGTGTTGATGTTGAAACCTGTAAAGCAGAAGCAACTGAGTAGATTTCACAGAATATTTTGCACTGGAAGAGACCCACAAGGATCACTGAGTCCAACTGTTTAATGTATGGCTTGTATGGGAATCAAACCCCCAACCTTGGTGTTATTAGCACCAGGCTCCAAGCAACTGAGCTAGTCTCAGGGTTTAGTGTGAAAAAAGCAAAGTCTCATCTGATGATCTGCAGAAAACAAGGACAATACATAGCCATACATATAAACTTAGTTTTATTAGCAACATAGCAAGGGAATGCAACTTTAAATGATGCATTCAAGAGGAAGTAAACTGTTCTCAAGAGAAAGTACCTGAATATTTTGGTCAGAAGTTAGACATTTCAGAAACACTTCAAAAATAAAGCAGTAAAATATCACAAGACTACATCGTGACCAACTTGAGACTTCACTTTAGTTAGTTTTCTTCAAGAGCCATTTCAACAGAGCAACCAAGAGTGCTAGAAGAAAACATTGTACCTTGAGACTACAAATACAATTTACATTCTCCTTTCTCACCTGAGAATCATCTTTTGTTTCCTTGATTGGGCAAGCAGCCTCAGTTTCCCACAAGAAAGTGGCCACACAATCCAGAATAGCTATAAACCGTGGGCTGCTACTCTGGAAACAGATTGCAGAGGAAGACCAGATTAAGTGTAATAGCTAACACTTTGTCATGCTTGAGATTTCCCATTACGAGAAACTGTCAGGTTCTTGTAAAAGACTTCACTTCAAAGGCACAATTCCCACCCCACTTCCCTCTCCCTGATTTATTTTGAAGGTCATCACTGAAAACTTGGTCTAGTCAAATATTTACCATGTGACCAAGCATTAGCCAAGAACTGAATCTGATATCCAAATACTCAGATTAAAGTCAATATTTAATTTAGACATGTATAACTAGATATTGTCCCAGTTTAAGCTTTGAGGAGTTTTGGGGTATAATACATAGTCCATAATTAAAAAAAAAAAAACAACAACAACAAAAAACACAAAAGGCAAAAGTAAAGCAACAGAAATCTGTTAAGTGAGGTAACAGGAATACTAATTATGTACACTTCATGTCAGTGTTTTCAGACAAAAGCAAAGCAGTTCATAACTGCTCCATGTCACAGATTTTTAACCACTTGGGCTAAAGATCACTTGGGTAAGGGGAGAGCAAGACCTGCAGATTCACAAAACCAGGAACAACAAGTCTACACAAGTCTACAAGTCTAATAATCCCCTCAATCTAATCTTCAGTATGTGGAGTTGCAGCCTCAAAATCTCTATAGATTTAAGAATTCTACAATCAACAATCTATGGAGAATGCAGAACCTAAGCCTGAGGATACACATTACAATATTTTTCCTCTTAAGGAGTGTCCACAATGTTTGCTGTTTTAAGTACTCATGTATTTTTCATGCTAATTAGACTAGTCTGAAACAATAGTGTTCATCAAGACTGTTAGTTTTTAATCTAGTTCTTGTTTATGATAAAATAATCAGACACACGCTTCTCTAGCATCTAAATCAGTTTTGTTTTTACATCTCAATTCTAAACCCTCAAGAAGTCTCCCTTGCCACAAATCTGCTATACACTACACATCTTCATGTGGCTTCATGTTATAGGATGAAAAACCTACTAGGATGAAATAACAACTGGAAGACCATTTGTCCTTACAAGAGTGCCCCTGGAACAGACGAAGTGGATGGTGGTGGTATAAGTAGTAGTCTTGCCATCAGCATTGATGCATACGGAGCCATTTGCATAGGTTAGAGAAACATGTCCAGGTCTTTCAATTACTAGTTCTTTGCTGGCAACACCAAGATTACTAATAGAGGTGACTTCAGAAAAAGAAGCCTAGAAATAAAGAAAAGCATGTCAACAACGTTTAAAAAATTAGATATAACCAAAAAGAAGATACCTACTACAATACTCTTGTACACAGTTTGAGAGCTTTGAAGATAATGAAGGTATAGAGATACCTCTACATTTCTCTCCCATTCTGTATTCAAGTTTCACATATTTAACAGACAACCTCCACAACCAGGTATGGTTTCATTTTTGTTGTTTTTATTTTTAGTACAATAATGTGCTTGTAGTACCTTAAAACACTCATCTGCATCTCCTAGGCTACATAGCTTAGCAATTTAGGGAGGCCTATGTCTTCTGCAGTAGGTAGAATTTTTTGTAGAGCTCTTTAAAACAATATGTGGAAGTCTCCAGATGTTCTCAGCATTGACTTTAGGGATCTCCCATGCTTAGCTAAGGCTAAAAATCACTGACACAAACCGAGCACTAGAAAAACAGTAGGTGCTACTACCAAAGTCTGAAGTCATTGTCACTTCAACATAACTGGTGTTTCCTAGCTTTAAGAAACTACTTTAAGTCAATAGCAGCAACAAACTGAAGAATATACCTCCACAACAGCTGTCCACAGACTTCTGCCCTTGAAATTCTTTTTTTTTTTAACAACTCTTTAGATTGACCCAATGTGCTCACCTTTTTCTCCACTATCTCAAGCAGTGAAGTAATGAAACCCTAAAGTATCTCTACGCGTACAGTAAGCAGCCTTGCACAACAAAGCCTATTGCAAGCGCAGGGAATAAGTACTAATTATCTCTTAAGTGCTGTGTTGGCAATGACTGGCTTCAGTCACTAACACATCCCCTTAAGGGGGGGAAGGTATCCTCTCTGTTTGATAGAAGGAATTAGGACAGCTTGGGGAGCCTCTAGTATAGCTTTCCCTACAGCTCTGAGAAGTAATGAAGTCAGGCAGTGGGCAATGGGTCAATTCAGCCTGTCAGTTGCTATCACTTCCATGATAAATTGTTATACCTCAGGGCAATACAGAAGCAGAAGCCCAAAACTACCAGTGTTGTTTCTTCTTTTATTTGCTTGGCAACATCTGCCTAATCTATTCTTCAGATCCAATGCAAGCTCAGGGAAGGCAGGGATGCAAAAAAGAATCTTTAAACAAATTTTTTCCACAGTTCAATCTAGAACAAGTCAGAAGCATGACAAAATATTCAGGAGGACAGCCTGTTCCTAAAGAATTGTGTATTCCTAGCAGACTCCAAGACTCCAGCAATTTACACAAAAGAGATGCAGTTTGTCTGCCTCTGAAACACAGGGCAAAAATCATGAGTGTCAAACATGACATTGGTACACTTGTAAAAATTAAAGCTTTGTGTAGTTCTTTGAAGAGGTGGACAGGAGCACTACCATTTTGCTATTGTTATGCAACCATTATGGTACACAGAATATCCCTTTGCACAAGGAGTCAGAATTCACATGGCTGTCTTAATCTCACTCATGTCTGTTTCAGTCTCACTCATGTGGCAAACCAGCTCTGAGTTGGGATGGAAAGGGTACTCACAGAAACATGTTTATATTTCATCTGACAGACAGATGCTCGCCGGTCACATCCTGGGACAGCAATCAGGGGTCGACAGACATTTATGTAGTACTTCTTGCGCTCACTTGGTCTTGAATTATCCATGGCATACCAGTTTTCACCTCTCTTCTCAGATTTTGCTAATCTGAGCAGAAAGAGAAGGTTCTGCTCTAAGGACACACATGCTTCATAGACTCTCTCCAGCTTTCTCAGTCTCAAGAAACAGAGCAACGCTAAGGCATTCCCGACTAACCTCCCCTTCATTTTTAAGTGCTACAATTAGAAAGAATACTCCTGGGACACAGAGCACAGTTGACAAGGTAATTTGTTTTTATAAGCAAAACCATCCCAAAAAGTCAGTTTGCATCCTAGGAGGCAAGCCAACATGCTAGAGGGATTTCAACATACTTGCAGTCAAGACCATCACAAGAGGTGAAGCTTCTGGTGCTCTCTACACAGGAAACCAACTTCAGTCAGAACTACCAACCAGAACACCAAACTAGAAAAGCAAGTTACACTGCACGTGTCACTTTCCTACCTTGACAAGTCATATTGGTCCATGGTGTTGTGATCTGTCACAACACATTCCAGTGGAATTTCTGGACAAGCATGTTCAGTGTACCACCTGAAGTTGTAGGTATAGTTATCTTCTTTCTACAAATGAGCAGAATAAGTAGGAGAAGCTTTTCACACTGACAACTTTGTGACTCACAGCTACTGCTTTATATGTCAAGCTTGGTATTGCCCCTTGGTTTTGAGATATATCTTCTCAGACTCATTTCTGTTGGTCTGTCCTGTTATAGATCTTGTCATTCCCTGTGTCACCAAAAATGCTCTTGCCAAAAAAACCTGCTCTGGTTCTGTTAAACCACTGTCTGCTATGTACACAGTCCTACCATCTGTTACTTCTCAGCCAGTTTGTTTTATTCCCAGCTAGAAATACAAAACAATCAAAAGCACTAATAATAACATGGTCCAGGGACTAGAGGAGAGTGAGGTAATAATCTGGATCCAGGTAAACAGCTTACTGTTCACTGGTCAAGGAAAGCTTTATGGCTGCAACAAGAGTCAAATATACCAAGAGAAATAGTTATCTATTTTAGTCTGCTTTATAGATACTGGGTATTTCCACACTTGTACTGACCTATTAGCTAATGTCAGTATTTTAGGATGGAGATCCTTCCTTTCTTCGTATAGAACTTCTTACCTGATACTCAGGCTGACCTATTCCAGCATCATGGTCACACAGGAAAGTTATAAGGGTAGAGCGCTGTGTTTTATTCTCATTGTTGTATGCTGCACCATTTTTGTAGGTCAACTGAATAAGGCCATCATAATAGGAAAGTTTGGAACTGGGCAGTCCAAGACTCCAAGACTGACCATTACTAGAAAAGAAAAAGTGAGTTTTGAGAGTGAAGAGAATGCAAATTTGTCTCTAAGAGAAGTCTTACAAATAGAAACCATGTAAGTTTATACAAGACACCATAGTAAGACATAATAATTAAATAAGGTTGATCAGACCTCAGTGAGCTGGGATAAAAAGAATGCTGCCAAAAGGAAACTTAAAACATGAACAGATGTCCTCCTTTGAAAAGGAAATGAATTTACGTATTGCAAAGATATCTAGAAAACTTTAATACTCCCATCTCTAAGAGGGTGACAATACCATCAAAGTTCTAATTCTCCAGAGTGGAAGTCAAACTGCAGACACCCTCATCTTGGGGTCAAACTGGCCTCATCCAATTACATATGGGCAATGAAGACCTAGCACTGCACAACAGCTCTCTGCTAGGTATCAGCTTTGGTTCCGGAGTGTTTCTTCACTGACTTAACATCAACTCTATCAGACCTAGCTTGATCATCTTCCTCTGAAGAACATTTCTAGGGTCTGCAGTGAACTGTCCTTGGCTGAAGAGTAACTCAAGAGCCAAGTACTGCTGCAAGTGTTTGCACTGCACTCCATCTCTGGCAGCAGGCTGACCTGGAACCTGAAATGCACAGATACTTCAGGCAAGCAGCAATGCTGTCAGAGTAGCAGTACACACTGGGACTATGCCTGCAACAGCCCATTTAGTAAGGGAGATCATAAAATTGTTAAGGTTGGAAAAGACCTACCAGATCAAGTCCAACTATCAACTTAGCACCACCACCAAATCTTTACCACTGAACCATGTCCTCAAGTCCATATCCACACATTTTTTGAACACTTCCCAACATGGCAGTTCCACCACTTCCTTGGGCAGCCTGCTTCAATGCCTGACAATCCCTGCCATGAAGAAACTTTACCTACTATCTAATCTAAACATCCACTGGTACAACCTGAGGCCATATGGTAGGACATCCAAGCTCTGGGCTTCACCTCTACCTAAGGCAGCCCCTGCTCATCCCAAGTGCAGCAAGCTCACATTCTTTAGGCCAGCTCTTGGAATAGAGCTGACCCTCAATCTCTGGAATATAGATTGCCTTAATG
This sequence comes from Passer domesticus, assembly GCF_036417665.1. Taxonomy (NCBI): domain Eukaryota; kingdom Metazoa; phylum Chordata; class Aves; order Passeriformes; family Passeridae; genus Passer; species Passer domesticus. The sequence goes on from NC_087476.1 coordinate 57,213,373, forward strand.
CAGCTGTGGCAGTAAATCTAGAGTTTACAGTCCCTATGGATAATAAAAGGGAGAGCAATGGGCACATTCCATCTCACAAATTAGCTCTAAGCAAGATTACATATATGTGCATTTGGCTTGAAACAGCTGGCAGTGTAATTACTGCAAATTATATGCTAATTACCTGATCTATTAGAGGTAGCCCAGTAATTACTTTACATGCAAATTGTTCATTGTTGCACACCAACAACAACACACCATGCAACAAGAGATCTTCCCTTACAGACAAGGGAATGAGTTACTCACCTCTGCGCTACTTGGCACGCTGCCGATTCTGTGTGACACCGATCATCAGGCAGACTGCCACAGACGCTTATGTAAAACAAGTACTCCTTAGTAGTAATTGTATAGAAACTTTTTGCCTTGGCCAGAGGTGATAAATCAAAAGAGAAGCCTAATCAGGAAGGAATAAACTGTATCAGTTCGATTTTGTCCTGACCTCTCTCACAGGTTTTGATTCAGTCAGTCACATGTCTAGCTCACCTCCCCCCGAAATTACTATTCCAGAAACAAAGGGGACAAAGTAAAAGTGTGGTTTCTTACACAGAGATCTACTTCAGTATAATACACATTACATCTATTTTCCTACATTCACTAGGGGAGTACTAAGCTCATGCTGTTCTGATCTTCCATATGCACATACTTAAAACTGCGGGTACTTAGCATTAAGCTGAACTAACTTTGCTCTCGGGTATCATTAAGGACCTACTTGTTGTGGCCCGAGTTATATCCCTAATGACCTTTTGATTTGCTGAACAGAAATACATACCTGCCTGAGGATCAGACACCTGACAGTCATCTCCTTCAGTTTTAGACAGGACACAGGCAGCAGCAGTATACCACTCAAATGCATATGAACACTCACGCTCTGCCATCAAGATTGGAGCACTTTCTAGATCACCTGGTATCACAAGAGCAACATGTTACACACACAGACAGGCAGGCTGCCAACTGGAACTAGGAATCTACACCTAAGAAACTAATTTCTCCTCAAAAGCCAAGGTAACTGTTACAGTACCTCTTCTTTGAAAATGGAACCAAAAATATTTTTCAGTCTTTGCATCCTCCTCCCCAAAAATAAAAGTTTACCCCAGAAGTAAAGGCGCAGGGCTCAATTTGCTCCTGAGAACTATCACAATATCTGAAAAAATGTCTAGTTTGGTATACAAAACTGGTGTTTTACCACAGAGCAATAGCTGTATTAGCAAAAAGTGCATAATCTGATCCTAACAGCCAGCACGCTTGGAAGTTCCAAGTTCCTCAGGCCGACACAGAGAAACACAGGTTTTCTATTTTCCTGGGAGATAGTTAACTAGCAGGCTATTATTATCAACATGAACAATATTAACTTCTGCAAATGTTTCTGCCTTTCATAAACTGCCAGCAGTTTAGATACAAACAATATTTATTTGAAAAGAAGGCTAAAGTATTTGATCTCAGTTCAGAACTATTCCTTCTCATCAAGACAACCTAGAGAAAGAAAGTGCTTCCAGATATTTGTGGAGTTTTAAACACTTAGGCATACTTTAGTCATGTTCAGAAGAATCTTATTTCAAGAGTTTTTAAAGAGTACTTGCATAAAAGGTAAATAGAACTAAATACCTGCAATTAGATTGCAATCATGCTAGTAAACAAACCCTGCTGCTTCAAGATTTTGCATAGAAAGATATAGAAAACAAAAGCACATGCTAATATTTAGCACTCATGTCTGGGCTTATTAGATGACCTTCAGTTTTTAACTGGATCAATTAACAAGGTGTGGGTATTCTCACCTGGTCTGCATATTAGAGTGATGACTGTTTGGATTTTCTCTTTTTCTTTAGAAGGACAACTGTCTCCATTTGAATAGATAAGTTGAATATTTTCTCCAACCTTTTTTGGAGAAGATACAAATGTTCCAAGATTCTTACTGTTGTTTTGCTTATCTGTAAAAACAGTAAATACAGAACTTTTGTTTCTCTGAAAAGAAGTGAAGTTTCTGTTAGATACCAAGACTTTCCACTTGTCTAGCTAATGAGAAAACATCATTAGGAGTTTGATTTTACCTTGCCAAACCATGCTGCAAAGCCTATGGTTCTTTAGTTAGAAAAATATGTGCATTCTTTCTTCAAGCATATCTGAGATCACAAAAGAAAGGTGCTCATAACTTCTGTTTCCTCAGATAAATGAAGGCACTCAGGAAAACCAACCCCATTTGCACAGGAAGTGCCAAGCCTTCAGAGGCTTAAAAAAAACCAGTGAACCAAAAAACTCCAAAAACACCACAAACAAAAACCCCTGACTCACCTACGGAGCAAATAGCAGCACCATCTGAACAGCTGAAAGCTCCTCCTCTCTTCAACACCTTATGGCAGACATTGATGTAGTAATGCTTCCTTCCTACCTCAGAAAAGCTACTGTCCACAGCTTCCCAGTTCTGGGCTGACTCTGAAATATAGAGGATCGTTAAGAACAAGTCATCTGGCTAAATGGTTTCAGCATCTCCATGCCAAAATACCTCTTATTATAGGGTACCCCACATTTGTGTGATAACCTCTCCTTCAGAGCATGTCCCAGCACACAGAAGTCCCGATTTCAGCTTCATTCCCCCACCAGCTGAGAATCACCTGCATCTGTCCCCTGAAGCCACAGCTGCCAAATCCTGGCAGTTTTGGATATGTCCAAAGGTATCACCTTTGTACAAGCCACTGGGTGGAAGCTGCTGAGCCACGGTGGATCCTGACTGGCTCAGGCTGCCCAGAGAGATGGTGGATGCCCCCTCCCTGGAAGTGTTCAAGGCCAGGCTGGATGAGGCTTTGAGCAAACTGGTCTAGTGGAAGGTGTGCCTGGCCACGTCAGAGGAGTCAGGCTAAATGATCTTTAATGGCCCCTTCCAACACAAACTATGATTCTGTGACTGAAAACCACTTATGATGGCAGCAACCAAGGCAGTTACAGACATGGCGACTGAGGCTCTCAGTCTTTTTGGAATGAGGGAAGCAAACACCAGCATCCCAGAAATTCACTAAGAACAACAAAAGCTGACTAATACTCAACTAAAGAATTGCACTGGAGGTGGCATATAAACTCAGGACTGTAGAAGTAACTGAAAGCCAGTTTTTATTGCCATACCTGAACTGCGGATAAGAGGTGACAAGTCATAGTGTTTTCTCTTATCAGTAACTCTGCAAAGGAGATCTTTCTGCTCTTTAACACAGGCGTATTTTGTATCCCAAGTAAAAAAATAGGTGCAGTCAACTTCACCGGTGAATACTGGAGTTCCTCTACCATCATTATCTTAACATGGAAAACAGATGAACACATATGAGGTTTCTAGTGAGGGAAGGGGAAAAAAGCAAGGAGACTTGAGGACTAGCAATAAGCAAGGAAGGCAAGAAGTCCTTTTGCTACAGAGGACTTGCATTTCTGGTTTTTTACCATTTGCTAAGAAAAAAAGGCTCTTTTATACCTCTATCTTCTCAATCATCAGTGTAAATTTAGACCAGCAGTGCTACTACACAGCACATCATGCCAGCTATCGAAATTACTGCTTAATGTAACAATATTTATTTCTTGTGTTAGCTGTGGCTCAAAGCAAGCATTCATTTGAGCATAAGGTCCACTAGCAAGCACAGGAGTCAAATCCTGAGCAGAGCTGTCACAGCTTGTTAAGCTCACCTGCTGTTTCATTGCACTCGAAGTTTATGACAGTCATTCTCTGAAAACCGGAACTACATGCATCCCCATTCGGATAAATTAAAGTGAGATCCCCATCAGAGTATCTGAGTGAGAAATCAGTTTTAGATAGAAATGTGGGGTCAGACAATCACACAGTGTTCTTCACATAACAGAAGTCACATTCTCGTTCACTTATTGTCTCACTCCAAGGGAAAACAAATACTAGTTCAACATCAATAATGACATTTCTACAGCAACGAAGGCTTGCATCCACTGATTTTTCTGATCAATTTTCACTAATTTCTATAGAAATTAAAGAATGCTCTAAAGCTCCCCTAGCTATGGTGGGATATCTATTCCCACTAGTTTATTGTGAGGCTGTTTCTACACGAGGAGGAAGTCATACTTCCTGCAAGATCACTGCAACAGACCTGTCACAGACAAAATTAATTCATATCCACATGAATTAATCTCTGCTTTACAATCTCATGCAAACTATTATCCCTATATGCCACTTGGGAATCAGCTTCTTCTGATACTGCTTTACATATAAATAATGTAAAAAGGAGGACAACAGGCAGTGCACCAAAATCTGCAATTGGAACAACAAAGTGCAAGTCTCTCTTGTCCAGTCAATGTCCTCTGGCTCCAATCTCACTGGCTCCTCTGTTTGCTAATGCTATTCTGTTATACTGTTACAGTTTTTCTGACAAAAAAGTGACCAAAAATTCTTGCATTTTGTATCAATTGTTGATTATGTAACAAGTAAGAAAGCATCAAAGCAGGAAACAGACCAATCAGACCAGTTAGCAGGGCTGAAGAGCATTTACATACCTTAAGGTTTGGTTCGCAAATCTTCCTGCCACTTTTTGCTGGTTATTTGAAAGTTTTACTTGGCAAGATGAAATGTATCCTGTATCGTCCTTGCAGTTACCTGCAGTGGTTTTCCCACATACATTCAAGTAATAGTAATACTCCTCTTTGTCATCTTTGGCTGAATATGGTGTGACATATTCTGAATGAATAAAAAAAGTGTTTTAACTCACATCAGGACAGACATGAAACTCCAAATATCAACACAGGACATTTTTTCTGTCCCTAAATAAGGAAATGCAAAACTGGCTAGTAAAAACCACAAAAAACAAAAGAAAAATACTGAGCTTACCTGAAAATTGATTAAGTGGACTTAAATCAATGGAGATATCATGTTGCTCATTAGTCAGAATACAGGTCTTACTCTCCAGGTAATCCCTGTGACAGGCATACTCAGTAACCCACTCAATTTCATACCGGCAGTTTGTTTTTGCTGTAAGTTTGGGACCTGCACTCTAAAACAGAAGTGAACAGAAATTAAATTATAAGTAGACTTACTTGAAATATAATCTTTAAAACAACAGTATCACATTCCTCTACGATCAGTAACAACTACTTCACCTCTAAATTACTTAAGATGTGCAAACATTGTTTCTGGTCTCTCAGAAACAGGTGTTGGGAAGAAATAAAACAGGTCTTATAAATTATGTGCCAAACTATTACCAGTCTAAGCAGAAATAAAGCATCAGACATTAGGAGAAGGACAGCAAAAATAATAGTGCTTTTAAAAGTACTTTTCCTTAATGTGCTGGAAAAAGCAAAGATGTGAGCCCAAATGGCCTAAGCTTGGATTGTGTTTGCCTCAGAGAAGTCCTCAATGCAGGAAACAGAGGTCAAATGCTTTCTGAAGGCAAAGCAGACTTTTAGACACTGGTGTTTTAACAACTTTGATTCCCTTGGTCCAAATCAAAATATAGGTATTTGAGAATTCTTTAGCCAACAATTCTGCCAGATGAGTTTCTGTGGTGATATATTTTTGCACATCCGGGAGAAGCAATACTCTTGGTTTTCCTCACTTTAAAGTGAAACACTAGAAATTCAAACTGTATCATAAATCTGTATTTCTGCCATCTACTGGAATAACTGGAAGATACACAGGTATGAGGCAAGTTACAGGCACAAGTATCATCAGTAATACTACTCATCCTACAAGAGTGCATAGCTATAGCAAGGTAGTACAAAGTGACAGTAGACAAGAGCCAGGTTTATTTCTGCAGCAAGAAGAGTGAAGTGCAGTACCTAGGTCATATGAGGGACTAAACATTAAATCAAAAATTAGCCAGACAAGAGCTCCCTCTTCACTCATCTGCAACAAAAAGCATCACTATATGAAATGGCAGAGCATCAGCAATTGCTCAGTTCAAGGAGTGTAGGTTGCTGAAATTACCCAGCTTACTTTGAAGTGACTGTCACACTGCTTCAAGTTAGGCTAAAAGAGTGTCCTGCATAAACTGAGTTGTTGCTGAGCACTACAGATTTTACTTGAAGTTAAAAAGAATTCATGAGCCTGCTTGTTAAGTGACAGACTCTTGCCATGCAATGACACTTACTAGCTACTATTTTTTTCCCTGAGGAAGAACAGATTAATAAAGAAACCAAGTAACAGGCAACAGCAATAAGCAGGTCCAGCCTGACTGAAGGGAAACAGTGCTCATTAGCAAGCAAAGCTCTGTGCCAACGTGCCCAGGATTAACTCTACACTAAATTCATCTTATGCTTAGAGATAAGCCTTGAACCTGTAAAGGAACAACCAAATTCACCAATACAAGAGACAACACACTCCTGGGAAAATTCTATTCAGGTTCTTGTTATTTCTTAGGTTCTAGAAGACTTTAAGAGTACATGTAGAACCTCACATTCTTCACAAGCTACAAGCCAGAAATACTTATGCTCTCTTCAGGTCTGAATAAAAATAAATAATAAAACACAAAAGCTAAATACCAACCAGTTAACACAAACTAAAACATTGAAGTTACCTCTTCTCCCCTCTTTGATGGGCAAACAAAAGTGATTGTCACTGCTGGATTGTGGCCTAGGCAGAAGCTTGGCCTTTCTTCATCATGCTTGTATTGTCTCTCATAACTCAACACAAGCCTAGAAACAGAAAACAAAAAACCAAAAAGACAGTTAAGACACCACACTCTACAGAAGAAGGATATTCTTGAAATGCTCAATCTTTGCTAGACACTCCAAAAGAATATACCAATGTAGCCCTGCTCCTGAAAGCAACTTTTAGGGAGATCCTCATTACTTTAATCTTAAGAGTTAATTAAAAATAAAAATTAAAGTAGTCCCAGCAAAATTACTTAATACAGTACATTCTGGTACCCTACTTAAGACTATGCTGAATGCCTTGTGATTCATATTGTAGCAAGAATTTAGCTGATAATCACAGGAACACAGGATAATTGCAGTTCTGCTCTCAAAACTACTGCTGGGGAGCAGATGTGGCAAATGCTCTTACAACTTTTGAAAGCAGTACTCACTCAGGTTTTGCCACATTCCTGTACTTTATCACCTCTCTACATATAAACTCTTCCCATTCTGCCCCCAGAATTGACAGCAAAATGAACTCATCAGCAAATTGACAGAAGCAAGGCAAATGGATCAGATCAGGTGAAGCAGGAGAAGCAGAATAAAACATGGTAAATATCTGACAGGGAGACAAATAGCAAGAGAACTTAGATGAGAGAACAGGATGATCACCACAACTTCCCAGCTATGCATTATTATTCTATGCAGTTTAACAGGCAGAAGACAACATCTTCCAGAGCAGTGACATTCTGGCTTTAGATTAGCCAAACCACAGAAAGGCAACATCTGGTCCCATTCCCAATTTTTAAAGTACTCCTGGGGAGTAGAGTGAGCCAAATGCATTTAGCCTGTGGGCCTCAGACAGTAGGCAGACAGTACCAAATCTTACCCCCTCTGTGCCAAGAGCACTAATCACCCCTTGCCTCTAAGAGTTCTGCAACTCTGTAAAAAGGAGTCTCTCAAAACAAAGGAGAAAATGTGATCTGTCATGACAGTACCACAGGACAGACTGCTCTGACAGTATTTTTTAATAGTTTTCTGCTAATGCTTCAGTACTGAAGAGGTATTAATGTTATGTTTTAGGAGACTCATCTGTTACCAAGAGCACTGTTTCCAAGCCAGATGACTGAAGTGCCCACAGAAGTATTACCACAAAAATTGCATACCTGTCTTTGTCTTGAAGCTTCAGCTGCTCCTTTGGACGGCCAACATCATATGCCAGACCGTCATGTAACAAGCAAGCAGCACTGCCAGCAGGGCACTTTCTGGTCTCTCCACTTGAACTTCCTGGTTATAGCACATAGAAAAGAAGTTATAGAACTCAGTTTCTAAGCCCTGCTCTACCTGAAGTATCTTGCCATTTCATTTGTGGGTTCTTCTGAAAATAGTCCTAAAAAACGGGTTACATTAGAATGTAAAACTGACAAGACAAAACCTGCAGTGCGTGTGGTAATCCATGCTGCCCTGGTTGGGGACAGCAAATTCATCCTTCCTGACAAAATAGCTGCAGCTAATTGCTACTACAGCTGCGGGATACACAGGGCCACAGGGCTTTGAAAACTTCCAAAAGTGTGCCAAATATTTCTTTTTTTTCCCCACAACCAAGTAGGGATAGCTCCTCCTTACTCCTCCCCTCCTTTGTTTCTTATTAATCATCTAATTCAAAGCTGTCAGCAAAAAGTTTCCTACTAGTGAGATGTTTAAAAGACTAGACCTCTCACTAAAACTAAAAGCATTAAAAACCCTTAACAGGGGCACAAAACACATATTTAACTGCTACATAAAAATTGCAGTGGGAGTATACAGCTAAACTAACTTTTTCAACAAGTTTCAAATATGTGGTTTTGCTGGTTTAATTCCTTATACATACAGCTCTCAGCTGAAAGTGAAGTGCTAGCTATGCACCAGTACTTAGGCGAGCACCTAAACAGTGCTTGGATGCATTTAGATGCACCTCAGGACATTGATAAGAAACTGGGCAACAACCTGGAGTCCAAAGGAATAAACTTGGAGCACATGAAGCTCTGTGAACAATACTGGTCCTATCTGGCAGCGAACAAAACACAGATACAAGACAAGCTGCCCTCTTCCACTTAGAAAAAGGGACTTAAACTGTACTAACAGCACTTGCACATCCAGAAGGGGCAGATCTCTGAACACCTCAATACTTGGAGAATAGGGAGTGCAAAATAATTATCTAAATCTTGAAATACTGAACTTTGGACATAGGACAACTTTAATGGAGACAAAGAAGAACCACATTACAAGAAATTTACACACTGACAGGTAACACAAAAAACCATTCAAACCTATATCCCTGCAGACATTTATGAACAAGGAATCATCATCAGAATCATCCACCAAGTAGTGTCCTGAAACTTGGATGAGAGGATTCAGGTCATGTTTCTTGAGATCTTCATCAAATGCATAGCAAGGGACCTAGAACAACAACAAAAAATTACATGCAAACCACACTACACAAGTAGAGGGAAGTTATGAACAGGCATATATGAAGCCCTATTAGTGTGTGGTAATGTTTTTTTACTTCTGGAAGCTCAAAGCTAGACATGCTGATTAAAATGAGGCATCCAAAGCTAGACTCATTTGCTCCAGCTTTTAGAAGAGTTTTAGTATAAACAACCACCCAATGGACAGAAAAGGTTCAAGAGTTATTTAAAATTCTCAGCTCCACCAACTTCCAACATATATGCTTTACATGCCTATGAAAAACATAAGTCTATGGAGGTTGTTCAGATTAATTTGAGGTGGGGGCAGGTAATTAGAGTAAAACTGTCACATATGTGAAGAGTAACTTCTGCATGGATAGTACATAGATTACCTCTTTCACAGGTTTAAACAAATCTTTCTTGCAAGCCACAAAGGTCCTCCATTCAAAATAGTGCACACACTCTGTTGCTGTCACAAATTCAGGGGTACCCTATTTTAAGTAAGAAAAAATAATGCTTTGAAAAACATACTGGTTTTATTTTACATCTGTAGACATTATGAAGTTTATTAAAGAGATTAAGAAAAACAGAATACAGCACATCAAAGAACAAGGACATACAATTTCTTAATGGCCCTCATTAACAGCAAGATTGTTATATAACAGCTTTGTTGGGCCACTCAGGAATATGCAGGATGCCAAATCTGTAGTCTGCACCAATACTCAACATATCCAGTCCTAATATGCAGTAACTGTATTCCATCTTTTAGAAGTGTTCACTATGCCAGCTGATAATGACAGAAGCACCAGTCATACCTGCTTACTAGAAAGGAAGACACCAATAGAAATCCATATAATACATAGGTTAACAAAGTGAGGCAATGCATGGTTTATCAGTTCCCTTTTATTCTACAGAAACAACTGATTAGCAGTCTCTGCTACACAGAAAGAATATCCCTGACCTGAGCTGCCCATTTTTATAGGCTCATGTTATACACCTTAGTATATATTTCAAGATGGGGATTCTATCATGGTTCAGGACTGGATGTTCAACTGAATGCCTCCCAGTGAAAAGACAACAATTTTTCACTTGGCTCTCCATCACCTCAGCTAGAAGCAGTTTAGCACACAAACTGATTACCTCTCTCATTTAACCCTGCCATAAAAGGGGACAAAACAAGTTGTTCCAGACACTATTACAAAATCCTTTTACTGGGTCACAAGATGAACAGGTATTAGAACTGAGCTAACCAGAAGAAGTCTGAAGATCAGTATGATCTGGCGTTACAGCTGAAGTTGAGCAATAATTTTTAATTTAGTTTAAAGAGTCATTTGCTGAAACAGAACAAGAAGGATTTAAGTCTCTGCTGCACTGGCACTTTGTTTGAATTGGCTGGATTTCCAAGAGGGGGTGTGCAGTAGCATTGTCAGTGCCAAGAGCAGCACCAATAAGTACTTCTCCTGAATACACAAATACGTGCACGGATCACAGTCCATAATGAGCTCTCCTATCTCTTAAGTGTGTGGAGGGTGTAACTCCAAAAGCACTCTGAAGTGAACTGCACGCACACAGGCCCCTAGAAACTTTTTGGGGATCTCCAATCACACGTCAAACACATTCTCACAAACAATTATTTCCTCAGAAGCCCAGCTGGCTGTATAAGCACAGTTAGCTCAACAATGTGCAGACCAAGCCGAAGGCTTACTGCTGTCAACTATGCTGCCCCACAACAGAGGTCAGTCATCTTCTTCAATACTGTTCTATTAAACAGTCCTGCCATAGCCACAGCTAAGGCACAGCCAACAATTAAACAACAGTTTGCACTGTTATGGTACCCTGCATAATGTTGACTCATTTCTCTATATTAAGCTAATAAAATACTACAGTGCCAACCATTTAAAAACATTAAAGACAAAGAAGAGCCCATAACCAGAGCTAGAGCTGCAGACCTGCAGCAATTTTCTACCAGGACTGAATTTTGAAAGCCACAATAAATTATGACTTTTAACTTAAGAGTAAAATGTAACTGGCTCTTCTTTAAGCTGTGAAGCTCAGTAATCAGTACATCCAAAAGTAGAGCAAGCCTCTTTAAAAAGCAAGTCAGAACCACTTGTCATTTCCATTGAAGATAACAGCACATTATTTAGACTTACCAGTGTTTTCCCACACAGGAAGTTAATATTGCTTTGAATTTGGTGTTCACTGCCTTGCTGCAAGCAGTTACGTGTAGTGTTGAACTCCAGAAGACTTTCAGAAACTTTTTGTGAGGCTAAGTCACCTAGGGTTTAAAAATGAGAAGGTGGGGGGAAAAAGGGTGTTATAATGCAACAGACTCTCAACAGACAGGGTCTAGTTTCAATCACTGAGCAGCACAAAACGTACCAGTCCACTTGAAAACAGTACAACTAAAGACCTTTGTAGATTTTCTGATTTGGAAGATCAGATCCAAGTTCAGATAGTATTTGACTCTCTAATCACACTTGTACTTTCTTAACAGATTTTAGCAAACACTTTTTTAAAATGAAAGTACAACAGCAGGTGCTACTACAATCCAGTCACCTCCTTAGGAACAAGGGAAGCTGTTACCAACTAGTTTCAATCAAAATTCACTCCTTCCTCCTACGAGTTTCTATTTATCAGTTTCTCAGCCTTTATACCATTTATAGCAATAGCATCAGCACAAGATGAGAGAGAGTTTATCATAGAATGGTTTTTGCTTAGAAGAGACCCCTCTGCAATAAGCAGGGACATCTCCAAATCTATCAGTTGCTCAGAGCCCTGTTCAGCCTCACCTTGAACAGTTTCAGCATGGGGCATCTGCAACCTCTCTGGACAACTTGTTCCACTGCCTCACCACCATCATCACAAAGAAATTTATTCCTTATATCTAGTCTGAATCTATCCTCCTTTGGTTTAAAATTATTACCTTTTGTCCTGTAACTACAGGCCCTGCTAAGTCCTCATTTTTCTTATAAGCCTCCTATAAGCACCAGAATGTGTCTTCATAGGAGAGGTGCTCCAGCTCTGTGAGTATTTTTGTGACCCTCCTCTGGACCTGCTCCAACAGGTGCATGTCCTTCCTGTGCTGAGGACCCCAAAACTGGATGCAGTAGCCCAGGTGCGGTCTCACCAGAGGGAAAGGAGGGGCAGAATCAACTCCCTCGACCTGCTGGCCACATTGCTTTTGATACAGCTGGCTTTCTGGGCTGCAGGTGCACATTGCTGGCTCCATTAATCTTTAATCTACTTAATGAAGAACACACTGGTGCCCATGCACTGGCGCTCTCTGCAGACAAACCCAGCACAGATCCACTGCCTCAGTGCAAATCCCCCGCATCCCCCACCCCCTTTAGCACAGCTCACACGATGCACACCAGTAGGGGCAGTGCTTTGTCACTGCACACTGCTCTCCTCCCCAGCACTTGACGTGAAGGGGAAAGGTGGAACACATTTCAAGTCATGCTGAGCACCAGCTCAGGCCACTGAAATGTTCCTGCTCAAGCCCATTTTGGTTAATATTAAACACCAACCGTTTTTAGACCTTACATGCTAATTCCATCCTGGGGTGGTTTTTTTTTTGTTTTATTTTTGGGTTTTTTGGGTGGGGTTTTTTTGTTTGTTTGTTTTTTAAAGAAGTAGATTTCAAGTCTGCCATGAGTTTGAACTACATAAAATGTTCTAAAGTGTGAGCATGGATCAATTTCCCCCTTTCCATTTCAGTTTATGTTTACAGTAGGGAGAAAGCAAGTCAAATCTGTAATCACTGCAGATAGCAGCTTTGTACCTAGGCCAAACGTTTCATTTTTAAAAAACACACTTGTAGGAACTTTGCCAAGATGGTTACCTCCTCACTTAAGGCAAGGAAAGCTACACTGTACCCACATAATACAGCCTAGAGAGCAGAACGGGAGCAGAAGTCAAAAAACTGTGCAGAAAGATCATACATGTGGTTTGTGCCTTTTTTATTTCCTGTATTATCAAAAGGCCATCTTCAGGTTCTACAGCTTCCAGCATTGATGCTAACCAAAGTGCCATGCAGCTGTCTTAAACCTAAGAGCTACACAGCGCTTTGAGAGCACAAGTGTTGCTTATCACATGATTGCTTAGAAGATACTCTCAAGGTGTCCTCTTTTCTTCCACAGATTAGCAGAAGGAAGCCAACACAACTTTCTAGCCAAGAGATGTATATAGTAACAATATGCACATGACTTCAAACCTCTCCAGTTATAAATGTATACAGCTATAAGCTCCCATTTAGCAGGGAACTTATGGCTGCACCATCTGAGGACTTTGTGCTCTGTAAGCACCAGCTTCTCTCTGTGCTAAAAACACAGCGCATTGCGTTAAAGGCACTTCTGAGCTTATTCCAATTTTCTCAGTTAAAGTAATATTCAAGAAAAAACAAGTTCAGCCAGTAAATCTTGTTTACTGCAAGCCAACACATATGATCTCTTCCCCCTTATATGCTTACAATTAAGTCTGGGAACTTGCTAAAAGTCTCTTCAGAGGCACATGCCTCGTCACACCCTTGCTCACAGGGCAAGGAATATCAGCCCCTCACATGATCAGCTTCCTTCCCACAGCTGCAACCACTTTTACTGTAGCATCAAGCTCCCTCTACAACCATCACTCATATTTCTTCATGCCTTCAGAGACATGTTGCTTCCATAAAGCAACACACTACAAATCAGCTAGTACTGTTCACAGAAATTAACACCAAATACTTCATATTACACAGTTGTGCTAAATCAGTACCAAAGGCACTGTCCCCAATATTTTCTGTTCATTGACTCCATCTGTTTAGCTACTCAGCAGGAAAAAGGCACTCATGGACAATATTTAATAAGTTGTCCAGAAGAAAGTGGCATTTAGGTGGCAGCTATCATTTCATGTCCACTCATCCTACAGCAGCTGGACAAAGTGCACATTCCACCATCAGGTTAACAGACACAAAGTAATATCTCCATTTTCTAGGAGCAGTCCAAGTACATGGCACATGAGTCACTAGGCATCATGGCAAGCTGAAAAGTTAACTACCATGTCATTTCTGTCTTCACTGATGTTCATGAACTAAACATCTGCCTATCCTTGAAAACTTCAAGGATTAATCAATAACAGTGCAGAGGAGAGGCCCTTGGGGTCTCCATGCAAACCCTGGTACATCACTGACATACAGTTAAGGTTAGTCACAAGGCTTACCTGGAATACAGGCTGATTACTGCCACAAAGCATATGGCCTAAACACCCCTCAAAGCTGGGAGCAACAAACGGTCTTACAGCTGTCATCCCTTGCACAGATAATATTTAAAAAACAAAAGCATTGTTTGCATTGCATTTTTTTTTCTGAAAGAATGAAGAACTGATTAAGCCCATATTTGAAGAAAGCTTACTACTTAACAAAATTCATCAGTTGACAAACTGCCCTTCTTCCCCCAAATAAATGTCCTTCATCAGCCCACAGCTTCGGCATACAGGTAACCTCATGCCATCTGAACTGCTTGAAGACAAGTATGTGGTTTAGCAGGTTTAGGTAGCCAGGACTCTACACCTGCCTAGACCTGGAGATTCAGAGGGATTCCTCTTTTCTCACTAGGAGTGATTTTTTTTTTTTAATTTTTTAGCAAACAACTTTGATAACCCATTAGCATGATCTAAACTCAGTGTGACAGTGATGAAGCTTCAAGGCATTTAGAGGCATGAGCAAGAACAAAACTTGGACAATTTCACCAATAGAAAAAACCAAAATTCAATGACAATGTTAACTGCTCACCTTGTTTTTGCACTTTATTGCAGGGTAGTTAAAAATACATCCCACTTGAACAAGATTCATGGCTTAACCTTTGAAAGTCATTTCAAACTGCCCTGGCAAGACCCAATATATCTGTTGCTAAATCCTCTTCCACTCCGAAGCACAGAGGCACCCAGGAACTCAAGGTTTCCATACAGAGCAATATTTGATACTGCTCAGTCACCACACAGCTCTGTTTGCCCTTCCTCTCTCCACAAGAAATATGGAACAAAACCTACACAAACCTCTAGTTCTCACACCTCCCTGTGGAGAACAGACTTCCTCAATCTCACTCCACCTGCCACATTCCAGTCTCACCCAAAGCAGCAAGTTAAAACTGACACTCAGATGCTGCTTTCTTTTCTAATCCACAGGCAACTGAAGCCTCAACAGCATATGAGCTGAGACCCCCATCAGCAGGAAATAAAAATGTGTTCTGTTCCTAAAATGTACAACAAGAATAACAGCATCAAGTGCTTTAACATGCCATACTCCTCAGAGATGCTACACTACATGCAGTTGCAGTTTGAATACAAATGTGATCTAACCAGTCATCCCAGAGAACTCGGGAGCCAGAATATAACTTTATTCATGCACTCAGTGATTCTGTAAGCCTGGGTCCCAACATTACTAGTTTGTTTGAAAAGCACTCATCAAGCATAGACTGAAACCAAAGCATCTCTACTGTTAATAGAGAGGTGTGGGGAGAATAGAAGCTGACTAGCTGATGTGCATTGGCATACAGATGAGAAACACTTTCCTCCTCACCACATTCTGGCAGTTCAAGCTCAGGCAATTCAATGAAGAATCATAGCTTCTTTTAAGAGCTGTCTGCCAAGACTGGCAAGCACATTAAATCAGACTTCAGGTCTGCAGATACTATGAAGCAGTCTGAAGAGACATTGCTCTTCAGAATGCTATTACTTTATTATATTAGAAGTTACAGTCAACTATGAGAAAGCCTCTTGAATAATACTCATATATTATTGTCCCGTTAGCCAAAACACAAAAGCAACCTTGAAAGCGACAAACATCCATGAAAATAAATCACATTAACTCATTAAAAAATACTGTTCAGAGCACAAGGTGCTTCTGACTGATGAAATCACGTGTACATGTATAGGAATACGTCAGTTTCATATTTAGATCAGCATGCACAAGTCCGCCTCTCCTCAGAATACCAAGGACATCTGTGAACTACTGAAGCTGACACCAGATTTCACAAGTGTAACCACAACCAGAGAACTGCATGTAATTAGCTTCCTTTCTGTATGGAACAACTTGAAGATGACACCCCAGACACTTCGCAATACTCCCAAGATTGCATTACAAAGAGTAACCCACCTCTGAACAAAGACCTGACATTACATCAGGCTAGGCTGAGTATACTTTAGAGCTGTAACTCAAGCCCTATTCTGTGTTCAGTATTTACAAAGTTGTGCACAGTCCATACCCTGAAGAGGTAGATGCATTTATTGTCCTGGAGGTAGCCTTGCATACTTTCACACTAGATTACAGTTAACTAGAGCACAAGATCCATTTCACTGTCCCATAAAGTCATTATCTACAGTAAGATT
The DNA here is from genome assembly GCF_036417665.1 of Passer domesticus. Taxonomy (NCBI): domain Eukaryota; kingdom Metazoa; phylum Chordata; class Aves; order Passeriformes; family Passeridae; genus Passer; species Passer domesticus. The sequence goes on from NC_087476.1 coordinate 57,229,788, forward strand.
ATGTTTTACCAAATCTCCCTAGTAAATCTGCAGAAAACCAAGGTTTTACACAGTTCCAAGGGGAGGGCGGGGGAAGTGGAAGGAAATCTTTGCTAACACATCAAACTTTGCAACAGTTATAAGACCATCCATTAACATGGCTCTGCACCACCTACAAGACACTTCCATACTTACCTACAGACACATGGGTATTCGTCTTGATGTCATACGCACAGACTGCACTTGCCGTTCCACACTCTTCAACACCAGAACAGAAATTTATTTTATAAAGCACCTTTTTGTCGGCATCAATTGCTTCCCAAGTGTAACTGAAAAGACAAAAATGCCTGTGAGTTGGTATTCAAATTGTCTGAATTGCATCCCATCTAGATACCAGTCCCTGAAATAAACAAGTTAAAGGCTAAGAGCACCACTAGCTTAAATTCCTATTCATGTTCTGTATTTGTAAATGCCAGAAATAAATGCTACTTTGTTGGGACTAAGAGCAGAACAGATTTAACCACTTGTGGAATGTAACAGTGAGTCCATTTTTCCCTGTCTTGAACACCCAATCATCCATTCTTCCCATCAAATCTCTATGAAGGCCACCCTGACTCAGGATCATCACCTGTGATACATTATCCTTGACAGCCCGATAAATTTCTCAGATGACTTTGGCAGGCCAGACACTACTGCACCTTACTTAGTGTTCTGCCCAACAACAGTGGAAGAAGTTCAAAATCTAAGTGGAATAGAGCAGCAGAGTCACCCAGCTTCAGGGTCAAAATTGAGGTTGAGAGTCATACAGTACTCAGACCAAAAGATGCTAACAGTGCTTATTAGAGCCCAGCTGCACCTTTAGGCATTACATATATGTCAAAAGCTGGAAAACAAGCAGACAGTGAAAAGATCACACTACCTAGCTACAGGCCTATCAGAAAGCCAGCTGTCTGAAAACTGGAAAAGGAACATGAAGCTCAGGTTAAACATAATCAAGAATAAATCTGAGTAACAGCAGAAAAAAAATCAAATGCAGCACAGTTCAGAGGCAGAGCAAGGATTCCCTCCCCTCACAGCAGGCAGTATGACTGCAGTGAAATGTGGCCAGTTGCATGACACAGCACTGCTCAGTGCTGAGGCAGGCCCAGGTCATCTAGTTTAGAGCCATGAGCTCTTTAGACAGCCTGGCTTACTATCAGGGTGTTCTGGCCAAGCTCTGTTAAAAAAGCACAACTCCATAAATGTTTGCTGTCACCTTGGCTCAGCGATCCCTCTTCTGGCACTGGCAGCCGCCTGCATCTTCTGGACACTTGATTTTTGCAACATAACAGATTCCCCAGCTGCCTTTCTATTCCAAGTGGAAACTTCAGTAGAATTATACACTCACCAACACACCAGAAAACTGAGGATGCCACAGTGACTTATTAGGCATTCCTGTTATTTAAAACTCACACAAAATTTAGTGCACCTATCTCACCCGCAGAAGCATTTGTCTTAATGTACAAATCTCAGTTGATAAGAAGCTTCACCCATCAGGTTTGTTTGCCTTAATCTCTAGGTCATATGTGTTGCACCACTCAGCATTATCATACTCCAGATCCCCCAGGAGGGGACACCATTCCTGTTCAGCTCTGAACTCCAGTCCTCGGATGAGAAAGGGGCAACAACAGTTCAGCTACTTTATTTTAAATTTTAAATCCTCTGAAAATTCTTCTCAAACCCAGTGCATCCCCTATCTAATCAAGGGGCCAGCAGTAAGATAACACATACTTTTCCATTTTAATTACTGACTACAGGGCTCTTGGATTCCCTGTACTACAGCAGCCGTGTTCAACTCAGACTGCTGATGGGTGGAACAAGTTAGGGACAAATAAAAGAGCGTTCTCTGCAAACTGAAAAAACAAAGAAAGTCTTTCTACATTAGCATAATATTATATTTGAGCATATATATTACCATGACATTATATTCATATCCTAACACCAGGGTCAAAATAACTTGCCAGGTATTGAGTCATACCCAAAGCATTAATAAAAGTATGTATTCAAGGACTGTGTCTCAATCCTAGACAAATACTTGCCATTATTCTTTCCTCATAAGCTGGCAGACCTGACCTTTTACAATCATACTGATTAGTTCTCTCAGCTAGTCTAATGCATTTCTGAAGTGGATAGAGGCAATATCAGTGCAGGAGGATGATGAGAATATGGCACAGAATAACCAAAGTTCAACAATGGAATAAAGCTTCTCAACACACAAAAAAAAAAAAAAAACAAAGTTACAAAAACCTGACTATCTTCAAGAGCTCTGAAAACAGCAAGAGATTAAAACCAAAACTGGTTTTACATCCAGGAGAAAACGCATTTCAATCCAAACCAAATTTCTTCACAATGAAGCTCCAGAAAGTTAGCATTTCTCAAATTGAGAACTGAAAATTTCTGAAGCGCTCCAGCAGTCTTTTTTTTTTGACTGGTATATAACACTAAGGCACAATGTTTTTGATCAAGCTGGGGTGTTCTTCAGTGTGTTGTTGGTTTTTATAGAGACCTTGCAAGCTAAAATCTATTTGTGAATGGAACAAGAATTTAAGTCCTTCACACAACAGAATTATCACTGAGATTAAGGTTTTGCTTTTCCAGTTCCATGTTATGAAATAGAGGAAATCAGCATCTTCAAGTCAGTTCACCCACAGGCCAGAAGCAAAACAGAAACAAGATGTGCAGCTTACAGAACAGAAGCAAAGCAACCACTGAAGCCAGACCTTCCCTCCGCCCTGTAACAGGCCCCTGGACAGGGAAGATTGAGGAATCCTTCAAAACAGTCTGCACAAAAGAAATATGAAATCCAATGTTCAATCATGTTCCAAACCACAACTTCAGGGGCACATAGAAGTGAAAATCAGAGTAGTATTACTTTCATGGATGTTACAGAGACTTCTATTTTTTCTACTGTGTGGGAGGAGCAAGGTGGGATTTATTCATTGTAAGTAACAGCAGCCCAGATGTAGCCTAAGCAGCTGTTCTCAGAGAGATGCAAAGTACTTTCACAGTAAAAACAAGAATTATTTCTCACACAAGTAAGACTCCAGGCATTAAAATCAGTACCTGGGAATGGTTTCAAGTTGCATGTGCTCTACTTTCCAGTAAGATACAAGCTGACCTCTGCACTGCAATCCATAATGGAAACAACCTGTTGGCAACCACATTGCACATCCTGACCACGTGAGTCACATGGACCGGCTTCCTCCAGCCTGCTCAGCACTCGCCTCCACCAGTGATGGTGCCTGATGTAATCACCTCTTTGCCAGGGCCACACAAAGTTATCTTGTTTGAAGGGCTTAAGCTATCCTACTTCAATGCAGTTGAGCTAGTTTAGGGAGCTGTTATATCAGCACCTTTAAAAAGCAACAGCCACGATCATGGGGTGGAGTGTGGTGCATCCTCTGATCCAGGGGGCTCAGTACAGGTGCTACCTCACAGATTAAACCACTCAAACAGCCATTTCTGGAGCAGTTCAAGGTCAGGGCTCAAACATGCTGTCTGCCCTGCATAAAATTGCCAAACAGTTACTTTTGCTGAAACCACAACGCTTGTTTTCTGATAAACCCAACTGCAAACTATCCTACAATTAAGGGCTGAAACATACACCAGGCATGTCAATCCCCCCAGGTCAGGCTCTCCTGTCTCCTGCCAGCTTTGCTGGCCCAAGCACCTGACACAAGCTGGGCTCAGGGACTGTCCTCTCTCAAAATTAACTCAGCAAAAACAACAGGTGCATGTGTGTGGAGGGGGACTGAGCCTGGCCAGTTCCCCGTCTGGCTCATGCTGGTTTCTGGCCATACACCAGCACGCACAGAAGGAGGCAGGGCCAGCTCAGACCACTGTCAAAAGCAGTTGTGCAAGCAAAGTCCAAAAGAGTTATTGGGAATAACCCTGCCTGCAGATCAGCCTTTTCAGCCACCTAACATCATTCTTGAGACACTGAAGCAATCACAAGAAAAAGAAAATTAATCTACTTCTCAGCAAGCTGCAACATCAAGCAAGAGCTCTGCTTTTCTTAACAAATCAAAGAAGCAATATGAAAAAAATCACATGAGAAAGGGAAAAGCACGCCCAGTTTACTTTGTGATGAGAAGCTCAGGCACTGAATCAAGCAAGGTGCAAAAGGCTAACTCCTGTCACAGCAAGTGCATCCCAACACCAGAGCCACCTTGAGGCCTGAGCGCTAGGGAACCACTTCAAATCAGCAGAGCACCGGAGAGACTACGGCCACCAATCTCCAACAGCAGCTCAAGCTTTTTGGTTCTCAAACTGTTACCCAAGGGATGGCTGCTGGGAAGAACAGTGCACCCTGCTCCAAACGGCTGTAAAGCACAGTCGCAAAGAATCATGTGTTTCCTCTCAGGGGAATGCACTGAAATAGCTCATTTTGCTGAGGCGGTGTCACACAGACGACCTGGCAGAGAGACAAGGCAACCTACGACCACAGAGCTGGAAAGCACATCCACATGTGATTATGCAGCCACACGGTTTTGTGCCCAGATGCTTCTCAGCTATTAGAACACTGCAGAGATTAAACGAGTATCCAAAGCTCTTTACCAGCAGTTTCAACCAGCACAATCTCGGGCAGACAAGATCAGGAACAATTTCCATTTACAGATGGCCACTGTAAATTTGAAGCTTGCAGCTCACTTGCCACAGAAATCATTATTAGATGTGACTGCCCTTTTCACACGAATGTGTACAGTAAAGAAATCTCTATGCCAAAGCAAGCTCTCCTTACAGAAAATGAGAGCTTGAACAGCACAAAGTACAGCCATCACTGTGCCTCAAGAGCTTTTTAATGCATCCCTACCCATGCATAATTCTCTCTAGCTCACCCGTCCCCTTTTCCAGCTACCACGCACACTGTGTATCTTCAGGCAAGTTTTCTTGCGTGTGCATCATGCATGACAGCCTCACAGCTACACTACAACATCTTCTGCTTTTTGCATCCAGAAGACATTTGGTTTTTCATGCTGCACTCTAAACCACATCTACTACACCATTTCAGAGAATGCTTAAGAAAAGGGGTAGCAACCTGAAGTTTAAGGATGCAAAAGCTATAGGAGGTGGCTCATGTGCTGAGAAATCACATTCAGACACTACAATGGCAGCTTCCCAGGCACGTGACACAGCCATTCACATTAGTGTATAAGTCCAGTAATATCTTATTTATGACATCTCCCACTTAAATATGTCAAAGCACTTAATAGAGCTGAATGAGTGCACCCAAAGGTCACCTCTCTGTACTCAGCATGTGTTTCCTCACCAAGGACAAGCTTGGGGTTTCAAGCAGCACAGATGAGCACAGTTGTGGTTTCACAACAAAGGCTAAAAAGACCGTTTTGAATGAGCAGAAGAGCAGGTACAGTCAGCTGTAGGAATTGTGTTAAAACTACGCATTTAACATAAAATAGAACTGACTTACAACCCCAAAGTCTGGAGTCTGTGTAATAGCAATCCTGTGTTGTACAGCAGTTTGAGATTCCCTTACATCCACAAGTAAAAAAATCACTGAAGTTATGCACCGGCTCCTATCCTTGCAAGGGGACAAAAACATCATCAGTCATTAAATCACCTCTCATCCAGGATAGATCCTCAGGCAAAACAGACCACAGAGAAGGCAGTTTGTATGTGCTGTTCTACCATCATATATTCTGCATTTTTTTAAGAAAGAAAGGAAAATTACACAGCAGCTTTTGCAGTGTTATGTAGAAGGTGAACCCAAACTGTCAAGATTTCTTTTGAAGTAGACGGACTTAAATAACCTGTCACAAAATTAATTCTGACTCCAGAATTTTTCCTGCATCATAACATAAAAGATATAAGGGGAAGAAGAAAAACTTTGAGAGACCAGGCTGGCCAGTAACTTCCTATACCCAAGCAGTTCCCTGTACTCTTTCCCAGGTATTCATACTGCAGCAATCCTGGAGAAACCTCTACACAGAAGATAAAAAAAGAATTCCAACTGCAAGTCACATGACAGCCACAGTCAGCTGCCAGAGCACACAAGAACAAAGGAGAAAGCATAACAAAATCAGTGACTGAAGCCATGCCATTAGACAAAGTTTCAGAGAATGAAAGCTTTTCTTCTTTCCTGAGACCATCCAAGCATAGCAGCTGTAAGGCTACACAAAACAAACAACAAAAACCTCCAATTCCAGTTTAAGTAGCCTCATGCCGCAGTTCTTGTGCAAAATAGTTTTGACACCTTTCCTCCTCCCTGCCAAACAGCTTTCCTACTCTTACTTAAAGGACAGCCAGTGCCTCTTCTAATCCCCAGCAATTTCCCTCTTTGCTAACTTTCTGACACTCACACACCAGATGCAACAGCTGCTGCAGTTTCACCAGCCCTATTACACAAAAACCCAGGACACTGTTTTCTTGACAGCTGTAAAACAAATAAAAACCTTGTTTTAAGCCAGTACAAAAATAGGCTGGTCAGGGCCTTGTCCTGCACACCGACATTGCAACTTTTGGCTGAGAAAGCCACCAGCAGTGTGTTTGCATTGCCTGCATCATTCCGCACTTGGTACAGTTTTCTGGCAACTGTAGCCAAGAAGAAACCTCACCACTGAACTCCATGGGGACTTCCCACCTACCAGAGCTCAAGTTCTTTTTTTTTTACCCATTATGGATTACTGGATATAAGTTCTTCAAAGCAGATTTTTCACCACCATGGCACAACAGCAAATACATGCTTTCAAAGCAGTCCATCTTAAAAAGAAACCCTGCTGATTGTGCTATCTGCGTGCAAATTATTTCCACTTGCCAGTAACAAAATGAAACCAGCTGAAGTAATTTGCATCCAAAATGAGACTGCATGTCTCTCCACAGCACTCTCAAATATTCCTCTAGTAACAGACACACAACAAAGGAAAAGAAAAAAAAAAAAACAACAAAAAACCCAACACCGACAAACATCACTCATCAAAGTAGTAAATTCTCTCCAAAAGCGACACAGTAGTGCCTTGATTCTGCAATTAGGTTGGTCATCTGACAAAACCAATTTGCCACCCTTATGGGTTATTCTTGAAAACCAACCCACTTTCCCCCCCCTTTTTTCATAATTTAGGAATATCATATCCCAGATTCTTCCAGGTGGAGAGCCCATTCCCTCCAGCAATCCCTTAAGGCTACATTCACCCTGCTACACTGGTGCCTTCAGAGTGACACTGAATGAAATAAGCTCTTGTATGAACCCTGCATATTCTGGCTAAATGATTAAGAAATTAAGACTGGCAGCACATTGGTGCTATGTTAAATTCATGGCTAGAGCAGAAAAACGTCAAGACATGAATAAAGGTGATATCTCTACGAGTTAAGTTTCCCAAAGCTTTCTCCACTCACCTGTAAGAAGCGAGTGGCACATGGCGATATCCTTAGCAAGAACTCTCAAGTGACATCCCTTCCAAACCAACAACACTTTGTTTCTCAGACTACACCGACCACAGGCGCCCTGCACAGCGCAACTCTGCTCGTGCTCTCCCCCGCACATTTCCTGTGTGTGCGGAGATCCCCGCAGAGAGGTCCCGCAGGCCAGAGCCCCTCAGGCCCCCGGCGCTGCTGCGCCTTCGCCACGGACCTGCCTCGGCCTCACGCCCGGGGACACGGCCCCGCTTCCCCCGAGGCTCCCCGGCCTGACCCTTCCCGGGACGGGCCACCGACAGCCCGGGGGCCAATAGGGCCCGACAGCCCGGGGGCCCGACAGCCCGGGGGCCGTGCCCGCGCCGCCGAGTCCCGGTGCCGCGGAGGGCAGGAGCGGCACGGGCACCAAGATACACCCGCCGCCGGTACCCCCCGGTACAGCCCTTCCGCACCCGCCCCATCGCGCCCACCTGCACAGGTCCTGGTAGGAGTCCGGGAGCGCGGCGGCGGCGGCGGGCGGGAGCAGCGCCAGGAGGGCGCCGAGCAGCAGCGCGGCCATGGGCGCCATGGGCCGGGCTGCCCCGGGACGGCGCCGCGTCATGTGACCCCGCGCGGCCCCGCCCCGCTCACGTGAGCGCCGCCATGTGCGGGCACGGCGCTCACGTGGTGCGCGCCCCGCTCCCAGCGGCCCCTGCGGCGGCACCGGGACACCCGGGACACTGGGACACCCGGGCACCGGGACACCCGGGATACTGGGACACGACACCGGGACAGCCGGGATACTGGGACACCCGGACACCGGGACAGCCGGGATACTGGGACACCCGGACACCGGGACACCGGGACACCCGGGCACCGGCACACCCGGACACCGGGACACCGGGACACCCGGGCACCGGCACACCCGGGCACCGGGATACCGGGGCTGCTGTCCTGCCGGCTGAGGTGCGCGGGCGCTCGGCCCGTGGCTGGAGTGTCCCGGAGCGGGTCCTGCGGAGGGCAGCAAAGATGGAGGGAGCGGAGCAAGTGTTGGCAAGGACAGGCTGAGGGAGCTGGGCCTGGGGAGGAGACCTCGTCCGTAGTGCCACTCCAGGGCAGTGCCAAGGGGGTTTTCCAGGCTCTCCTTGCGGTGCCCTGCAATAGGACAAGAGGAAAGGGGCAGGAACTGGTGCGCAGGAAGATCCTGCTGAACATGAACGTGAGGGAGAACTTCTCCGGTGTGTGGCACCCGCACAGTAAAGCAGGTTGCCTAGAGAGAGTATGGGGGCTCCCTCACTGGAGATGCCCTCACTGGAGTGATCTGGACACAATCCTGTGCTCTGGAAAGACCCTGCGTGGGCAGGGAGGTTGGGCCAGACGACCACTGTGGTCCCTTCTGACCTGACCCATTCCGTGATGCTGTGCCTTGGTGGTTGAGTCAAAGAAATGATGTTTGGGAACATGAAGTGGGGTTTTAAATAAGTTATTCAAAACATACAGAGAAATCTCATGAGACATCAGGAAACAAAACCCTTTAGGGATGAAGGCTGAAGAGGCAATGACAGTGGTTTGTTGCCTGGCTGCAAGAATTATTACTGCAGCAGGGAGGCTGGTGTGGTGTAGAAATTGCCCCCATTTCAAGCAGGGGGCAGGAGGGGAGGCTTGCACAAGGCAGCATCAGCAGCCTTGTCAGCAGGAAGTGAAACACACACTGTCCTACCTCCACTGCCTCCTGGCCTACACAGAAAAGTGATCCAGCCTGGAGATTGCATAATTACTTTCAGGATTTAGCAAATTCTAACTGCAACTTAAAGATTCAAAAGAGGGAATTAATTAGAGGTAAATTTTTATGAAAGTGCAGATAAGAAGAAAAGCACCTTTGAGAGTGGTAAGAGGCATTAGGGTGGGAGAGAGAAAGAAAACTAAAAGTTACACTCATTTAACAAACAGCTGTCTTATGTGAAGAAATCCTGTTCTCTAATTACGATTGCTTTCCAAAAGCCATTTGCACAAAAAAAACCCCGAAAAAGGCCTAAAACTGAGATAATTTTTCTTGCCCCGTTCCTTAGCATCCATGAGAAGAGACAGCACTGAAGATCTGCCCCTCAGGCAGTTCAGTGTGGTTCCAGGCTGCCGTGACCTCCTTTTCCTCTCTTTTCCCTCAGGTGCAGCCCACCTCGGGTAGCATTAGCTCTGCAGCAGGGCAGGCAGCTGCCTGAAGATGCTGCTCTGGCTGAAAGCTGCCGTGCTGCTCTGATTGTTCTGTGCAAGTTTGCAGCTGAACCTGTCACCTGACTTCTAGGCTGGCTGCATATCTGCACAAACACCTCCAGAAGGGGCAGAGGAACTGCAGAAAAAGAATTATTATAAGGGACTGAGTAAATGCTATTGTCCTCTACAGTTTTCTACTGCAGTGTAATGGAATATTGTCAGTTCTTTGTCTTTTGTTTTAGCCTTCAGTGTATTCCTGAAAATTCCAAATCTGATTACCCAAGAATCCCTGTTGTCTGCTTTTAAGACTCCAACCTGTATAGTTTAAAGAGAAGCTTGATGACAGCAACTCAAAGGCTCAAAAAGACAAAAGCAGTTGACAAAAAAAGAATACCAGATCTGTTATTTCTGTGGTTATGTTTCTTAAACTTTGCTGCTCTGCTGGCAGGACTGGCATCACTCACTTTACACACAGTGCAAATGGAAAAGCCTTGGTGGAAATCCTGTCTCGGCTTACCAACTTGAATTAAAAATGTGTCAGCCAGGAAGTTCACTGCAGACAGCAGAGCAGGCAGACATTCTGTGGCTCCTGATCTTGCTAGCTACCCAGGTTTCTGCAAACAGGGCTTTATCCCTGAAATTTTCTTTGTGTAGGTTTAAGTACCTGAGTGACTCCACTGAAAACAATGTGACAGCTCACCTTGTAATGTTAAGAATACATATAATTTTTGCAGTGTCAGGGCCTGGCAGTGCAGAAACAGTTCATTTTACCAGTTATCTGGTAAAAGCTAACTCAAAGTTGTTTACTGGCAAAAGAATAAAGAAGTTTAGAGTGGCATTCTTCACTCTTTGTACTGCTGTGAATGCTTAGGCCTCTGTATTTGCACAAGACTTCAGAGCAGTTTCTTTGCATACAGAGGAAAGTATGTGAACAGCTATCTAGCCAGAAGGAAAGAAATTGAAATACCTGGAAGAAAAATCAGTTAGAAACAAAAAGGAACAAACCAGAAATTCTTCTTTCATCTGCTGTGCTAATACATAAGCATAAACCTAACAATGAACCAGTGATGCAACACAGCAAAGGTGCTGCAGAAATACTGAAATACACAATGTAAGTACAAATACCTTTAAAATAAAATGAAGTAAAAGTTTGCAAGTTCCAATCATGTGACTGTTTCCATTTACTACATATTTTCTTAGCCTTTATTATCTAGTGGATGCAGCAGTTCTCTCAAGACTCATGGACTTTCTGCCATGCTTAAAGCTAGCTACATGCAATAGAAATTGTTAGGACCTATGTGTCAGTCATTTTTGTATCTAAACTATATTTTGCAAATAGCCCATAGGAATATGCCATTCTGAGTATAATTTATAAATAATAAAGTAAATATTTACTTCCAATACTTAATCATACTGGCATCTCAGCTAACCATGTACCATGACAGAGTGTTAAAATACTCTGAAGTTATGTAATTGTCTTAATCTTACCTTTTCCTTTCCCTCAGGAGAAGTTCAGCACGATGCCTGCTAGTTATGTGGAGTAAATACCAGTGCACCTGAAAGCCATGCTGCAGTTTCCATGTTGTGGATGGTTTTCAGTAGGCACAGTGTCATGAATAAGTGAGGGATACACAGGTCCTCCAGGATTCTTCTTTTCATCTTGCCAGGTGTCAAATGTCCCATCATTTTTTGTTCTTCTGAATCATAGTCTTGCTTCATGTGGCCACCATCAGCTGTGCAGGTCAGGCTGGCTGAGAGGCAGCTCACTTTTACTGCTACTGTCTCAGTTCCCTTTAACACTCACATCTGATCTCTATTTTTTTCAGTAATGTGGAAAAAAAAATCAGCATCCAGAGCTGTTTTTACATTTGATTGTGAGAAATTCCTTATCCTGTGAGGTCTGGACAGTTTCTTTCTATCTGTCTGTAAGCTACATTATGTTGAAGTAATTACTTTTATACTTCATGGAAGCTTCCTAAGGCTCTTCCATGGAGCTGCACAGTTTTTCAGAAAGCGCAGATGTGCCACTCACTGGCTAGTTACCTTTTCTTTCCTGCTCTCTTTCTTGCTATACTATACTTCAGTATTCCTAATATTACTCCCATTGCCATTACTTCTAAATGCTCCTTATTCTTTTTGCTGCTTGTTTCTAATGCTCCCTCCTTCTTTCTGTTCTACATCTGCTCTCCTTAGCGTTTTTAAAGGCAAGCTCTCGATAAGAGCTACCTTCTGATTTGTAGTGATGAGTTATCCTGCTTTATAACAAAAAAAAAAAACAGTCCCTGATGACCTTGTTTTGCAGACTTAGGTTTAGGCTTCCCAGTGCAGTTAGGGAGATAATTAATGACATTTCCTAATCTAGATGGTACCATTCCATGATACTGTAAAAGAACGTCAGCTTTGTCTGAACACTTTGACTTCATGTGAAATCTTTGTCTTGTTGTTGGGAAAGTCCTTACGTGCTGTACTCGGTGTTTGCACCAAAAAGGGCACTTTTTGGGCTGTGGCTTAGAAGGTTAGTGTTGATAACACAGAGATGTTTTGGTTACTGCTGAGCAGGACCCACACAGCATCAAGGTCTTTTCTGCCTCTCACCCCCCCACCACCACCAAGAGGGCTAGGGGTGCACAGGGTGTGGGGAGGGGCCACAGCGGGACAGCCAGGCCCAAGTGACCCCAGGGACACCCCAGACCACACAGCATCATGCTCCCAGGTGGAGCTGGGGGAGAAAGGAGGAAGGGGAGATGTTTGGGGTGACGGTGTTTGTCTTCCCCAAAGTCACTGCTGCACATGATGCAGCCCAGCTTTCCTGGGGATGGCTGAACACCCATGGGCAGCAGTGAATTAATGCCTTGTTCACTTTGCTTGTGACATGGCTTATGCTTTCCCTATTAAATTGTCTTTATCTCAGCCTACAAGTTTTCTCACTTTTGCCCTTCCAGTTCTCTCCTGAAAGAGAGAGCAAGTGGCTCATGGGGCTTGGTTGCCAGTTGGGTCTAAACCACAGCAGTAACTTAAAGCTGGACACAGCTGAGGATCCTTGGCTGGAAGAAGTGCAAGCTGCTACAAGATACATAAAGACCACTTTTTTACAATGGCAGAAACCTGCAGGTACCTCGTGCGGAGCTGAAGTGAAAAAATGAATCATCTCGAAGTCTTACTGCTTCATCATGTTTTATTTTTATTGTAAGAAAATAGGCAGCATTTATTTTTCTAGTTCAGGAGTTACTTCACCTAATTCAGTAGTATTATGTAAGGAAATATATTGTCATCTGTTCCTTCTTGATTGTTACAAGGTGTCTGATAAATTTCTGCTTTGCTGTATTTTTCCTCGTTCTTTGTAATGGGAAATTACAAAGAAAAAGAAATTATTTCCCATGTAGCCGAAGGGCACTAAAATCAAAATGCTATTTTCAGCATCACACTTAAAAATTAACAAACTTCATACACAGCAGAGAAATTACCAAATTGGTTTTGTTTAAAGCATGAAGGCTCCACCTACATTTTCTTTCTTCCTAGTCCTCTCAGGGGAAAAGAACTGAGCAAGAAATTTCTTGCATAATGTGATATTTGTAGAGGACTAAAATATGTGGTATACCTTATTCAGGTGATTCTTCTATCACCCTGCCTTGCTAGAATTTTTTTATATATTCTGATGATACATTTATATATTCTATCCATGCATATATATTTGTGTTTATAGCCACATTCATAAATAGGTTTAGGCCAGTATTAAACTTCTTCTGGGCATGCGTTTTATTTCCATTATGTTTGTCTGTAAAACATTTTAAGATATTTGAAGAGATAAGTTTACATATTAACTTAGAAGAAAAGTAACAATCTGGGTTTGTTTTTTTTTAAATAATAGCTACCACATTGCCCTGGATGTTTTATATTCACAAGTTATTGAAGGAGATAAGGTAGAGAAAAATAAGTGTATACATGAAGGCCCAGGTAAGCCATGACAATATTGAATAAATGGTTCAATTAGAGATTCACATTAGATCATAAAAACCAGTTGCACATGTGGATCACAAGACAAGAAGGAGATATCCATACTGCACAGTTTTGGATGTGTAATGTTGCCATCTGAATCCGTGCAGTAATCCAGATTTTCCTTGCCTTTTTTCAGTCAGAGCCAGAGTAAAATGAACAGAAAGTGTACAAATATGATAGAGAATGTGCTAAGAAATATGCATCAGATAGACATGGAATGACAACTGTTTTGAAGAGTTTTCTGGCATTTTTTCATGTACTGACATGACATTTAAAGATATGATAGATGTTACAGTGGGGAAGAAAATCTTTCAGTTCACCCTTATTGAAGTGAATAAACACCGTAGTGGAAAAATTGCTGGTAATAAATACTGATATTATCAGATTTGTTATTGCCTCAGCAGCTGAAATAAAGTAATACTAGGAAATGCCATGTGTGTTCTCATCCAAAATAGGATAGGAAGTTTGTCCCACACAAGAGAGAAAATAGTTTTCTCTGTATATTATTTGTCTTAACTTTTACTTTCTCAATGTTCTAATGTGTGCTCGAGCCTCAGAGCCTGCTCTCTGAAACAGGTGTTGGAGCTTTCTCGTGAGCTAGCAGTTTTTGTCTTTGAAGCCTTTAATAAAGCTAGCTGGAGGGATTTTCTGTGTCTTTTCTTTCTCGCCGCTCCACACAAAGCAATAATGAGGAGACTGACACACTGTTTGATGATAGGCAGTGATGCTGAAAGCTTGTTGAGTCCTTTGGGCAGTGTTTTGTATCCCAATGCTACAGGAGGGACATGATGTCACGAGCCTGGCCAAGAGAAGAACGTGATGGCTGCAGTGACTCTGAGGAGACAGGGTAGGAGGCATCAAATCTCTGCAGAATTGTACAAGCCTTATGTGAATGATGAAACTGGAGGGAAGTATGAGTGGAGTGCGCAGCAGGAAACTCAGGGTGAATAGAAAGCTGGGAGATGCATGGTGTGTATCTCACTGTGTGTGCCCAGGGAGTTAAAATAGCTGTGCTGTAGGCTGGAAGTCTCCTGCCACGGGGATTAAACAAGGGAGAGCCCACAGGATGGCACATGCAGCGGCTGAATGGTGCTTTGGCAGGTGACATAAATCCAGACACAGAAAAGTACAGAGAAAAGTTTCTCCACACTGAATGCTGCTAAGAAATAGAGGCCAGTGTTGTACTGAAATGCTATATATGCTAACAGATAAATGAACCAAAAAAGAGGTGATAAGAATAGTTATTGAGCAGAGCTATATTTACAGAGGACCTCAGCCAGGCTGAGGTTAGCAATAGAGATGTTGTTTACTGTTCAGACACTGGTCTGACAGGCTCAGCCTGTCCCCTGGCTAAGGGCAGGTCCATTCCAGGCCAAGCCCAGGGAAAGAAAAAAATCAAAATTAGCCAGAACAAAAATTATTGGTTTTATATATTTATTTTCACAAAATAATTACGTTTTGCTGTAGTATATAATTGAGTACAGTCATTGAGCTTAGCATATGTGGTCATCTGAAATACTTGACTTGTAACAAAGAGAACTTTTTTCCTATAAATAATATAAAAAAGTTATATCTGAAACACATATGTCACTCTTTGAGTTAAAATATAAATCCAGATAGACCAAAGACAACATGAAACATAAAGCACCCTCCTCTAATGCATTAAGCAAGTGGAGTTTTTTTTTCTAAGACAGAAGAGTGATACCAAGGTGTTCACTCCATCTCCTGCCCATAGCTGTTAAGTTTTACATCTCTTTGAAGACTATATCTAAAAATATTGATTCTATGAATATTTTAATTTATTCTTTACCTCAAAACGCTGTTAACTTTTATCATTACAATTGCTATCTATTTGCTATAATGCCCACTTTTCTAGAACCATATTTTTTATAAAGCAAATTCTTAACAGGAGAAATGAATAATTAAAAGTTACTCCAATTCCAGATATGTTTTGTGTCCAGAGAAAAAAAAAATGTGCGGTCTAAGAGAAAAAAATTGTTTTGTATTGCATCTTGCTTAGTGGTGTTAGAATGATGGAATCCAAGTAAGAATTTTGTTCTCCTATTCCTGAAGACACTCCTTCAGAATAACCATTAAATACTTCTGTGAAGGTGTTGAAGACACAGAAAACTCATACAGCTTCCATGGAGGTCAGATGTTTTTGTTGAAGAGAAATCCATTGAAAATTACCAAGTGTAAAGATTTCTAGACCAAAGTGTTTCTGAGCTGATAACTGTTGAAGGCTTGGAGAGGATGAGAAAGAAGCACTATACGTGTTTGCTCTGTTCCTTCTCCTCTGTAGGCATCTGCTTAGGAACACTACTGGAGACAGGATTTAGGGCCAGATGGATACAGCCACAGCCACTCCCTCCCCTTTCCTACCCTTCATATTTCTGAAACAACTGAAGCAAGGACTCTAGAAATCCTTAACTAAACCAGGAGCAGGTCTAATCTTGTGTATTTAATGAGGCAAGAGTCCAGTTTGGAGAAAAAAATAGGTTGCAATCATATAATTAAAAATGGAATGTTATATGCAAGGAAGAAGTATTAGAATAATGCAGGCTATCTCAGTACCTCTAATTTGAATTCAAGGTTTTGCACCTGTAATACTTTGTTTGAATGTGGATCCTGATGATTCATCTTTTAGGCTTGTGTGAGTCAACTGGAAAAGAAAATAATTCCATGTGGACATCACACAAGTGCCTGGGCAACCAAATAGAAAGCAAACTGGCTTTTCAGTTGGATGGGTAGCTAGAAACCCTGTGTAGTGGATTTTAATGAATTATTTCTGCATGGAGTTGGGAAGAGAAGCAGCAGGCACACAAATGGCGGGCAGCATTGTGTGGTGTGAGCTGCACACAAGCTCACACTGACTTTCTGCTTTCCCTTGACCTGCTACCATCTGAGAGTACCTTCTGCTGGCCAGTACCATCACTGTGACATCTGCTCATAAAAAACAGCATGTGGGTCACGCTCTCCCTGAGACTTGGCACAGCAGGAGGACTTGAGAAGGAGTCTCTCTGAGGTGCATGGGGAGCCAGACAATCTCTCTAGGGTTTTTGGAGGACCCTGCAAAGGAGCTGTCCCTCTTGCCCTCACTCCACAGAGTGGCCTGAGGCATTTTACCAGGGAATGCCATGGACTTGTGGATTGTTCTCATGCTGAGAAAGGGAGATTTGTTGTTTGCAGCAACCAGTACAACTGGGAAGCATTTCAGCTTCCCTTAGAGGATTTCCCAGGGTATGCTCCAGGCAAGAAGTAAACTGGGCAGTATCATGTTCCTCACTTCTCTGGCCTTGTTGTCACAAGGACTGTTCACAAAGTCCATAACTCACAAAGTCTGTGAGTTATAGAGGAAAGCTGCTGCATAAACTCATCACATCATTTTGAGCCTGAAACAGCAGCCTGCCCCATATCATCCTCTCCACCCAGGGAGTAGCTACAAGAGCAAAAACTCTTCTGTGTGTAAGGAAGTGACCTCTCCTTGTATTTCTAGTCACACTTTTACATCCCACAACATTAATTAGTATCAAGTTGATCAGAAGGCTGGTAAAGAGCATTTTAACAAAGCAAGCTGTATACTGGACATTATTTTCCTGAATAATTCCTTGTCTTGACAGCACAGCAAAATTACATCCTTATTGCCCCAGACATTACAAGAGATAACCAAGAGATAGTTGCTGTTCTGAAGTGCCTGTAGTGCAAATGTGAAAGCACAACACTGAAGGCAAAATAATACAACTCTCATTTTATAGGTAGGAAAGAAAAAGAATGGCACAGAAAAATTAGATGCCAATACTGCATTAAAATAGAACCCACATCTCAAAACTCCATAGCTAGTACTTGACCCGCAAGACAGCCTTTCCTGTTCTACAACACTAAAGAGTGCCTAAACCATCTGATCTGCACAGTGGTATTTCAATCTCTTCCACAGCTGCAAAAAAATTTTAAAGACGCAAGCTGGTGGAGAATTACATCCTTGTTGTGCAACGTTGTCACATTTTCCCTGTCTTGGGATTTTGTTTTTTTTTTAATCACGGAATCATGTGTGTATTAGTTCCCCTTGTACTGCAGACTGTCTGCACAGAGAACAGTCACCAGGTGCCATGATAAAGAAGAAGGAACATCCCTAAGTTATTTTTATCTATCCACTGGGAAATATTAATAATATTTCAACTGTTGGATATTCATTCTTGTTTGTCCATCTGGATGTTCATCTCATACTGAGTGTTAATTTTTGTTGCTCTGTGAACTGATCTATGGATCATTGTCCAAAATCTGAAACATTTGGAAGCATGGCCAGGTCAAGAGGGGTAAGAAGCAAAAAGTCCTAGAGCACCTCTTCAGCTCACAAGCATCCCGATTGCCCTGCTGCATATTATTGCCTCTTCAGATCTACTGCCCTGGCTGCATGCATGGTGATCCTTAACCCAAGCCTGTTGTTAATAATCTGGATATGTTTAGGCACTGTAAATCATATGCCTTACCTCACCTGAATCACTCTGACAGAACAGGGTTACATGTGTGGTTACAGCAGAAGCATGTGTTGAAGATGCTTCCTGCGATGTTGCCCCTCTCTCTGGTTCTCTGTGTGATTATTGTAAAGGGTTTTTGAGGTAGGGAACAGCTTTAAAGGAAAGTCTGGGCTGTTTTGGTGGGGACTGGATCTACCCTAGTATTTAAGTTTATAGCATTCATCAGGGTTGACAAACTTCCTGACAGTCCCCCAGCCCTCAGCAGCTGTGTGCACACACATGACACATGTGTGTGCACATCATACTCACTTTTCCCCCTGGCCCTCCCTCACAAGGTGTCTACAGACCTCCTTGCCCTCTCCTGCACTTCCCATTGATGATGGGGTGCAGCTCAGCTCATGTGTCATTGCAGCAGCACAGCAGATCTCTGTCCTAAGAGAGAAGCAGACTCCACTCATCTACTGCCCAAACCAGTAGAGGTGACAAGCCTGGGACTGGAGTTTCAAAGACAAAAACTGGGACAGGGGGAGGGGCTGTCATAGATAAAGGTTTTGATGGAGTGAGGGACTCAGGAAGATGTAGGAGTAACCTCTTCCTTCTCCCAAGTCTTCTACAATGACACATTGAAACGATTTAATGTAAGGAGGAAGGGGCACTTGTAGAAAGAACATTTATCCTTCTGAGATCTCTTTTCTACATGAATTCCCATCCAATCCTCTGTCTAAACCTACAGTCTTCCTTATTCCAGGACTGGCAATCTTTCAGCAAAGGAGGGGTGGGTTGTATTTTTCTTTCCCCAGTTAGCTATTAAGTGTGCCAGTGGAAACTTGGCGGGAAGCTGAAGATGCTGCTTTTGCTTGTGGAGGGAGGTCTCAGTTCCTGCTGAATTTGGAACTCCATTGGGACCAGAAGCAAATGTGTGTCTCTTTGAAAGTGTCACAGTGCTCTGACTGGCAAAATCTGCCATGTTTTGTGTGATAAAGCTCATCTGGCCCCAACATCTTTCCTATTGCCCTTTGCACTTTGCAGCTTGGCTATAGTTGGGCAAGTGACCCTGGGAATTAAACTCCACAAAATACCAGCCCTAGTACCCTGGCATACAACAGAGGGAGGCAGGCAGCTGGAAAAGTGTGGCTGGTGTGTAGCTCCAGTCATTCATTGTCTGAGGCACCTTTCTTTTTTCTGTTTTTCCAAAACTGGTTTTTATGAAACAGAGAGGCCACACAGGGGATATGTATTCTCCAAAGAAAAGATAAATACTAAGTATGTGGCTGGGACAGCAAATGTTGGGACTGACTTTCTCATAGACTCCTTGAATATCTAAACCTACAGGAATGCTGACATTTTTGGGGATAAGCCTGCCCCACCCTTCATAATTAGGGCAAAAGCCCTCTGTGAGTTGGCAACATCCCTGTGTTGCCAGATACTCCTATGTGTCAAGTACTGAATTATCCAAGGACCCAGAGACATCTCGGTGTCAGTGGAAATTATGCAACATATACTTTGAAAACAAATTCTGAAGTTTAACAACAGATTAATTAGGCCATTTAACACATACTTAAATGTCTTGCTAGATCAAAGTTACACCGTATGTGCTTGGCTATGTATGGGGACTTACTGTCATACGTGGATTTCTTCCTCTGTTTCCCCCAGGGAGCAGCTCTTTTGCGCACTTAAACAAGCTGGAAACAGTTGAAATTAAATCCCAGTATGTAACATGAATCCTGTGTTTTGTGGGTTTGACTTTTAAAAATGTGAACGCACACAGGCCCTGATGACTTCAATAGCATTTATGGGTGCTCGGTGCTTTTATAAATGTCACACTATTTATAACACATTTCTGTGTCCTTTTTTATATTCTCTGTTGGCCTATCTGTTTTTCACTGTGATATCTTTGATTGGTATAGTCACATCAAGATATAGCGTGTTTTTGAATAATTAAGAAAATACAAACTAAAAAAAAAAAAAAAAAACCAAATAAAAGTTGTCTTTCTTCTAGTCCATGTTTTTCCATTGCTCAACCATTAAAGATAACAATGCCATTTCACCTTTGCTTTTTACATCCTATGAAAAATACTTTTAATTTTGCAGTGCTTTATTAAACGTTCCACATCCAATTATTTGCCCCTAGAGTTTCCCCCCTAAGCTTTAGAAAATTGTTTCGGCTATATCCAAACTCATGCCAACTTCCTGGCTTCTTGGCCGCAAGCCATCAGTGAGAGCTCTGCTAAGAACCACTTTGAGGCTCTCCTTGAACCTCTTCTTCTTGCTGCTTCCCACAAAGAAGTAAACCAGGGGGTTGATGCTGCTGTTAACGGTGGAGAGAACAATGGTGACGTGGTTCTGCTGGCTGAGCAGAGATGACCAGTGGTGGTAATTCAGGAGATACAACAGCCTCATAGGCATGGCAAAGATGAGGAAGACAATGACTGTGACCACAATGATGATGTAGAGCTTTGATGAATGAGGTCGCAGGGAGTTACGGCGAATCCTGATAACCAAGATCAGGCTGGACAGAATCATTAGAGGAATGAAGATCATGAAAGTCAGGATCCACGTGAAGATGAGCAGTGCTTGGCAATGGTTGCCGTCATCGAATTGTTCCTTGGTTGAATCATCCTTGCACGTTAAATATTCGGCTACTGTCATGAAAAAAGACAGAGTCCACAGAATCGCACACACAACTGCCGATTGGTGCTGTGAGCGGTGGCAGCGGTACCAGATGGGGTAAACAATAGACAGACACCTCTCAATACTGATGGCTGTCAGGAGATAGAGACCAGTATTATAGCCAAGAAGGAAGACAATAGATAGTGTGGTGGTTACATAATAGTAAAAACCGTATGCGAATCCAAAACCAGCAATGTACTCGATTGACAGAATAAACGTACAAAGCAGTAGGGAGATATCAGCAATGGACAAGTGTGTGATGTACGCAGTGAATGGGTTTCTTTTGATCTGGAAGCAGAGGCACCAGAGGACAATTCCATTTTCACAAAAACCCAGGAAGGAGATGATCATAATTACCCAAAGTGGGGTCAATATCTCCCAGACCCTTTCCTGTGTAGAAATGTTTCTGTGCATTGAGATGTTCTCTGTGCCTTCGCTGGGATGAAACGTTATGTTTGACTCATCCATGGGGAAAGCTCAAGTTTGGATAGCACAGCTCTTCCTTCTGTAAATATGTATAAAAATATACTGTGAGCATTGTGTGCTCCTCCCCTCCCCCTTCTCCTTCTGTTGTGTGGACCCTCAACTTCTGGCCATACATGAAGGCCTTGAAAAAAGGTACACCAGCTTTGATATACTGATGCTAGCTAAAACCCAGTTGGAACTGCTCTTGGCAATGTTAAAGATTACTAAGCCCATCACGCTAGCAGAAATCCTGAGCTGCCTTCTCCAAGGGGCTCAGCCTGTGAGTGCTAAACCACAGCTAAAGAGATTCTCTTAAAGAGCTCTCGGCCAAGCAATGTCCCCATCACATTGCACAGTTTCACTGTATAGTCCTGACAAATGGCATTGGTAGCTCTTGTTAGAGCCCTAGATTGTTCCCAGAGAGGTTTCTTCACTTCCTATTGAAGTGAATGGCATTAATTTTAAATTAAACTTATGCATTTCAAGTGAACTTGGCTCATAGGTCTTTTGGTTTAAAAAAAAAAACAAGAAAACAACAATGATAGCAACATCAGTTTTCCAGAGAGGGATTTAATTAAGTAAAAATAATTTGTAGTTATTCAGCACTGTATTTCCTCCAAGTACAGAGGTGGAGGGAAGGCAAAATGGCACTGTTTGGAGAGAGCAATTTCTTACCTGCTTTAAGTGCCATTTATCACAGCATAATATAATTTAAACATATTCACACACTCTGAACACTTAACATGACTTCAGGTATCTTGCAAACATTATAAATCTAACCCATCACAAGGAGAAGCTGTTTGTCACATCATGTTCATCATCATCATCACCACAATCTGTTCAGGTTCCCTGCCATTGCTATAATGGTTTTAACTGTTGTTTTGCTGAGTTGTGGGGTAACTTCTCCTTTTGTATGTCTCCTTTTATCTCATAACAAAGAGTTGGTAGCATTGTCTTCTGCTGATTTCCATACAAATATTTCATACCCCATGCTCTGTTATCTTCCCAGCTGCCCTGTGATGATACACAGTCACATTCAGGACACTTTTGGATTTACTGATGTTAACAGGGACTAACTGTTGACAATAAGCTTACGTAGCTGACCTGGTTCATCCATATAAGTTACCTTGTTCATTAACATAACATAATGAGAATTTACCCAGACTGTCAAGTAGTTAAGAACATCAAATGCACGGTCAAGAAGTTTTACTGGAGCAATGATTATTTAAAGAGAGCCATTCACCCCAGTCGTAGTTTTTCTCTCATGAGCCTTGCATTTCCTGGTTTTAAAACAGTTCCTTAAGGCAAGGATATCACAGTCTAAGAATGAGCATTCTGTAAACAAACTGGGAAGCCTAAGGCCTTGCTGGCATTTAAACCTGTGCAAATACATTAATGATGATCCCATCTGTATGCTGACCATGCTACCACCTGAGACAGTTGAAGGCAACAACATAGCTGGAGAAGTGGTAGGGGAGGGTGAATTCAATGAGTAAATGCAGTGACCAGAATGAGTGGCAAGCCTCCCAAAAGCAGTGCTCTGCAAAAACTGCAGAGGGAAAAGGTGCTCAAACAGTGTACTGCTGGAGATACAGTAAAGGTTCACAGAAAAAAAGGAGAGGAGACACTATCTTCTTCAAGAGTTAAAACAAATAGGAAGAGAAAAACAGAATTAAAAGACTCAAGTATGAAAAAGTATGAAAATATTCAAGCAAGTTCTCGATTTCTATTACTGTAGGAGAGGAGTTTTCTCTCTGAAGAGTAAAACAAAGAGGAAAAATTTCTTGACTTACTAAGGTCATTCCCACATGACAGCATTCAGAGATGAGGATGGAAAGAATCCTCTTCTTCCAGATACATCCATGGTTTGTCCAGATTTCCCTGAGGCTGTTGAAGAACTTCCTTGAAGAAGCTGAAGTTCACCTTCTCCAACCATTTGCCTTTGGTAAGAGGGGGAGCAAATAGTGACCCTGACCATGACTCAAAAAGAAGTGTGCAGTCCTCCCATTGCTCCAAAAGTCTGAGGCATGCCAAATAAAGGGTCCCAGGCTCATCATCTGAGGCTGAGCTTCAAATGGCATCACTCAGTAGCTGGCAACTCATCTAGCTGAAAGCCTGGGATTTAACTCTTGTGGGAACTGAAGGGCAGTATATGGAAAGTTGTCCTGAGCTGCTACAATACCAAGAGACCTAGTTTAAACAAACAAACATGAAGGGAGTAGAAAATCTATTTGGGGATGTTAAGATCCAAAGAAAAAAATCTCAATTTAGAACTGTACCATCACATGCCATCTAAAAAAAAGTCAATTTGCAAATTTGTTTCATATTTTTTGATATGAGAAAACAAGAAAGTGAGAAGGACAAAGAGAGAGTGAAAGAGAGGAGAGGAGAGGAGAGGAGAGGAGAGGAGAGGAGAGGAGAGGAGAGGAGAGGAGAGGAGAGGAGAGGAGAGGAGAGGAGAGGAGAGGAGAGGAGAGGAGAGGAGAGGAGAGGAGAGGAGAGGAGAGGAGAGGAGAGGAGAGGAGAGGAGAGGAGAGGAGAGGAGAGGAGAGGAGAGGAGAGGAGAGATTACAGAGCAAAGAAAATAGCCCATCATTATGTTGGTCTCATACCTCTAGGTAAAAGCTATATCTTGAGATTATTCTTAAAAAAAAAAAAAAAACCAACAAAAAACCAACCAAACACAAAAATCTTTTCATGAGATTTAAACAGTCTCCCCTGAAAAGTTCAAACAAAACTAGGAGCTTGAAGTCTCCTGAGGATACCCCCTGCTTTTGCCCCAAGTATTAGGTTGTTTTTACATTCAGATATTAGCAGAACAAACATTCTTAGCCAAATAAGGAGAGAGTTTGCTTGGTCTTCTCCTTTAAATGTTTCACTAAAACTACCAAATCCCCAAACGGGAAGAGCAACTAACTAATGTGAGAAATAAATGACCCCAAAGGGAGGGTCAGAATAAAGTTAGGAAGGGAACAGAGTGAAATAAAACAACTTCTAACTGGTTTTGTTTGCTTAAGTTGTAACCTACCTTACATTCAACACCTATGGGACCAAAAATTTCAAGCTACCTCTGAAAAAGGAAAAAACCTGCTCTTTTGCCCAAAAAGGAAATATGCATACAAGTAATGAGAGAGTCATTGCAGGAATATGTTAACATGTCAAGATTGGCCAGGTACTTGTGTTTGCAGCCCACTGCAGACCAAAGTTGGAAATGCTTCCCAGTCTCCAAGAGGCATGTGGTTTGTGAGATCTCCCTCAGGCACACAGCACCTCCCTCATGACTGATCCCTGCAGCGCCATCAGTCACCATCAACACAGCCAGGGCACCAGAGTGAAACCTGGTCTTGAGGGAATGGTCACAAACACACCTTATCCTTGGTGATTTTGGGAGTAAGAGGAAGGTCAAATAGCAGAGTCTTTATAACAGATGCTGCCCAGAGTTTGGAGCAGCTATTTCTGAATCAGTTTAAGTATTCAGATATGAACAAGGGGGCTACAATAGCACAAGGTGGAAGTTGAACTGATTTTGGGACTAGAAATTAGTACTGACAGTAAAGATATGATGAGCAGTATGGAAACTCTGGTAATTTTGATCTAAACTGAATATACAGCAAGATGTCATATGAATGATAATTTATCCTAAAATCTTTCTCTCTGACACTAACTTGGTGGGACAGAGCAGCTTTGCAGTGGATGCAAACTGAATCGACTAACATTTGAAAGTATACTGTATGTAGGAAGCTAGTAGTGTTACCTTTTATCATTTTCCTTAGTCTTTGAATAATTTCATGTTCTCCCATCTCCAATTCCTGGAAGCAGAAGGCAACCTGTAAAGAACTTCCAATTCATTCATGAAACACAACCTAGGATTTATAGACCAGATTAGAGGGGTTTATGTGGTTGGTATAGGTACCAGTGTATAAAAAAAGCCTCTGTATACCCAGGAGTCAGATCTCCCATTTTATACTTACATGAGCCATAACCAAAACCCCTCAGGGATGAGCTTTGGTAGCACTTTCAGGAAGTGCAGTTTTTCTTGATGGCCATTCAGTCATTACCACTTTCCAGCTGAAATTCATTCCTTAATTATTCAGCTCTAACAAAGGTTAGGAGTTAGGATTATATTTCAGAGTGTAGAATACTGAAGATCTGGGTGCAAACCACTAACAGAGAGCTGAAGGGCACACTGAGAAACAGGGGTTGTAAGAGGGCCAAAAACTAAACAGGAGGCTTTAGGGGGCAAACAGAGGACTATAGGACACACTGAGAACAAGCTGGAGAGGGACTTTCTACAAGGGCATGTAGTGATAGCACAAAGGGAAATGGCTTTGAACTGAGTGTTTAGATCAGATATTAGGACAACATTCTTTACTGTGAGGGTAGTGAGGCACTGGAATGACTTTCCCACAGAAGCTGTGGATGCCCCATGCCTGGAAATGTTCCAGACTAGCTTGGCCAGGGCTCTGAGCAACCTGATCTACTGGAAGGTGTCCCTCCCCATGGCAGGGAGATGGGAACTGGATGATCTTTAAAGTCCCTTCCAACACAAACCATTCTGTGATCTACAAAATGCCTGGATCCTGAGAGTTTTAAGACCCCTTAAGTCTCACAGAGACTGGAAGAGCCATGATAACTTATGGATACTCCTCAGTAGGTGATGTGAGAGTGTCATTAAAGTAGGAGTTAGGTGTGGGGCAAACTTAAGAATTAAGGTTACCCTAACCCAAAATTCACCACAGAACTTGCTGGACATCTTTTGTCCTACTCATACCAGCCATGATGCTAGCATATACCAGTTCCCTATAGGGTGGTAACTGATGGATTGTGTTTGATAGGCAAGGGGCATGAAAGCTGCCTTGAGTGCTGCTTTCTGCAAAACAAGGGGAAAATACATGTCACCTGCAAGCTTTGAAGCCAACACAGGTCATCTATTAATAGCTAAAAGTAAGGTTAAAGTTGTAGAAAACATAGGACAAAGATGACTGAGTCCAGAATTGGTGTAAGGCTGAAGACTCCTTGGTGGCTGCTCAGTTGCTGTAAGGCCAGTTCCAAAATCCTATTAGTGGCAATAACAGGATTGTGTTTTCATGAGAACAGTATGGAATAGCAGGCTCGAAATCAAGGATTCCCGCTTAATCCTGTAATCCTACTCAGAAATTTTGGCAGCTAAAGTTGGTAGAGGTGAATTAATCATATTATTTTGTGGGTGGTTAAGACCCACCACATTGTGTTTATGAAAGTGGATTTAGGGCCTGAAATCCAAGTGTACCGTGGGAAACAGGGAAGAACCTTACCTGAAGAAAGAATAAAGCATATAGTGAGAGACAGGATGTTTGTAGTTGGTGTTGGGACCATACAGGCTCCTAAAATAGTTTGGCAAGGCTGTTTTCAGATTACTTGTCTATTCTTTGTCAGAGATATTTTTGAATGATTCATGAATTTTAGGTTCTGCTCTGAAAATGCTGATGAGAAAAGGGTAATTAATAGCAGAAAAAATGTGGGGCCAGGTGAGCCCCAAGCTGGTGTGCAGATCTCTGGAAGCAAAGTGAGGTGTCTGGCCCATTACTCTGGTGGTGTTGCCCAGTTTGGTGGAAGTTTAGAGGACTTGTTTATGTGTTAACTTTATGGACTGACTATCTCATGAGCAAGGAAGGATTTGGAGATGTTTCTGCTCCTGACTTGAGCCACACCTTCTTTTTTCTGACCTGCACAGCTCTGGGTGGCAAGCCAGGGCTCAGCACTCGGGTGATGCCAGCAGCAGCCGGAGCAGAGCTCCAGCTCAGCAGCCGCGGGGCGGGGTGTGTGCTGCTCACCAACATGACTGCTGAATTTTGGGGGGACACAGCTGGCTCCACTCCCCACAACCAGAGGAAATCGGTCCATTTTCTATTTTCCCATTGGGGAAATCGGCCAATTTGGCTACAGAAGCTGTACAGACCTATTCACACAATAGCAGATGTCCGTGTTTACCCACCTGGGTGGCAGCATGCGTGGTGTTCTTGATCTGAGCTCATGCCTCTGTGTCACGTCACAGCTGGTGAGGAAGCAGCCAGAGTAAATTGCAGGGAGTTTCCCAAATCAGAGTGAATATCATCAGGAAGTGAGGAGCTCTTAGTGTTGCTGTGAGCTGGGGAAAATTAATACAAAATAATAAGGTTATTATTTTTTATAAAGGTTTCCTAATGCCCATCTTTATCCCCTTTATTCTTGTGTTTCAGAGGCTCCTCTGCAGCTGTCTGCAGACCTCCCTTCAGCCATAACACGAATAGCAGGTGGTTGTTCTTACCTTGAAGACAGTGGAGTCGGCCCCAGTGGAAATCTACCCTTGCTAAAATCATTCTCAGTCTTATTTTCTTGTTCTGATCACTGATGGCACAAATGCTTGCACCAAACCCAGGGTCATCACACATCAAAACAGAAGATACACCGCACCTGTCTGCTGGCAGCCCCAACAGCAACCAAGCGTGAGAGCCACCACTGCTATGCAGTGTAAGACAATACAGGAAACAGCATTTTCTCTCTACATTTTCATTCTGCATATGTAAAACAATGCAGGAAACCACTGGGGAGACAATAGGGTAAGAATGGCAGTAATAACCTGGCACATATGATTAGTATAGGCAGTTTAAACCACTTTAGCTTTAGTTGTGCAAAGCAGAAGTTACACATTAGAAAATGTGACATGATAGAGATGAGTCAGAGCTTCCCATGATAAAATGTTGGAAGGAAAGCTCTGAATGCCAATTAGCGAGTAGTGCATATAGAGTAAGATATTTTGTATTATTGATCAAGGTAATGAAAGAAGGGTCTGATACCATGGTGCTCTCTCTTTCAACCCATAGTTTTTCTGCATGTTCCCAGCAACATATGTCCAAATTCTTCTTGAAACAGTGGTTACTTGTCAGAGTAAGCTATGTCTGTCAAGTGCCTGCCCTCGTAAAAAATATTGCCCTGAAATAATCTTTAATCTTGAATGTACTAATCTGTTTTTTGTATTTTACTTTTAATCTGTATCACATATTTATCATTTGCATGCACGTCCAACCTATCACAGAAATTAGCCATGATTCTTTATTTCCTCTCTGTACTGCAGGAATAGGTAGTTAAGTAAGATGATTGATGCATGGTAGTGTGAAACCTGTGTCTCTTGTGGTCAGTTCACTGAACACTCAGGATTTTTCACTGGAAGTCTGATGGCTCATCTGTCTCCCTGTCCTCTGCACAAGAGAAATAGCTATACTGCTGAGGATTCCTTGTACTGGAAAATTGTTTAAAAGGATGATAACTGGTGTATGGGAACACCAGGAGTTTAAGAAAAATTATGTAGATGACACAGGAATTGTTAACAGCCCTTTCTGGACCCTCTTTGGAATCAGCCAGGATAGGTCTGCGACTCCTTAGGGCCACATCTTTGCAAGTCATCTAATGAAATGCTGAAAATGGAACTACTGTGTATGACTGTAGTTAGATGATAAGCAGTAAACAACAAGAGCTTTATAATGACATGCCTGAATGAGGTGTGTATTACTATGTGTTGGTGGGGTTTAAAGAAGGAATTTCCATCAGAACTGTAAAAGTGGTCTAAAGGTTCATTAATTAATCCAGTATTTAAAAAATCAAAATTTCAGTGTTGTGATGGGTGTGTGTATATCACATTGTGGTTTTGCAGGGAAACTGTAGCCCAGTTTTCTCATGTCTCATTTCTCCTTTTTGAACAGAACCTCCCACAGTGCACCATGGAATATGACTTTGTATTACAATCCTCTTTTCTCTTGGTCTCCAGCTGGGAGCATGACTAATAGAGAAGAACCAGAGCACAGTGCATCAAAATATCATTGCAGAAGGGAAATATTTCCTCCTGCTTTAGGATTTTTCCCAAATGCTGAATTTTTAAATGAAGATGCTCAAGTAACTGTTTTCCTTTGAGAAAAGTTCTTCTGTTATTTCTAAATTGCCTCTAATACTCATCTCTTTCCAAAGACAAAACATAAACTCAGAGATAATTTTTATTTTTCAAGGTGATGTATCTGGAACACTAGTGCAAAACAAGCTCATGCAGTGGGTTTACTGCACGAAGTCAGAAGGTCACTGAATGAAAACACTGAACTGTGTCTTCTATTGAGTGTACATATATACATGGAGTGGATCTAGAGTCCTAAAATATAAAAAAGGTCATTACATTTTCTGAAAAATGAAATTGTTAAAGTTAGAAAGGGTACAGGACAATGACTGTGAGGGTAGAAATCATGAGGCCTGGGATTACTCTGTTTCAGGCTGCCTCAACATCATCAAAATTCCTCCTCTGCAAAATGGGAGTAGCATACGAGCACTGGGAGGCCAATTTCAAATCTGTGAGACACTTTTCTAATACAGTAATATAAATACTAAAAATACAAGGAATTTCCTGACTATTTCAACCTCACAAGAACAATAAGAAATTAGTTTGATTCTATTACAGGAAAAACAAGGGGTCTTGGCTTTTTATTTACATATTTCCACCTTTTTCAACTTTCACCTTTACACCTTCGACAGAAATGGGACTGGATGCTAAGCTGTGGGAGTCATCACATGGAAATCCATGTCATTAAACCAGGTCATCATTCAGGCCCTGCACATGAAAACAGGCTGCTCTTGAGGACTTCAAGTTGAGGATTTCAGTCTCCTACAGTGATATAGTGGTACATCTTGCCAAAGCTCCAGCATAAACACCTATATTGGTCGTGCCATCAGTTTTCTTTCAGAAACAGCACTGACTTGTCCTCTTCTATTCATAGTTTGATTATTGGTAATAAAGTATTTGCCCTGTGTTGGCCTGGGGGCAGAGTTGAGATAACACTACATAAGCTGTGTAGTAGACAACAACAAACCGAATTGCAGCTGGTGATAAAGAACCTGAAATTCTGTGGTCTTAGGCATTCCACTTCTTCTTACTGGATTAAAACATAAGTTTCCTTCTTCCTCTGAGCTGGAGGGATTGAAGACACCACTGCTTTCTCCCTCTTCTTAACAGGGACTTCACCAACTAAAATGTGTTTAGAGTCAACTGAAGTTTCAGTCTTTATATAATAGAAAATATTTACCTTGAATTTAGGTGTTCCAGGGACTACCACTGCCTCTATTTCCCACTGAACACATTTCCCAGGACTACATTTTTTTATTCCAGGTCATAGTTTGCCTTTATCTTTTGACGACAAGGACCCATGATTTCCCTTACCCTATGAGCAGCACACCAGCATCTCTGTGTGGCTCTTGTCCATGCAATAAGTGGATGGAAGTGGAGGCAGATGCAAGCAGGGCTCCAGGGCATGTCCCAGGTGGGCAGTCGTGTCTGCTTGCGCACCCACAGTGGTATGGAGTGGCTCTGATACAGCTGTGCAGAGTAGAAATGTTCAGGTTACCACCAGCCCCCAGGCCAACACAGTCCCACGGGACGTAGCCCTGGCAACAAAGCACTTTCACTGCTCACAAGGCACCTACACGCAAAAGACTGAGGCTGGTGGCTCTGTATCATCTGTCCTGATTCTCTTTCTCAGTATTTTTTTTTCCTCTCTCTGATCCTGGCTTAATCTCTTAATGCCTTGTTGTGGTTTATGGGCACCCACATTCCCACTGATGAATACACATTTTCAGGGAGGTGGACAAGCAGAGTTTACAAGCATGACTCAGGGCACACTTAAATACACTTAAGTTTTCTGCAACTATCTTGTTACGTGGATTATTCTGCTGTGGTACAAAGAGATCAGACTCTAATTTGAGACATACTCTCAGCAAAGTTATTTCCCAGTCCTCCTCCAACTCTGGGTCAGTGGAAGGAGATAGAGAGGTGTCAGTCACAGAGCTACAGAGCTCCTCCTCATCAGCCCAAGTGTACCAATCACCCAGATGACTGTGTAGCATATTATATGCATAATATTTATACACATATCTTGCCAAATTAAAGTTAGTACTCTCCCAGCTGAAGAAAGGCTTGGTTTCTGGCATTGGGGACAGAGATGGGGGAAGGAAGAATCAGCAAGAGACTAGAATACAGTTGGTTGTGTATAAGCCATATGAGTCAGAGGAAAAAAGTAGATTAAGAGATTTATAAAATAACCTGATAATCTGTATCTGTTTTTCTCACTGGAAAGTTTTGGAGACATTGTGATGGCTGAAGACCGAAATCAGAGCTGTCTTTTGACACTGCACGGAGATGGAGTGCCAGCATTCAGAGCTGGAAGGTAGCTCCAGTGACAGAGTCCTGAAGCAGAGCCTCACGCAGCACCACATCAGGATGGCACAGCAGTGGGGCTCGCCCCTCACGTGGCAGATGAGTCACTGGAGTCTGTGTCTCCTGCACCATGGCTGTTGGTTTGAGGACTCTGCTGGGACAGAGGAGGCAATATTAATTGATGCTGGCCAGAATCTGGAAACATGGAGTGGTTTTTGTTGTTATCACCTGTGATAGTCTCAGTGAGCATCTACTAATTCTATTTTGGCAGAGCTAAACTACACTACAGAATATGTGAGCCCAAAACCAGGGAATGAGCCCCAGGTGCTGCCTGATCCCAGCTAACTAGTTTTACAAGGGTTTCTTGCAGCCTCTCAGCTACTTAAGCAAGTGGCTATCTGCACCTCAGGATGGGATCAGGGTGCAGGCTCTGAGTATGAAGGCTTTGTATGGTGCATAAACCATAAACTCTTCTAAAAGGCAAGCCCAAGTCAGGATGGCATGAGAACATGTCTTAAATGCCACCTAAATTCTAGCTTGTGTTCAGGCACTTTATTCAAACAAGGCTTAAATTCTTCAGTCTTCACATTTTCATCAGCTGGGAAGAAACAGCTGAGGGGTGGTGCTGCCTGTTCCATAATTGCAAATGTAAATCTTTCTCAGGATGATCATTAAACTGTAGGTGCCTGATTCCTGAAGGAACATTGTGCCAGGCAAAACAACGCCAGGCTTTTCAAACATTCATCTCCTTGTGCCAGTGGTGAAAGAGACTTCCCTGGTGGGAAACGTGTGATTAAGGCTAATTATCCCTTCTGGCTTCCAAGAACAGGCTTTATGTTAATGCAAGAGGAGATACAGTCTCTGCCCTAATTCACAGCCAAGAGCATCTCCCCACTGCAGTAACTGGCACCATCTTTGACTGGCTATACTCATATCCTCACTTGTCCCTCACACATCTCAAATACACCACTATGTCACAGGCTGGTATCACTCTTGGACATGACTATTGTAGCACCACGAGGCAAATTATGTGTTTTGCACTTCAAAGTCTTTATTTCTGTAGAAAGTATTGCCTAAGAGTCAGAATTCTCTGGAATAGGCACAGGTGGCCCCTCTCTTCCAGGCTGATTTACCAAAGCGAAGCTCAGATGAGGATTTGGAAACACTTCTGGGGAAAGGAGGGGAACCATTTCTTTTTTGCACATCTGCCCTGGTCTTTTCTCCTCTTGGATAGCTGCACAATCTGATGGCTGTAGAAGCCAGAGATGTCCTCCTGTGGCTAGGCAAAGGCCTGGGCTGCTGATTTGAAAACAAACAGACCTTAAAATAGTATTTCTGCCATTGCATTGGCTGCAAAGTTTCAGTCCTGTGTTGAACTGGACCAAGCAGAAGGAACAAAATAAACAGCACTGAAATTACTCTTCTGCCTCCTTTGTCTAGCATATTACTGCAATGTCCACAGCTTTGGGTGTTTCTATTTCCCTCTTCCACCTTTATGACTTTTTTTTTCTGCTCTGTCCTTTATTCACTTCTGCAGGTCTCCCTTGAGGTGTTCACTTTCTTCTTTTGAAAGCCTGAAGTGCCAGACAAGACTTCAGAGATTGGGAAAATGGAAAGAAGAATGATGCAAAGGAAAAAAAAAACTCTAAGGCAAAGAGGCATGGGACTTTTTCCTTCCCTTCAGTGCAGACAGAGCCATCAAAGCATGAACAAAACCAATATGGAGAGTGTGGAGAGTGCAGGCATATTAAGTATTTCCCTGCCACATCCTCTCTGCATTTCTACTCAGCAAGACACTAGTCTGATGACAACTTGCTTCAGATCCTTCTCCTATCACACCACCAGCAATTAAAGTTCTTCTCTGTATATATATGCTCACTTCAAACTCACCCACTGGCTCCTGGGGGCTGCCTTCACCTCCTCTTACAATGTGCTCCTTCTACCTCAGGGAGAAAATTTATTTTTGTCCAATTGTTTATGTAAAGTCTTTATTTGGTAGAGGTCTTCCAGGACACAGACATACACACAAAACATGGAATCTCAGAAGTTTCTTCTCTTTCCTAATTTAGGCAGAAAAGAAAACCTTCTCTGTCACCTTAACCCTTTAGATACACTGAGCTTTGAAGAAATGTTACCTTTTTGGAGGCAGTGTGCTATGCCTGCAGTTAAAACATCAGCCCCAGAGCCTGTCCAAGCGCATGTGGTGACTTGCCTCAGCGTTATCTTTCACTTTCCTCCCTCATGGCTCATCTACAGACTTGGAACACCACTAACACACCTGGCAAAGAAGTCATGAGCTGGACTAGCTGGAGGTCCCCTCACCATGAGCATGGTGGCTGCCACTGAATGTCTGCAATTCTTCACATGCACAAGTACCCATTATCTGCAAAAAGCAGCATGCTGGTGTTTTTCAAGACAAAAATAATTATGTCTTACACATATCTTAAACATTTTAATTACCACAGCAGTTCCCACTGAAACCTCCAGCAAAGCTCATCCCTTGGATTGACTAGGAGCAGAACCCAGCCTGATACTTGTTTGAATGCTGACTTATACTTTTTGTTCTGAAAAACTGAGGAAAACTTCCTGTGAAGCACACTCTTTTCCTCCAGTTAGGAAATTATATGATTACTTCTGTTGGACATTATCTAGAAGTGTCAGAGTGACTTGGCCTGGTTGACAAGATTGTATCACCTCTAGCATGACAGTGAAACTGGGCTGGAAACTGGTCTGGTGCCAGAGGACTATGGCTTCTGGGCAGCCTGGAACAAGAAGAAGCAGAAAATCCTGAATACTTTCAGGAAAGAATATGATCAGCTTAAAGACAGGATTTTTTTTTTAATTGTAATAACAAGAAATCCAGCTTTGCAAAGAGCTCCCTTCTAGTCCTGCATTGCTTCTTGAGCACATTAGGGATCTTACTTCAGTGTAGTGCAAAAAAAAAAAAAGTCAGCATATTCTCCTTTACATCTCTTCTGCCCTCGGGAATTCTAGATTCAAGCA
Source organism: Passer domesticus (assembly GCF_036417665.1). Taxonomy (NCBI): domain Eukaryota; kingdom Metazoa; phylum Chordata; class Aves; order Passeriformes; family Passeridae; genus Passer; species Passer domesticus. The sequence goes on from NC_087476.1 coordinate 57,264,180, forward strand.
CTTTTTGTGAGAGGTACTAATAAAGTCTGCTTATTTGGCTTTAATCTAGTTCATCAGTATGTTTGTGACTTTCCATTCCTGTACAATCAGCGGAGATTTCAGCACCCCATTTGCTTCACTTTTCAGGTCTTGCAAGCACGAGTTGTGTGAGAAGGAAGGTGGCTGTCTCCTGCGAGTTCCTGGAGACCAGAGCAGCCTCAAACAACTGTAATAGCAAGAATGCACCCTTGTGCCCACAGTTCCTCCTTCACAGGAAACAAAAACACATGAGGCTGCCACAAGGCTCACACTCAGCCCCAGCAAGGACATGGGGATGGGAGGTGTGGGCACCGTAAGCATAAAGCAAGAGTCTTAGCAAATGCCTCTGAGCCACCTTGCTTATGAGAGAGGAGAAATAATTTGAATTATAATACTGGTTGACTCATTGTTTTAAATCAATGCCACCTAGTAGTCATTTTTTTTTTCTGTGTCTTTTTTAATAAATAGAGTACACAGATAAGTATTTTAACAGCCTAAAGGGTTTCTGCCATTTAATTTAAAACTCAGCAATCAAATGCACCAAAATCAAGATTTCATCCCAAACTTAATTTTTATAGTCTCATTTTAAAGAGCAATGGTAGAGTTTTATTCTTACTTAAATTCTCTAAAAATGCCCTTCCACATTCACTGCTAGGTCTCTAAAAGCAGACTGATAAGGTGCTTGCCTTGTTGACAGGAGATAACTGGGACACACTGGGGAAGGTCACAGTGACAAAGCTGAGTACTCAGCCTTTCCTCAAAACAGAGGCATTGAGGCCGAGTCTCTTTGCCTTGAAACACAGCCTCAGGGAGCACAAGACCAGGACACAACCAAGCTCTCCCCTTTTCTGATGGATATAGAAAACCAATTGAAGCCAGCCCACCAGAGCTGGAGAGATCAGTGCTGCACCCCCAGCTGGGTCCTTGGAGGCAAATTACAACAAAGTTCATGACTTGTGGGAAATGTATCACCTATCCCCCCCCAAACTTTGAACATTATCAGCTGGTATTACCATAAATGGGGTAAAAGATACTTGGTACTTTGTGCTTTTCCAAGTCTATGTATATATGAGCAAACTATGCTAGCTAGCAAAAGGCAAAAGATTGAATGATACCATGAGTTATCTTCATGTTCTTTTATATATTTCTCTGTTAACACAGGGCATTAATGACCATTTTTACACAGAGATACACAGAGATACACAGATCACTGATCAATGACTTTGTGGTCTCTAAAAAATTGACAAAGTGTTCAGTTACATAAACAAGACCTTATCCAGATGTTGATTTTTTTCTTTGATGGTAGTTATGATTGTATCTGATTTGTTTCCATGTTAAGTACCTAGTAGCTGATGAAGCACACTGTAATTCAGGTGATTTGCCAACATGGTTATATTTCCTGGGTCTTTATCAAAAGAGGAGAAGCATCTTTCATTACTTTGGTTTCAGTGGGATGGAGGATTTCAAGAAATAAAGGTCTCTCAAACCGTTTGCTAAGGGCTCAGGGAGCAACAATGCAATCATTATCTTCAGTCATTAATTACCTCATTTTTAACTCACTCATAGTTCTCTCCAGTTTGATCTCATTCATTACTGTTTAAAAGTGGCCTCCAAATGAGGCTTGACCTGGCCATTGTGGTCAGTGCCGTGACACTCCTCACCTTTGCTGTGCTGTCAGACCCAGCCACTGTGAAACCAAGGCTTCCTGCATTGCTGCCACTCAGCCTCGTGTACATTTCTGCTTCATTCAGCATCACCAGAAGTGCAAAACCCCCGGCCTCCTTCTGTGTCAGGGCATGAAAGAAGATGAGAACTGGAGAAACCATTCAGAGAGCCCTGCAGAAAGCCTTAATGGATGGGACACGGGAGCAAGGTGAGAGCAGAAACAGAGCCAGGATGGGTTGGAAACCCAGAGGTTTAGTTACACCCTCTTGAAGGGATGCACTCTGCAGGTGGATGAGTTTTTCAGATTTTTGAAGACTACAAAGACAGCAAATTGCTACATGATACTACCCAAGAACAGTCACAGTCTTCAGCAGAAGTGGATTTGAGGGGGAGGTGATACCAGTGGCAGGTGGTGGTGTCAGATGTGCAGTGTGATGACACCAAGCATTCTGCCATTGGCAAGGGAAAGAAGTTTTTGAGGGGAAGATAGGTAGACTTCACTTTTTTTGTTTTCAAAAATAGTCCCAGTTTTTGTGGTGAAAACTCCATTTTTCGATGAATTTAGGATTTCTTGGAAAAACACCTAAACCCACTAAATCTTCTAAACTTAAAAAATATATAGTATTTCACATCCCCCCCCCAAAAAAATGGAGCACAAGTGGAAGTTTTGTTCCTACAGGAAGCTGATGCTTGAGTATTGCAGGAATAAGGAGCGATCACTGCCAGAGTGATTCAAGGGAAATTTCCTCCCAGTCTCTGCCCCAACTGAACAAGCCAGCTGAGCTAAAAGGGGCAGAGGAGCCAGCTCAGCACAGAGGGCAGTGGCTCCAGTCCAGGCTGGCTCCTATACCTGTGACAAGCTGGGTGTAGAGTAGCGCAGCCTTGGATGTACTCAGCTCCCTGGGACACCTGTTTGACAATGAGGCCTGTGAACACAGAGCCAGCACCATGCCTACACTAGAAAATTGATGGTCTCAGGGGAAACCCATACTCACAGAGGAAGCTGCATTCATTTCCAAACTTCAGAGCTGCAGGAGCAGAGTAGCAGGAAAGAAACACTGACCCTTCCTGTAGGTTGGCAGGTCCACACATCAGATGCTCCAGCCCCCTTGCCCATCTCTGGTGGGATTTGTGGTGAATGTGGCAGATGAGAGTGTGAATGTGCAAAACCCTGAAAGAAGTGGTAACCTCAGGAGAAACTCACGTGCAGCTGAAGTACCAAAACCTTCTGTCTAAAGATTGTTTTCCCCCTGCAGATCATCGTCAGCAAACCCTTTCTTATCACCTCCAGCTCCCAGTCATCTATTCCTGCCTGTTCTTTCCAAATCCAACTTTTTCTCCCAGTCCCTCTTCCTTACTCAGGAGCAAAGCCCATCTCTCTCCTGTGCTTGCTCTTCCAGGGATGTGGTGGGGGCCAAAAACTGCAAGAAGCGGGGGACCAGGGTTCACAGATTCACAGAATATTCTGAGCTGGAGGGAACCAACAAGGACCATCGAGTTCCACTCTCAAGCAAATATCCTGTACAGGGACTGAAGCCACAGGTTCTGTGTTATCAGTACCATACTCTGACCAGCTCAGCCAGTCTCAGGGTCAGGGTCCTCCTGCCCTAGCAGCAATGAGGCTGCTGATCCTGGCATGTGTGCCAGGAGCTCATGGCCACTGCTCTGGCACAAACACTCATAGAAATAGCTGACAGGCCAGCACATCTTCCCGGGGAACTGCCTGCAGCAAGGGGATGTGAAGCCACAGCCCTGCCTCCTGCTCAATTGGAGCCCACCATGAGCCAGCAGCCACTGACAGGCACTGTTTGTCCCTCCGGGTGCCTCCTTCAGCAGTGACACCACTGGAAGCATGCAAGTAAAGGAGGGAGCAGACGTAGAATCAGAGGTGTCAGCCAGACTGTACAAGCACTTGGGAGTCTAAAGATGGAGACAGGTGCCTGTGGAATTGGGAAGAGCTCTGGTTGCAGTTCTGTTCCCCATCACCGTGCAGTACTCTCGTGTTATGGTACATTTATTAATGCAAGCCATGGAGCAAGAGCATCCCTCCTCACAGGGGTGCCTCTGGCTGGAGAGAGCCCCCAGACACCCCTCACTGGGCAGCCAGACCAGTCCATCCTCTGGAGACTGCCCAGCTTCTGGAGGCTGTGGGACCCCCAGGGAGGCCCAGGAGCACAGCATGTCTCCTGTGGCACTGCTTCCCATGACCCAGTGGCCCTGTGGAACAATTACATCAAGCTGCTTCTGTCCTGCATCCCAGGGGAGGGGGCAAAGTTTGAGCACTGCAGGCAGCTGTGGGAGCCTGTGGGTTTGCAAATCCTCACACTTATGTAGGAATGGCAAAGTCAGCTGTGCATGTTTCATGCACGGGACAGACGAGTTCCAGAGTGAGGGAATGACTGCCTGTTTTGGTTGGGCTGGCTGCACTTGTAAGCAAGCGTCTTGTTAAATGTTGAGAAATTAAGACAGCTGTATCTCTGTTAACCAAAAGCTGGAGGCAAAGCAGGAATTTCTAGCAGCACCTTTTCAACAAGGTCAGAACATGTTACAGATCTGTCCAAACACTAGTGCCAAGTTTTATGGGGCCAGTAAAATAGTTTGTATTACTTCAAAATTCAAATGAGGATTGCAGATTACTCTTCCACTGCTTATAAACCCACGTAAACTCCAGGAGTGTTGATGGGTGGACCAGGTCCAAACTTAGAGGTACTTTAAGATTTCCTTAATTTGTGTGCACCTGGGTGATGTTCAGTAAGCTGTCTTTAAGTTTTAAATAGCACTCTTTTTTATTTTCTTTTATAACTGGATGTACCCTGCCAGGGCACCATGTGTCTCCCCTGCACAGTGGCTATTACCTTTCACAGATTTCCATCCCACAGGTATTTTAAAAGCCAGCCTAACTTACATTAATGACATGAGGCTCTTTGCCAACACACTTGCTGTTGCCATTTTCTTTTACAGCTTGACCACGGAAGGTCAATGGATTAACACAGCCATCTGCAGAAACAGGAGAATGAGTGCCAATCTCTCCTGTGTCTGGAGGGGGTCTTCAGCTGTCCTGCATGGGAAGAAAGTGGTGCAGGACTCCCATCTCCATCTTACTTTTGGTGAAACATCTGTCTGTTTATGTAGTCATTTGGTTGGGGAGAAAGTCCAAGAGGATCCAACTATTCACCTGCTTGTTAGGATGCTGATGGGATTTGAATCTGCTTTCTCTGAGGATGAGTCTCATTCTCCTGCCCAAGGCACAGGGCAGGGGTCTGAGTGTCAGGGGGGAGCGTTTCTGCATACTGTGTCTGTGCTTAAAAGGGAGTAACCCCAGCCCAGGCACCACTCAGAGATGGGACTGTGCCAAGATCCTCCCCAGAAGGGAAGCCCAAAGTTCTGACCCAGCTGTGGTGCTGCAACACAGCCAAAGCCATTCTGGCTTGTGGGGGAACCTGCCAGCAAGGGGCTGAGCAATGCTGGCACTTGGCACCAGGCTGCTGCACTTGTTCTTCCAGCAAGATATCTGAAACCTCGCCATCCCAAGGTCTTCTGCTATGATATCCTTTGAATTAAAACATACTGTGAAGAAGAACTCTTGGTTCACACCATTTGAAAACACAGAACTATAAAAATTTTTCTTCTATATGGAAGAAGTATCTTTCCAGAGAGGTAAATCCTGCTCTCCTGTCCTCTAGTGCCAGTGGGACTCTGCCCTATCACCACTGAAGCCATGATCTGCAGCAAGAACAAAGAAATAGTTCTGCCTTTTCCATGCCTTCTCATTGCAGTAGAGATGTTATATTAAAATCCACATATTTAATCTTGAACACATCAAAAAAAGTCAACGTATTAAAAATCAAATTGTTCTTGTAAATAAATATATTCTGATCTGTAGTGTTTCATTTGGAGGGCTATATTTTTAGCATACACCTTCACAACTTGAATTTTAACATTTTTTGCATTGAGGGTTGGAATTATCCTTTCAAGCCTTGCAGCTGAAGTACAATTTTCTCACAGAGCTAAAAGGCAGGTGTGCTGCAATTGCTGCTAGTTACAGACTAACTAACAGACTCTGCTGTGGTTTTACCACTGTCTAAGAGAGATAGGTTTGATTTTCTGAACTGCCAGCCCTCAGAACATCTCAGAAGCTCTGACATGCATCTCTTCAGGACCAGAGTCACAAGTCAGGTTGCACCACCATGAATTGGCCTCACAAGAATCTAAATTATCTCCTACTCCTTGAAGGAGACTGGCAAGAACAGGCATAACCTGAAAAACTTTGGATACTTCCAAATTCAATTAGTAAGAATTCTCTAGTCTGAAGGAAAAGCAATGGCTGAGGTTGGAATGGCCAGATTGATGTATTCAGGAAGATTGTGTCTTTATCAACAGCAGCTCAGAAGAACTTGCAGCTCTGTTCCCAGGGCCAAATGTCTCTGCTCTGATTTGTTTGACTAGTCCCCAGCTACCACATTGCATTGGAAGTGACTGCCAGTACATCTCAATCAATCCTTCAAGAGGCGCTAAGCAGTGAGTGACCATTGACTATGAGGGAAGGCAACTTGTTTCTGTAAAATCTTTTCTTGGAAGATCAAGGCATACTCAACTCACTCTGATCTCTTCATGTTTTTACTCTGCGTGCAAATTTAACCGACTTATACTAGGAATAGTATAGGAGTAGTATAGGAGTAGTTCTACAGCAATTGTCACTTCTCCCAGCTCTAAAGCAAGAAAATCAGGTCTCTTGATTCACTACACCACGTTGCTACATGAGGTGTGTCTGTCTCTTGGAAACGGAAAACACATGGTCAGACCCATAGGCTATTTCTCCAGAAAGGGTGAGAGGATCTCTACTTGTGTCCACGGGTAAGTGCGCTTCTCTAGAGAGTGAACCAAGAGAGAGAACAGCACTGCAGGGAACTGAGTCATTATGTGTCTGTATGCCACTCTGAGAAGAAAATGGGAGGAACACAATTTAAAGACAGAAGAATTTCTTTGTTCCTTCAAAGTGCATGCTCTCTTAGGAACTCCTGGGCTTCTCACAGGTAACAGCACCTGTATCTTCAGATCCCCAGACGGTAAAGATTAGATGCAAGTGAGGCTTTGTCTCCCCACACTTAAATAGCTAGCTGAATCCAGACCTCAGAGAACAAGGGTATTATGTTTCCCAAGAAGAGTGGTTTTATGTGAAAACCCATGCTACTGTATATAACACCCAGTGAAAATCTTCCTAAACCTGTACAACACAAAGAGCCTGTGCTTTCATTGACATAAGGGGGGGGTCTAATCATGCTAGAAGATGAACTAATGCTACAGAGTAATCAGGGAGACACACAGGTACTTGAAGGAACATTTGTGACAGTGAACCCCATCACTAAAGGGTTATGGAAAAGGTCATCAAGAAGTCAGTTACTTGTCTTGTTTATGAAACAGGAGCTGTAAACCACAGCTGTGCAGAACCCAAGAACCACATCTGAAGATGTGCTGCCCTCCTCTCCTCAAGAGCAGCAGGCCCCCAGCAGCAGCGAGCACGTGATCCTCAGGCACACCACAGTGTGTGCTGCTGCCTCAAGGTCCCCTGCAGCAACTCCCACATTACAGTCAATTAAAGGCAGATGCTGCCTGTTAGGTGAGCATGGGCCCCATCCAATTAAGTCTGACTAATGACATCTAAGAACCATTATATGGAAACCCTGGATCAACAGATTCTTTTTAAGAAGAGGTGATTAATAAAAAAAAATCTCTGAAGGCCAAATTCCCTGGATTGACAAATACTCCAGCTGTATCAAGAGAGACTGATCCACAAAGCATGTCTCATGCTACTCTAGACAAAGGGTTGCTCACGTGCTGAGCACTACAAGCAAGCAGAAATGTGTGCTGACTCACCTGACCGCTGTATACTCCACAAACTGGAACCTGATAAATGCCACTTATCTGTGTCAAACCTCAGCTACACTGCCACTGAAAATACCAGTGCATGATACTGCACTGACAGCACTGGAAATTATCTACTATTCCCCAGTACCTGTCATGAGCCCCAAGAGTGGTTTCTCCATCAACTCTGCCCATTTTCATTTGGTAAACAGTGACATTTCCCCTGCTTTATAACTGAAGCTAAAAATAGCATCTTTCATTTCATAACTTCCTGAACTTTATCAAAAATGTGTTTAATGTGTTTTATGCAGCAAGCACCGGCACTGGGAATAAACTGAGGGTATGAACAGCTGTGAAGAACCTACACAGGACCAAAGAAAATTAGGCATTGAAACAATCATGTCCTTTCAGGAGGAGATGATGCTTCGAGCAGATTAAAAAATACCACAAATTGCAAAGCAACACACCACCTTTAAAAAACAGATTTCCAAGGAAACAATTCAAAATTCAAACAGTATTCAGTTTTGGGTTTTTTTCTGTTCTTTTTTTTTCCTCATTTTATTGAATGAAACAAAACAAAACAGACAAACACAAGAAATAAGATTAGTGTTCCTCACATCTCATCTCTACAGGAGTCCTTCAGAGTCAACAGCTGCGAGCTCCTCCAAGCACAAAGGCCAAGAGAGACCACAGTGCCACAATACCAGAGATTCTAAGAGATAAGAATAATAAAATGCTGTTAGGCTACTTATATGTACAGCTTATTTTTTTGTTTATTAAGTGCTTAGATTCTTTTTCAAACCACGTCAAGGCAGAAATTCACCCTTCATGAGCATCACTGTCACTACCTCACAAGAGGGGTGCACTTTGAATCTGTAATTCTCTCCCACTACCAAGCTTTCAATCCAGCTGTAGAAAAAAACCTACATCCATCCCACACCTGAAATTCTGCCTCCCTCTCACCAAGCTTATTAGAGCTGGCGCTACAGCTCATCAAGATTACCAACTCTCTGCTGTGACAGCACATCCGTAGTTTTGTGCTATCCTCGGGGTAGCATTCCTGGGTCAACCATGAGCGAGATTAAAGTCCAGCAGCTCACGAGCAGCCACCCAGCACCTGCTTCTGAGTCCACTGCAAAGACGAGGCAGGCTGCTGCTGTGCCAGGGCCTCAGACCCGAAAAGAATGCTTCCCCCCCACCATTCCCGTGCTCCTGAACTCACTGCAGCAGGCAGTTCACGCTCGGCGAGTGCCTCCAGTGGCGATAGACGGAGACCTGCAGGTGAGGGTGGCGCCTGTAATCCCGCAGGACGAGCCTGACGCTGCAATGAAAGCACGGCTTGAGCTCAGCCCGCAGGATGCTTACAGCACCCCACAGCTCAGGGCACGAATTTCTATCCAAGAGCTGTCACAGCAGAGAGAGGGTGGGACAAAGGCCTGGATGAGAGGAAGAGAGGACTGAAAGTTAAGACTTTCTGATCACTTACTGCTTGTATTTACTGGAGAGGAGAATGAACTGGTTCTTTGAAAGGCGTCTGACATCAAAGCGACCGCAAGCTGTAAACTCTTGGTAAATCTGTTCCTCGGTCAGCCCTGGCCAGCCTCGGACATGAACAACCAAGGCAGGGGGATGATGGCAAGGAGAATCTTCCCCAGAAAAATTCTGGAAAATATACAGTATTGAGACATATCTGAATTTGGAAATACTATAGCGCCACTATTAATATAATCAGAAAATATGGAGAACATGACAAACAAATGACAGGTTGTATAATACTGCTGTTGGTGTAAAATTAATTTTGTTTTGTCCCAAGATTCATCTAAATATTGTCATAAAAGCAAACTGTCATGACTACCATGGAGAAACTACCTGAGAAACAGCAATGTAAACTGGCTAATGCAAACTTACAGAATAACAGCATAAATATATTTTGCTGGGTGGGCCCCAGCACCAGTGGATTCCTGTCCTCTGAGGAAGCTATCAAGTAGGCTACTGCCCTATGCACCCCACAAACAGGTCACAGACCTGCAATTCATACGCACAATGCTTGAAACACCACCTCGGATGAAATTCACTTTGTTCACGTCCTCAGCCAACATGGTGAGATACTGTGAGAAAGAGGGCTCAGCCTCCACCACGTCACTAAATCAGAAAACAAAAGAGAACAAAGTTTTGTTTCTCCGGCACTGCACTGCTACAGTTCAAGCTCTTCAACTAGTAACAGAGTAGATATTTTAGATCTTAGTATCTTCCTACAGAAGTCATCATAAAGCTGCAAGAAAAGGGAAGAGAACTTAGCTGAAGGCACTGATTCACAGACATTTCAAAAATGGAAACTAATGGAAAATTATTTGACCCTTACCCAAGTGAACTGAACTTGAGAGAGCTTGTTCAAGAATAAAGAAGTCACAATGTCATTTCCCAACCTCTGAGCCATCACATGTGCCCTGATTTCATTTTTAAAATGTCAGCTTTGACATAAAACTACTACTTTCAGATTTATAAAATAAAAATCTAATTAGAACATGACATTTCCAATAACACTTTCTTTTGTCCAAAAGGAAGACCAGTCTGCGAAACAAAAAGTCAGTCAGAGCAAAAGGAAGACTGTTTTCCATAGGAAAAACATCCCATGTAATACAATTTTCATTCAACATTTAAACATTACTCACTCTGTGGATCTGCACAGTAGCAAATGAGCTGACATCAGAAGAACTAGAGAAAGGAATAATGAGGTGGCATGAAAAGAAAGCTAGAGAAACACTGCTAAATACATAGAAAGCAAAAATGCATTGAAGTGCAGCTAAGTTACTAAGAGCAACAGACTGTATATAAACAAATATTTCTTAGCATCAAATAGATCTAGAGAGAAAGGAAAATATTGCCAAATCCCAACACAAACTCTGAAGGAGTTTTTAAGAAGCATTTTACCTGAACCACAGAGAAATGCATCATAGCCTGCCTCATGAGGAAATTTCTTCTCAGCTGTAAGTGTCCAACAAAATCAGGAAGAAGTAAACACATCTAGCATGCTGTGAAAACTACTACACTGCAAAATCCTAATTCATAAAATCCACTATTCTGAAGGTTCTTTTCCCCCTCCCCTCAACTGTTTCCTTCCTCACCCTGAAAACTTTACACCCAGTAAAAAGTCTGTGCTTCTAGCATGCATTTTAAAACAACACCAAAAAAGAAGCAGCAGTTACATGAATGCCTGAAAAGCTTAGCAAGAAGCACATTAAAAAAATTTAACTTTTATGAAAGTCTACACCAAACTGTGTTGTCTATGTTATTGATGGTATGGGAACCATTTCAAACACAGGAGGCCCTGTGCTGCAGGACACAATGCTGCCAGGAGAAGCCAGAAAACATCTGCCTCACAGCCAGTATCACACCATGTCCTGGACACAACCTCCTGCACAGGCATCACTTAACCCTGCACACCAGCCACTGAGCTCCTGCTACTTTGCCATTAATTCCTTCTACCTTCCCTTCTAAGACAGCTGTTTCCCACCTCCCCTTACCCCTTCCAAGGGCTCCTGACTTCACAGACCAAGTCAGGTTCAGTTCAGCCCAACACAGTGTAAATGCTGTCTGTACCAGCAGCATGAGGCAAACCTGCCCTGCACTTCCCCCAGCAGCTACCAGGGATGTGCAGAACACACGTCTTGGGACCAGGCTCTGGGTCTGGACAAAAATGTGTCTCAGCAGCTCTGGGCAAATTCAGCAGACCCACTGGCATTCCCTCATGCTTTGTATGTCACCCACAGAGTACAACAAACCTCTTTTGATCATTCTGGCTCTGAAGATTTGCTTAAGAACATACCGTATTTTGAGCAGCCACTTGCAAGAGCTATAACAGGGCACGGTGGACCTTTGGGATTCAGGTTGCTGCTGAAGACAAGTGCATGTGTGATATTTTTGTCTTTCCTCAGTATGTTAGAGAAAAGTTACTGTTCTCTAGTGACCTGTAGCTTCATTTCAGAAAAAGCTACTGGAGACTTTAAAATGAACTTTGGTGGGCCTCCAGGAAAAGGCAAAAATACTTACTTGAGTAATATCTACCATTTTTCTTTCTGAAAACTAACTCCTAAATATTTCCTTAGTCTCTTCCCTCACTCAAAACTTGTAAGCAGCAAATTTGTTCTAATTGCATTCAAAAAAAAAAAAAAAAAAAAAAAGAGCAGAACTAAAACTGCAGGAAAGAGGTTTACTGCATGGTTCTATTTGAATGGGGAACCCTGGAGGTTAAAGAGATACCCCTGGAATGACTGAAATAAAACAAAGAACAATCAAGCAGAATATGCAGTCTCAAACTGCCAATAAACAAACCTTCAGAATCCCAGTACTGTTTTTTAAAAAAATATTAATTTGGCATCTTCTTCTTGGGACTAGGGGGTAATGAGAAACAGACAAAATTTTCCTTTCCTTGGCAAAACTGGCATGCAAAAAAATTAATTCACAAAAAAAGTGTGAAGTAATTCTCCTACCACATCATGACTATGCTCATGAGATACAACATCTACTCATGCTCCATTTGAACATTGTCTTTAGTGACTGCTTTGTGCTCAGTGCAGCCCTCTCTTAGGACAGGCATTTGAAATTGGGATGTATTTTCACCAAGAACTGCATCTTACTCATTTCAGAACATGGCATAAACATCATAATCCTCAAGCTGAGTGTACAGCTGTATGCAAACCAAATTTGCGACCAATGAAATAATGGTGATTCAATGCCATTGAGAAGCAACTCAGAACAAATCATTTACTATACAATTTCTTTATAAGAAAGACATGCAAATCCTTTGCTCTTAAATTTAGAAAGACAAGGATCCAATTGAAAAGCATTTGAGAGGAGGGAAAGTATGAACATGGGAAATGGCTGACTGTGGAATATCTTTCCAAAGAAGACACAGGGATTGCTGAAAGCCCTGTTGGCTACCACTTACCTGGACAAAACTGTATATGCCTCCAAAAGACTAGATATTCGAGGAAACAGACATTTCTACAAAAGAAGAATGTATTAGAAAACCAACCACAACAGACCTTATGGCGAGTTCAATTACTTACATTGCCAACTTGTTAAATGAGATCTAAGATTAGAATTTCCCAAGGCAACACTGAGAACTGTTTGCAGTTCCATTATTATCACAGGGCACTGAGGAAAGATATCCTCTCTCTTGGGTGAAACACAGATTTAAATTTCAAACAAAAAAACCTGTGCATCTCACCTTCTGCATAGATTTTGTTACAGTCTTGGTGTCTATGATGACAGGAAACAGGTTGTGAATGTTCCTTTTAAACTCCTCATAGCTTTCTGAAAGCAAAGCACATGTGGAGAAAGGCATCAGGAAACTGGGGAAAATCCAATGCAACCGCAAAGTAATAGCAAAAAGAAGCGACAGCAGGCAATGATGCCCTCTCCAGCATTTAGAACTCAGAAGAGGTAATCAGCCCTGCTGCTGGCTAAGCCCTGCAGGTGTCTGTGGTGGCAAATTGCCACTGCACCTGCTGTTCCATGCCCAGTGCAAAGGCAGCAGCCCGGGACAGCAGCTACACACAGCAGTACCTGGGAGGGGCCTGTAGAACTTGTCGTGAAGATGCATAAGGTCCATAAGCATGTTGTGTCCCACCAGGGGCTACGGGAGGAACATAAACATAACAGCCCATTGGAGCACATTTCTGAAGAGAGCTCAGAGATTAACAACACAGGCACGCTCAACAGCTCTAACACTTTCCTCCAGCAGACAGCATCCACACACACACAGGAGTCATTCAGGCTGCAAGGCTCACAGGAGGACTACTGCCTTCAGGAAATCAGACTGGTGGATTCCCTGAGAGGGTATTGTCTCAGCAGCGTTCTATTTTCAGTGGACCTAAGGAGCTAAGTGGATTCAGGGTTCAGCTGAACAAGGTTCCAGCCATCAGATTTATATGCTCATTCACAAGGATAAGGATGGTCTTTGCTGCACGTCACCCACAGTCCTCTAAAGCTGAAATCCATTTGACAAGCCTACATACAGAATGTAATCATTTCCACACAAAGTCAAACCAATGGTCCACATGGTACAATAAACTGGTCTGACGCATGCTGAAAAGCACAGCTTGCCCAAAAGGCAAGAATCTGCTCAGCTTTCTTAGATGGTGACTCAAACTGTAACACCAGGATTTTTAATATCGCATTTAACACAGCAAAATTAAAAAGATATGAAAATGAGAGTAGGGTTAAGGCATTTTACCTTCTTGACTTTAACAAGTATTTGGAAGAGGTTGGTGAAGCCCCGGGCAGACAGGAGAATGAGCTTTTTCTGACAGTGGTCATAAGAAGAGTTCTCCAGAAACTGACGATGCTCTGGACTCACTTTTTTCACCATCACCTGAAAAGAACAGTCACTTAGTATATCAGCCTCCCAAGTTAGTTGTATGTACATTGCTTACTGGGGCTCAGTAATGCTGAGGTCAAGTTCAGCTTCAAGGCAATGAAGGACAGAAAAACTGCATCCCCTGGGACCTTGGGACTGTCTCACTTCCATATGGAGATCAGTGCTCAAGTAATTAAACAGGCCTGCTCGAAGTGTGTCTTAATTGTGCTTCTCTGCTTAAGAGAATGATTCCTACCAAAGGGCTTTTCTGAGCACAAATTAACGTAATTCAATTTAACTTGATACCAATATGGTAAGTTCATGGTACCAAAAACCCAGAAACAAACAGCAATCATACAAGCAGAGTCGCCAAGGGCAATGCTTCAGATGAGAAGGCTCAGTAAATCTGACATTCTGGGGGCATTGGTTATCAGACCAAAGTAGGACTAGTGCAAAAAAAAAAAGATTTATGTAAGCTAATTCTAAGCAACTGACTGATATCATACCCATAACCCATAGTTTGAGAAGTCTACAACCATATTTTTACTACAGAAAATATTGTACTGAATGTAAAATACCAGCAGCGAATGGCAAAACAGCAAATCACAGAGTAAAAGTCTTCAAAGCAACTTCATGGCAGAAGTCAGCAAAGGAAAACCACAGAAAATGCTAAAACTGTACATTCTTGTGGAGGTATTGAAGGAGGGACTTAATAAAGTCTGAAGACATGGAGAGGGTACCTCCAGAAGTGCTCCAAGGACAAGCACTTCCATTTAAAAGGATTTTGGGGATACTGGACAAATAGAAACCAGCGTTGCTCAGTTTTCTGTATCCCTTTTCTTAGGATCCCACAATCAACTTTTCATTTGTAATTGTCTTCTCCTCCTCCTGGACCCTATCATTGAAAGTACAAGCAACATTTCAGAGTCCCTGCAAGAATGCCAGTCCTATCTGCCCAGAGAGAAATCCTTTTTTCACAAGGCTGACAATTCCATCTCACCTTCTTGTCTCCAAGAGGCTCTGTCCAAACATTTTCAAGAGCCTGCCTCAGAACCAGCTGAACTTCAATTATATGATAGCCTATGACAGACAAAAAAAGAATGCAGTAGAAGCTTCAGAGGTGCAGACAAGTCCATTAAGGAAAACACACCATTCCTCTAGACAGACGGACTGACATGTAGAGACATACAGAAAATATTCCTCAACATATGATCCTGGTACATTACCACACACAATGACTGAAAGAAAACAAACACACACACACAAAACCCCAAGCAAAAAACAACAACCGCAAACCCACAGAAGTAAACGAAACACAAAAAACTCCAAAAATCACAGTGAAAATTTCAGGCAAATGAGCTTTTGTAAGGACATGGAGGAAAGGAAAAGACCAACTGAAGAGGGAGGAAGGCTGCTACTCTGAAAAAGACGCTCTCTTGTTTGGGACACTTTCAGAGCAACAGACCCAGAAGCCAAGCACACAAAGGGTACCAATGCCCTTTCCCCCGCAGCTAACAAGGAACTAACCCAGTCCTCTTCTGAACAGCATTAAAAGAGACACCTGAATCAGTCTTCTTGCTTACTTAAATAAATGTCTTTCTTATTACAGGTGCTCACCAGGGCCAGACTCTATTAAAATATCAGTATCATATCTAGCTGACAAAGCAGATAAAAAGCACAGCACAGGCTCCACCCCTCCTATTGCATACTCTGCAAAAAAACTCAACATGCAAAGCCTTGAACACTCTGTTCTTCCTAACTTTTTCTATATTATACTCCCTGACCTACAAGATTAAGTTTTGGGTTCTGTGCGTAAACCTACAAATTATTCCCTGCAAAAATTCCCAGTTCTTCAAGACAGCACAGAAGCGCCTCAGCTCTGCTTAGGAAGAAGCACTAGCACTCTGCTAGTGTTCCCAAAACCTAACACAGGGGTAAGTGTCCTGTTTATTCCCACTGGCATATATGTGTCTCTACAGGGCTCCCTGTTGCTCCAACGAGAGGGACTCAACTCTGAAAGGAAGGGAAGAAAATAAACAAAAAACCAAATCACCCAGGATTTAAAACATGTAAGACGTTATCCTGACTCAGAGTAACTATAAGTTCTCCAGCTGCTGCTCAGAAAAAGCACAAAATGGAAGTCAATTACCACAAAGCATGCTCCAAGCATCCAGACATCCACTTCTGCTTCAGAAAGAGCCACCACCCCAACCAACAGAGCAGAGCAGAGCAGAAGAGCACAGAGATGAACTCCTGACAGGAGCTAAAGTATAAACTGGGGTGAAGAGTTGTAAAGGCAGGATGGGCACTGGTGCTTTCCCTTTCAATAGAGCAATTTAACAAAAGAAAGGACAGTTATAGCCCCAGAGATTCACAAGAAATTATGAAGCCACTCAGAACCCACAGGTGCCTAAGAGAGGCACGGCTTCATACCATTCAGATCCTGCAGAATCATAGTATCCTCTTCTTTAGCTGAAGTTATCCAAGAGGTCACTTCATCAATAGCTTTCTTCAGGACATCCCTGTCTGCATTACTAGTGCTGGATGAGGGGAAAGAGGCAGTGTGAGAAATGTTCGTTACAGGTGAAGCCTTGTGCCTTGCTGTAGGAATGCAAAAGCTTCATTTCCCAACATGCACCCAATTCTCCACATAATATCCTGTGATCTCCATCTTCCTTCAGACACCACGGCATGCTGGAACAGCTGGCAGCGAGGTGTTCAGTCCAACAGGTTTCAGTACTTCTACAAAACGTGATCTGAGTGAAGCTGAGCCATGAGCACAAGTACTGAGGAGACACCTCTTTGAGAAGTGCTCACCTGCAGACCTTCCAGGTACCTGCTGAAAGCTGCTGCCTAAGGATCGTCTCCTGTACCTCATTCATGTATGGGATTCCATCCTTGAAGAACTGAGGGGAGGGAAAATGCCAGGTTGGTTACATTCCCCTGGATTTTCTCACAGCACGTTAGAGAATCAGCAGATTAGTCAAGCCAAACAAACTGTAGGCAATCCAACAAGTATGGAGGAAAGGAAAGGGTATTTGTCAACGGTAATCAATTTTTTTGCTCTTCTTTTACTTTTCCTTTAATAAGATGCTTCCAAGAGTCAAGAAGTGAGATGCTTCCTGCCCAGAACTAAAAAACAGTACTCTTATGGGATGACAGAGTCTGTATTTTATGGGAAATGTGACAATACATAAGATGCTGGTAAACTGATACTTCTGAACCTTCACGGATAGTAAAGACACCCACCAGGGTTTGTTTAGCAAATCCTTAGCTCACCAAAGATAAGGTTTTGGGGTTTTTTTGAGGCAGGAGAATCTGAGGCTGCCAAGGATGTGGTTATTGCCTTTACATTAGTTCAGAAAAAAGAGCATTCACTACCGCTGTTGATAACAAACTGCATGATGCCTTCATACTTTAGGAAGATGCTATTTACCACATAAATCTAACATTTAGGGATACCAATCTGATTTCTTCTGCAGTTGCACAGATTTCCTCTGTTCTGCATTTCTGGCAGAGATTACATACCTTGTTGTAGTCAAAGCCATAATGAGACAGGAACTGAATACTAGATGCAGAGAGGGTGAATTCAACATCCCTTACTCCCAGAGTTGAGGGAAAGAGAAAAAAGTTGTATGAATGTACCACATACCTAAAATGAAAAGAAAAATATCTCTAGAAGATAATTACAAGAAATAACTCTGCCCAAAGGAAATTATGAATAAAATCTCTACTGCACTATCCTCATTGCAACAGAAAACTGCTTTTTTACTTACTTGTTTGAATTTTCTTTTGAGAATATTGCCAGCCCTGCAAGAAAGAAACCTCTGTTGAGATGGCAGCATTTAGCTAGCTGTCTACTGATAGTGTGCATATTAGATGAGGGATGTGGGGAACCCCTCAAGAAACACATGCTTTCCATTCAGGAATGTCACTGTGCCAATCCTAGCAGCAACTGCCAGGCCACTCCCTGGATTCCTGAGAGCTGCACAGGACAGCTTTCACTGCTGTGTGGGAAAATGAGTCAAATCTGAATTAAACAACAAATAGACTGAGCAATAGGCAAGAGGTGAGATGGTGATGAGCCTCTGACTGTGCATACACAGATGAGTCTGTGGAACAAGCTGGGCACCACAGAGGACTGAAACACGGGTTTTACTTCTCAGTTTGGTTTTTTTTTTTAATTTTGTTAATCCCTAAAAGGCACATGATGATCTTACATACCCCAAGACTTTGAACAAGATTTCAAACTGTTTTCAAGCTGTCTTCTTGACTCATTACTGGTTCTTAACTGTCAATATCTCTCCTTCACAGACCCCTTCTCATGCTGGTTTGTTATTTTAGGAATAACAGAAATTACCACACTTCATTTTCCTCAGAGTCCCCTTACTCATAATGCCCTATATCAAATGACACAGCTTTGAACAGGAGCTGCCATCATACGCCTCTTGCTTGCATCCTCTGATTTAAAAGCCTTGTATTTTTAACTGTGACCTTTAAATATGGTCAACTTTAGACCCATAAAAACGATATAGCCCACCTGACTTTATTTATTAAAAAGCTGACAGTGTTAAACATCAAAGGGAGGGAAAAACCCAACAAGCAAATGTCTTTGGAATGATTGAATTAAGGCTGAGCCACCTGCAGGACGCACCTGTTAGCAAAAGGCCAGTTACCTGCACGACCTCGGGAGATCACTTTCCGTGCCACAGCCGCACTTACCGAGCTGAACAAGAGTGAAGCGCTGAACACTCTGCCTGGCCTTCGCGTACCGCTCCGCAGGGGAGTCAAACAGGCTAGGAACAAAACCAGAATTGGGGAGAGCGGACACAGGAAGGGTTGCTATGCACAAGTTATCACACAGCTAGAGCAACAAGTCTCCCTCGCATTTCAATTCCAACAGCTTTACCTGGGCTCGTTGTTTTGTAGGGAAGTTGAATGCAAACCAGTGAACTCCATGTCAAGGGCTGTTGAAGTGGAAAGAACACAAGAGAATCTGAATTTGAGGCATGCGCTTCACAACCACCAGGACGGAGATCTCTCACGCTTTTCTCTTCACCGTAAGCTTTGTCAAACTACAGGAAGCAGGCTCAAGAGGAAAAGCTGCGGGCTCACACCTGCAGCTGCCTCATTCCTGGGGCAGGATGAGGCAGGGACACCTCTCCCAGCCCCTCAGGAGGGGCCTGCCTCACCCTGTGCTGCGTTGGTGCCACCATCCCGAACCCCTAACACCCCTGGCCCCCAGCCGGGGTTCCCTTTCCCCGTTTGAATCCCGCGCCGCAGTGCTCGCTGTTCTGGGCGCAGCAGCGCCATTACCGGCTGCAATTCCCTCAGTGCCCGGGTCCCCACGTCGGGCAGGGCCCGGCCGCCCCCTGCGCGGCCGGGCGGGGGCCGAGGGCAGCACTGGGGGCCAGACGAGACGGCCCCGACGCTCACCCACGAACGCGGCGCCGAGGATGCGGCGCCTGAGGCGCGGCAGGTGCTGGGCAAAGCTCTCGGCGCCCACCTCCATCGCCGCCCACCCGGGCCCGGCCCAGCCCGGCCCGGCCCGGAGCGCCTGCGTGCCCGGCGCTGCCCCGCGGGGCGGTCCGCACCAAGGGATGGGGAGGGCAGCACCTCGGGAGCTTCCAGCGTGACCCGAGCGGTGGGAACGAAGGACTGGGCGGTTTAGGCTGGGAATTGGAGAGGCTGCGAAGGCGGCCGGCACAGCCCCCGCTCAAAGGGAGCGCAGGGGCAGCTCCCACTGCGCGTCTGCTGGAAATACAGATCGCACAGAGGCCGTCACTATCTGAGAGTTGTTATTATTAAGAACCAACGACTAGTTAAAAATCCAGTGTTTTTTTTTTTCATTATGTCTGAGGATTTAATAAAGATGCCAGAACCGGGCCGGGCTCTCCCCGCACACTGCTGAACCCCAGCATTGACCCTTGGCATTCCCTTCTGCCCCAGAGCACGCACACACGAGGCGGCAGGCACAGCACCCGGACACAGGCACAGGAGATGCACTGACCAGGCTGCCTTCCCTGAACTTGCCTGTCAGAAGGTTCCAACACACTGTCTGTGGGGATTTCACAGCCTGGCTGTAGCTGGGAGCTGTGCTGAGCCAGCAGCCAGAGACGCTGACAGCACCAGCCTGTGCCAAGCAGCAGACACACAAGGGGAGAGAGAATGGGGCTTCTTATTCCCTACAGCACAAGTTTCTGCAGCTTCCCTTCTAAACCGATCCATATGGTTAAGCAGTTAGAATCTCAGGATTGCAAGAGAGGTGCAAAGATGAGTTGGGGGAGTTTAATATTTTCACTAAGACTTGTGCATCTTTATCACTTTATCACAGTTCTAAACATTCATGTAATGCCAACACTTTGCTAGGTTAGACTGGCAGTGTACAGAGATCAAATATCAAAGCATTTCCAGAGTTCAGGCTGGAACAAACAAAATCAAATATTAAAAATAAAAAAATATTTTTAATGTTGAATTATTAATAAATTCTGTCAAGCTGAACTATGGTAAGTTTATTCTAGCATTAAATGTATTGATCATTTTAGAATAAAGAATATGACACACTCCTATCCATGTGAAAATATTTTATTATAAGATGACACATTCCAACTTTTTCCAGATCTGGACCTTCCCTTTGCCAGTACACAAACCTAAAGAAGCAATCCTTGCTCCTTGGAAAGTCTTCCCAACGATCTCCATTTTATCGGTAGATTCTCCGTGGCTCATGCAGAACAACACCACCTTCCTTCATAGCTTTCTCAAATTCCTGAATCTTGTTTAAAAGATAGACACAAATAAATACAAAAGAAAACCGGCAGGACTTAAATATCAGTGGGAACATGTTATATGGAGGGGCAGAGGTTAACAGCCTCATAGAAGCATAGTATCAGGAACTGCAGCTTGTCAAAGCCCTTCTGAGTGTTCCAAGGAGGGACTGTCAAGCCACATCAGAAAATTAAAGGTGAAGAGAAGCAAAATTAAAGCCTAAAAAGGAAAGAAGGGCCAATGGAATAAGTGGGTACTTGCCGAGTCACAACGGTGTTCCCAGGGGATAATGGCTTTAAAGTTCACAAAGTTGATTCCAGCTTCCAAACAGCGCTGTGCCATTACACGGCCAAGGTTTCTGCATGCAGCTACTCCCTTGGGACTGTACAAGTGTCTCTTTATGGCCCACTCTCGGGTAGAGGCAGACAGCACAACATCCCCATTGGAGCGCTCGACAAAGGCTTCTACGTAATGCTGTGTCCGCTCAAGCCGTAATCTGAGTGCAGGAAAGAAGTAACAGAGGATAATAGTGTCTTTTCCAGAGGATAGAGTTAAATTATTAAATTACTCCCTGTAGGAAATAAAATTGAGTGTATTAATATATTACATTACATTACGAGTTTTGCTTAGTAAGACACAAAACAGGACTCGTGTTGGGAGGAAAGGGTTAAAAGTGGAAGAATATCGAGGAGGATTCTCTCAAGTGACCTTGCAGCTGGGAATGCCAAGTCCTGGAGAAGAAAATTGTGGGAAACCCCACAGATTATGCCTACTGCTGTTTATCCTCTGACTGTTTTGAGAAGCAGAATCTCTTTGTAGAGATAACACAGGTGTTCAAAGAGCCTTGGAGGCCCTCTCATGGACATGCTTGAGCTCCCTGTTTTGACAGACAGACCATCAAAGCTCAGAGATCATAAAAAACACAGGGGAGACCATAGCATGATGGTAAACCTAAATGCCCCTAATAAATGGGTGCCAACTGCAGGCTCACCAGCTGCACAGACTGGCCTAACAGTGCCTACATTCCTGCCTAGGTGTTGCTTTGGGATCCTGCAGGTAGCAAGGTAATGAACTAAGTGTACTCTTTGTATTTCAGCCATAGTTCTGTGGTCCTTCCAGCGGCCTGCCTGTGTTGACTCACACAACTCCTACTGCTAGCTCAGAAGAGTGAAATTCCAAGAGCAACTTCTCATCAGTTACTCAGGGCCACAGTCCTGTGTTACCTCAGACCAGCAGCCACTCCCAACCAAGCACTGTACACCTGCACAGTGTGGAACAGGTATATACATGAGGGGAACTGCTTCAACAGAAATGGAACTTTGGGGTCACTATGCCGTCCCTTAAAAGCTTGAGCTGCACAGCAGGTGTTGAGATCTGACACAGCAACTTGTTGAGATCTGCAAGTGGTCAGAAAGTACCTCATCAGTCTCCACACATAACAGTAGAATATTTATTAGAAGCAACTATTTCTTATTGCACTGAGAGAGTATCAGCTTTCCTGGATGGGGTTCTCCTCACAAAAGCAAAATAAACACTTTGAAATGCCAGCTTAAAATGAACTTAATTTCCAGAGAACAAGTAAATTAAAACAAAACCCACAAACATAAAACAACCCCAAGCAGACTATTATGGTGCCTCAAATAAAACCATGAAGCATTGTAAGCACAGGAGTGAGAGAATCCCTTAGAGTAAAAAAGAGTAAAAAAGAGCAAAAAAGAGTTAAGAAGAGTTAAAAAGAGTTAAAAAGCTGTTGCTTAAGCAACATTACTGTTGCCTTAACAGTAGATGGAAAAATCTTGACCGCACATGCTTTCATATGCTACTAGTCCACTCTTCCATGAACACAGAGGATGCCTGCTGATTAAGAAATACTAATGTCCTAACTGATTCAGCAACCCAAAATGCACATGTAGGTTTCTGGCGTTTGTTTTGTTGGTTTTGTTTTGTTTTTTCTTTTAGAGTCTTCATTTTTGGCAGTAACTTCCTGACTCACCTGTGCCAGAACTCACGCTTCGGCCACGTTGTCTTCCAGCCACGCTCCTTCCTAGCCAGGGCCATCTGCTCCAAGTTCCGAGGATTTCTATTAGTGAAGTTTGGGGCAACAACCTCATTTTCACTTGTATCCACTTCAGTCTCAGTTTTGACACTGGCTGTAGTTGATGCAAAACGAACACCTTGGGAGAGCAGATAAAAAGCCATGAAAGATTAAAAAAACAGTAGTGCAGACAGTAGAACGGATACAGCACAGAATGATACAGCTTACAGAAGTCAGCAGGGCAAAATCACCTTGCTTTTATTTTTTAAGCACTTAAGAGATGAATGACAAGACCTCAACCTGTTTCCCCAATCTATGAGGCAAACTGCAAGTATACCAACGCCGTTTCTAAACTCATATATAAAAGTATAAACTCACGCGTGACTAGGAGATTTACAAAACACTGAAGTACACAAGAAACCAGAGACAGCGCTACCAAACAACAAGGTATAACCCTTCATCCTTGGCACGGCAGAGCCGCAGGAAAGCGGAGCGCGGGGCCGCCGCCCGGGCAGGGCGGCACGGCGAGCCCTGGGCTTACCCGCTGCACGGAGCCCGCCGGCCGCCAGCAGCAGGCGGCTGCTCAGCGCCATGGGGAGCCGGACCCGCCGCAGCCCCGGGCGGCCCCGCTCAGGGACAGCCGGGCGCCGCCATGCGCGAGGGGCGGCGCTTCCCGCGGAAGCGGCCGCGGGAATTCCGCCCGCCGGCCGCGGGGTCAGGCGGAAGCGCCGGGCCGCCCCCGCAAGCCGCGAAAGGGCGCCTGCCTGGTACTCGCGTCTCACAAAACAGAGCAAAAAACACTGCCCGACTCGGGGGGTCACCTTTGAACTCCTGCCCGTGGAATAAGGGCTTTGGGGAATGCCGGCCTCCAGAGAGTGGGTCGGTTTTTCCTGGAACGGGTGTAAGGAAGAGGGACCAAGGCGCGGAAAGGAAAGAGGAGTGGGTAAAGAGCAACAGTAGGTGTTTCGGGAACTACCATCATCCTGTTTTAGGCTTCTTTCCTTGTGCTCCTGCGGCACACAGGTACAGCAGAGCTGCTCTGCCTCCTCAAAGCATCCTCCTGCAAGCATGACCGTAGGAGCCTTACTTTGGAGCTGTATTTAACTCCTGCAGTCATGAAAATGCTTTTAATGACCCATCTAAGAGCACATTGTATTGAAAGGAGGATGAAGGCGTGGTGAGACGCTGGCACCACCTGGCAGGGGAACTCTGGGCACTGCCACAGCAGCCAGGTGCAGCTCTGGCGGGAGGCCGCTCCTGCCCACACGAGGTACCTGCTTGTCGAAATACAAGAAGCCTGTTCACACCATGCCCTGCAAATCATTACATGCTCATCCTGAGCCTTGCAGGTTTCCCATCTCCCCATCACTCCCTGAGGTTTTCCCTCGGACTGTAGCAAGTTTTTCCCCTGTACTACAAGCACCGCCACTTAACCTGGCCATGGAAAAGTGGCAGGAGAATGAGAATAGTTACAGCTCAGAGACCTTCAAACCATACAATGGTGCCATTACCAAGTGTAATCACAGTTATGACTTAGGGTAATTCTCATTAAAAGTGTTTTGCCTAAAGTATCAGCTTGAATCTCAGTTTCTCCAGGAAGCAGGTCTTCAGCAGCTTCATCTTTTGCCATCTCAGCATCCTGTCATTTCTGACCAATCCTAGATTGGTCTATGGTCTCCTTACAGCTTTACCCCAGCACTCGGGGTACAATCCCGGGCAACAGGCAATGTGTTTCATAAGCGCAGTTGCGGCCGGGCATGCCGAGGTCCCCACTTTGGGGAGCGGGGTGTTTCCCAGGGCAGGGCAGGGCAGGGGCCGCCATTCCCCCACCACCGGCGGGACGCCACGCGCCTGCGCGCCCAGGCCCGCGACACTTTCTAGAAGCTCGTGGAAGCGCCCCGGGCCCCGCCCCTTCTCGCAGCGTCTTTGTTCGGCGGCGTCCGCCAATCGCGGCTCGAGGCCGGGCGGTGCCGCGCCCCAGGATTGGACAGGCCCGTGATGGGGCCCCGCCCCCCGCGGGGCGTGTCCCGCCCCCCGCCCCCGCGCGCAGCGGGGCGCGTTCCCAGCGTGCCTCGCGCCGCCCGGCCCTCCCGCCTCTCCGCGCCCCGCGTCCCTTCCCTGTGCGAGTGCGCCGCGCCCGGGCGGCACGATGTCGGCGATGGAGGGGCCCCTGGCCGTGTTCGGCGAGCGGACCAGCGGTGACACGGTCCGCACGCAAAACGGTAACGGCGGCGCGCCCCGGCGAGGGCCAGGGGAGCGGGGGGGGAAGGGAGGGGCGGCAGGGAGCGAACATGGCGCGGCCATGGTCACCTCGGCCATGTGCTCGCCCGCCCCGCTCTGCCCGGGAGCTGCCGCTCCTCCCCGTGGATTCCTGCCGTCCCGGGCCGCTGCTGCTGCAGGGGGGAGTAGAGGCAGGATGGAGGGAGGGGGCAGGCGGAGGAGGAGCGCACGCCGTCCCGCGGCGCCTGCAGCAGCCGGAGGGGCGGCGCGGCGCCCGCTCCCCTCCCGCCGTGCCGTGGTAGCGGCACACACCGGGCACGGCTGCTGCTCTGGGACCGCTCTGACCCGTCCCCACCGCCTGGGCCTGAGCAAGGCCTGCGGGGAATTCTGCTGGGGAAGCTCCCCGCCCCCAGCACAGGGAATGAGCTGCTTCGGAAAATGGGGACCAGCCCCGAAATGCGTGTCTGTAACTGCTTCTCAAGATCGAGCTCAGATTCTCATTAGACAAAAGACAAAGGAAGAAGCCAAAACTTGCTGCCCGATCAAACTGAGATTTTTTCGTGTGGCTCTGATGGTACTTTAGGCAGCTACTTAAAATTTACGAGCCTTGTTTTAATTCACGAGTGAGATTGCACGTGATAATGGCACCTTTGGTGCAACGTTATTTCTTCCAGAAAGCTGACATTAATCCGCCTGAGCAAAAGAAATTGTTGTGTTATTTGAAGGTCTCTGAGTTATAACTGTTCCCATTTAACTACCACTTTTTCAATTTCTAGATTAAGTGGCTATGCTTGTGGGATAGAGAAAAACTTGCCATGGTCTGAAGGAAAAGGTTGATTGTATCTTTTTCCTATATGAAAATGGCAGAACAACCTTTAAATGAACCAGTGTTTTTGAGGCTTTGTGTTGTTTTTAGTAGTGACTCACAGGTCACTTTTCGGTGATTTAGTTGCAGAAGTAAATGTTTTGTGTCAGTCACAGGCCTGATGAGGACCAGAAGATGTTTTGCTAATTGATGTGTGGTGATGCCGTTGTTGTCTGTCTGCCCAGAAGGACTGAATGCGAGTGAAGTCCTGTGGCACAGCTTGCTGCAGTCAGAAGCAGCAGTGCTACCAGCCCCTCCTGATCTAACACCAGTGCTCCTCTGACCTCAGTCCTGCCCTCCATCTTACCGAGACAACAGAGAAAGTATTCTTTTTTGGGTCAGTCAGTTTTGCCAGATTAGCTAGCTGAACCATCTAGGACGGAGGAGTGAGTTTTGGCGTTGTATTTTTTTAGTAGCAGCAAGCCTAACAAAGTAAGGTAAAGCTTCACGTTAGGCTGAAACGAGATTAGATCACTTGTTGTCACTTGCCTGATCTGTTGGTTCTTGGCACTGTTCCTTACAAACCTGAGAATCGTCCTAAAGCTGGGAAGATAAAACTTGTTTTTTCTTACTCTTTCCTGTATTCAGTTACTGCTGCATCTGCTATTGCCAATATTGTGAAGAGTTCTCTTGGGCCAGTTGGTCTGGATAAGATGTTGGTGGACGATATTGGGGTAAGTAATGTTACTTTAACAAGTGTCAGGAGGACTTGGATTCCTGTGTGACAGTGCTTCCACTTAGTGTGCTTCATAGCCTAATGTGCATGTGCCTGTTTTATCATGAGAGGGGTAGGGGAACTGTGATAAAATTGAGTATTGTGTAATGTGTATTACATCGTTTTAGTTTAATGTGGTGGTAATGTATGTGTTACAGTTATTTAATTTCTGTAGGTAAGTCCTTGTAACCATTTAAAATACAGGTCAGATGGCAAGAAGTGAGTTTCACCACTTAAATCAGGTTTAACAGGTGCTGTGTATCCTAGTCTCCACAGAAGGAGAAAAATAACAAACTAATTTCAAGTAATTCATAACAAAATTTTAAGCAATATTTTGTATTTTAAAATATTGCAAGTAATTGAAGAAAGTTTGCATTTTCTAGGCTGATGTAATAAAATACTGTTTTGGAGGGAGGTCATTGCATGACTACTTATCCAGTACTTGCAAAATGTTTGATGAGTTTCTGTACCATAAACAGTTTTCTGATCAAAAGAAAGTACAGGTTCTGCACTGTTAACATTTCTGTTGCTACATTGGGACTCCACATTAAAAAGAAGGAAGGTTTTGTTATAAATAGTTATTTTATGGGCAGTCACAAAGAATAATTAATTTCTTTCTGTATGAACATTATGAAATGCAACAGTGGAAATGTAATAGAAAGATACCTTATATGCACATTTGATTTCTAAAAATTAGGACGTGACCATTACTAATGATGGTGCAACCATTCTGAAACTGCTGGAAGTGGAACATCCTGCTGCAAAAGTCCTTTGTGAGCTGGCAGACCTGCAGGACAAAGAAGTTGGTGATGGGACCACCTCAGTGGTATGTAGCAAGTTTTACAGGCAGATATATCAAAAGTCAGTGTTTAGATTTGCTGTTTTCCATAGATGCTGGTTTCCATATGCAGAGTGGTGCTCTAGAAGGGTATTTGCTCACTTCTGTTTCATTACTGATTTTTCCTATCTTGAAGGTTGGTCATAGAGGCTGAATTTAGATTTTTAGTTTTTAACTGAAAAGAACTGAAGTACGAACAAGGATACTGAGTGTTGAAAACTTAACTGAGACTTTAGATACGTTGGTGGGGGTTGGAATTAGGTAGCTCTCACCTCACATCAGAAATTGGTCTTGGTTCTGTGTTACACAAAGTAGTTACTTTGCTTATGTGGAATGCACATATTTAGTGTTTGTATTTCAAACAGGTAATTATTGCTGCAGAACTTCTCAAAAATGCAGATGAGCTGGTGAAACAGAAAATTCATCCTACCTCCATTATCGGTGGATATCGACTTGCCTGCAAGTAAGAAACTGATGCAGTTGAATTTCAGCATTTTGTGACTGCATTGATACAGGCTTTTTGGCTCCAAGTGGAATATGGTGGTTTGTTGCAGGGGTGCTGGGGTTTTGCTTGGTTTGGGTTGGATTTTCTTACGAGTTTTCTTTTTTTTATTTTTTAATTGTGTTTCTGTAATCATGTAAAGAAATTACAGTCACGTTACTGTCCTTGAAAACATGTAAGTTTTTGTCTTTTTGTGGGGGTGGTTCTTTACTAATATATTTGTCTTTATTTTACAGAGAAGCTGTTCGCTACATCAATGAAAATCTTGTCATTAACACAGATGAGTTGGGCAGGGAGTGCCTAATTAATGCTGCTAAAACATCCATGTCCTCGAAAATCATAGGAGTGTATCCTTTAAATTGATCAAGTGAGTGAGGTGGGAGTGGTTGATTAGAGAGTTTTGGTAGCCAGGCTAGAGTATCCTTGGCAGCAGTTTTTATGAACATGACACAATATTGAAGCTGTTGCATTTATAACAGGCACTTTACAGGTGTTGTGACCTGGCATAGGAAAGCATGTTCAAACTCTTCTCAATTTATTTAAATCTGGGTTTACACATCATGATAGCTTTTAAAGGATATTGTTTCCTAACAATTGCTTTGCTTGTTAGGGAGACTAGATAAAGAGTTGTGTGAATAGAAGAATGTGCTACAGAAGTACCTGGGAGTGAATCAGAGGAAAGAAAGTTGAATTTTACTCCATGGGCACAGAAAAACCTGCATTTTTAGCTTTTGTGCAGACTGACCATCGGATACGTATTTTTCTTTAGCAACAAAAGGTACGTAAAATGCAGGTTTCATACTAGTCTGTCATAATTTCCTACCAGTGTTTCAGCTTTTGGAATTACTCTTTTCTTTAGGACAGTAGTAAGGAGAGCTAGCACTTACATGCCTTTCTGAAGCTCTTTTTGGGAAACTTAGTTTGGGCACTGTCAGTTATTTCTGTTCATGGTTGTTTTTTTTTTTTTTCCTCTTAAACATATTACTAGTTTCCTTCTTCAGTGTTAACCTTAACAGGCGCTCAGTGATGGTGATTTCTTTGCTAACATGGTGGTGGATGCTGCCCTGGCAGTTAAATACACAGACCAGAAGGGTCAGGCTCGGTACCCCATCAACTCGGTTAATGTTCTGAAGGCCCATGGCCGCAGCCAGAAGGAGAGCATTCTCGTCAACGGTTACGCTCTGAACTGCGTGGTGGGCTCTCAGGGTAAGGACAGGCTGTGTTGCAGAAATCTTCCCTGTCATCTCAGTCCTCTGCCTTTCTGCATCGCTCTCCTTACTGGCTGTGTTCGTTGCAAATCATGTGGGTTTTCAGTTTCTGAACAATTAAACAAGAACACAAAATACTGCACTTCACCCGTGTTTCTTAGACTAGAGCCTGCCAGCTAGCAGTGATCCACAAAGTGTTGGTGAGTTGCTGTAGTTTCCCTAGATCAGTGTCAGCAAGGTAGCATTGTGCTCTGGTGGAATTTAAACGCTTCCATTGTGGGGAGCCACTGCCAGGTTTGTGGGGAATTGTTCCGTTCAGCAGAGCTGTGCTGTGCTTTAGAGGATGTGAGACCAATAGGTCAGATTGTCATGGTCATTCACATTTTGGGGACAGGGTATGTAAAAAGGTAAATTGGCATTTTTCTGCAGTAGGGCAGAACTGGTGGTGGAAAAGCAAACAGTAATCTGAAATGTGAAAGTAATGTTAACTTTAATCTCTAATGATGATTTGATGTTCTGTTAAATCGATTTGACAAAATCCTTCTTGCTTATTTTTCCTCATCAGGTATGACCAAGAGAATAGTTAATGCAAAGATTGCATGCCTTGACTTCAGCCTGCAGAAAGCAAAAATGAAGCTTGGTGTTCAGGTTGTTATCTCAGACCCTGAGAAGCTGGACCAGATAAGGCAGAGGTGTGTGGAAGCTTGAATAACTGAGGCAGTGGGGTTTCACAGGCTTGATGTGGTCTCTTCAGTTGAGGTGGCTCAATCTAATTTTGGCTGAGTGCAAGAGGTAAAAACTGTTTTGAATGTTAACATTTCCCACCAATACCAAATAGCAATGGAAGAAGCCTTCACTTCTGGAGGCAGAACTAGTGTTAAGTCAGTTTTCAAGAAATGCCAGTATGTTTGTGCAGTGGTCCATTCTTGCAGAGCTCTGCATTAAGGTTTCAGGAAGTTGGCTGACAAGATGTAATGGTATATTTTTTAAAACGTTGACATTTACCTTTGCAGAGAGTCAGATATTACCAAAGAAAGAATCCAGAAGATTCTGGCCACTGGTGCCAATGTGATTCTCACCACTGGAGGTATTGATGATATGTGTCTGAAATACTTTGTTGATGCTGGAGCTATGGCAGTACGAAGAGTCGTAAAAAAGGACCTTAAGCGGATTGCTAAGGCATCAGGAGGTATGTCTGTGTAAGAATAACTGGTTTATAAATTTATTCTTTAAGTAGAAGCTGTTGTTCAGGTATTTCTTAACTCATTTTTAAAACATAGTTTCTTAACATTCAAGGTCAAGATGAGTAAAGCTGAGCCACTTTCTAGCTTTACTGTTGCTTTTAAGTGACCTTTGTCAAAGTAGTAGTATTGTAAGACTTGATTGTTGAAGGGGGAGTAGTGGGAGGAGAAGAAGCCACCTTGCACTGTGAAGACTGGCCTTTTGTGGAAATAGGAGCCATAATCTGTGTTTATTTAGAAGTCTTTATTGTGCATGCATTCATAAGCCTCTGTTTAGACAGTTAAGTACATTGTTTAGATAGTTCAAGACGAATAAAGAACTCCTAAATCACTGAATCATACTTGTAAAAAAATCTGGTGCTGTACATATTTTTATCTGTCAGTTCTTAAATTTGGAAGAAAATGTTTTCATTGTGGTAAAGCATGGGAACTTGTACTGGCTGTGAAAAAAGAAGTGCTGTAAAAGTTGAACAAAAGGAGCAGTTTATCAGTTAGAAATACTGAATTGCTGCCTGACAATTAGAAGTGTTGTTTAAGGAAAAATCTATTCAACACAGCTTTTATTTCTGCTTTTCTTTCTGTACACCTATTCTGAGAAGTGGGCAAAGGATAACGTGCAGGAATTGAATGTTAACTTCACTTGTTTGTTTGTTTGTTAAAGCAACCATATGCTCAACCCTTGCAAACCTTGAAGGTGAGGAGAGTTTTGAGGCATTAATGCTGGGACAGGCAGAGGAAGTGATTCAAGAGAGAATCTGTGATGATGAGCTGATTTTAATCAAGAAGTAAGGATCCTTTTAAAAATCTTCAATTTTGTATATGTTCTCCACTAAGTTTGACATAAAATTCCATTTATTTACTTCATGCTTTCTGACTTGTGAACTGCAGTATATGGACCAATTACATTGCTAGGCAGTTTTTACTTCAATTTTTGTTTATAAACAAATGTTTCTAAACTGGCTTCCCTTTAGACATGTAAAGGGAAATAGGTACCATCTGAGTAATTTCACCTGAATAAAGAGGTGTGAGCTAAATCTTTCCATTTGTAGTGAAAGACCGTGTTCACTTGTGCTGCTGTCACTGCTGTCTGGTACCTGAAGACTTAAATATCAATTCATTTAACAAGAACATACTTTGGGTAATAACTTTTCCACTGCTTCAGACACCCACATGCCTTCTGGGTGTTCATGTTCCTGTGGTGTCATTTGAGCATGAATGACACATTCTGCCCATGGCACTTGTGTGTCAGCTACATGTGACAGCCATTTCTGTAACACTAGCAGTCATTAACTTACTTGAGGGCTGTGCAAAAGGGGTCTTTCTTACTATCCAAGTACACTTTCCCCTCTTTGATGGGAAAACACCTTGTCATCTCACTTTGGCAGGTACCTTTCTTTAAAAGATTAAAATTCAAACTAGATGCATGCACGTTAGAAATTAAAATGGTGGCTAAGTTACAATGTGTGTATCCTGCAAGGGAGCATAACAATGTTAAGATCTTCTTTTATATGTTAAAATAATGAGGCTCAACTGAACTCTGCTTTAAAATTCTTCTTGGTATGTTTTTTATTCTAGTCTAGATTCCATCCAACACAGCTAACTTTTTTTTTTTCCTTCTTTTTCCTTAGTACAAAGGCTCGTACTTCAGCATCAATTATCTTACGAGGAGCCAATGACTTCATGTGTGATGAAATGGAACGATCTATACATGATGCTCTCTGTGTTGTCAAAAGGGTTTTGGAATCCAAGTCTGTTGTCCCAGGTGGTGGTGCTGTAGAGGCAGCACTTTCAATATATCTTGAAAATTATGCAACTAGCATGGTAAGTCTTGCACAAAGCAATGACCCAAACACAGGTTTTGCATGTGAAAACCCCTACCAATTAGTGCTGTTCTTGATTGTGGCTGTATTTTTTCCTCTCTTGTTATAGCTATTGGTTTAAAAACTTTTTTCCTCTTTCTAGGGGTCACGTGAACAACTTGCAATAGCAGAATTTGCGAGATCCCTCTTAGTAATTCCAAATACATTGGCAGTAAATGCTGCTCAGGATGCCACAGATCTTGTTGCAAAGTTGAGAGCATTCCACAATGAGGCTCAAGTTAACCCCGATCGCAAAAATCTGAAATGGCAAGTACCTGTCTGGTGGAAGGCTGGTAAAAGTGATGTGGGTTGGTGACCTAGATGGAAAATTGTTCTCCCAGTTTACTGAACCGTGATTTGCATAGTAAAAAAAAAAAGTATGTTATCAGTGAACTCCTTTGCCCCTGCCCTTTCAGTTGTGTGTATGTATTGCTGTAATGAAGCAGTAGCTACCCAGCATACTCCCAGCTGTCTTTCTACTGTTTCTCCCTCTCCATCTGACAGCATTTCTTCTTTGCAGGATTGGTCTTGACTTGATCAATGGAAAACCTCGTGATAACAAGCAGGCTGGTGTCTTTGAACCAACTATGGTCAAAACTAAGAGCCTCAAGTTTGCAACAGAAGCTGCAATTACTATTCTTCGAATTGATGATCTTATTAAACTGCACCCTGAAACTAAAGAAGAGAGAGGAGGGTGCTATGAGGATGCAGTTCAGTCTGGAGCACTTGAAGAATAACTTAGGCTTTATTTATGTTTGTTTCACTTACACTTCCCACTCTTATAACTAAAATGTTAATAAAACAAGTGGTTGAATGTTGCTGCTATTTTCTTGTGAACAAACTTAATTTTTGAAAGCAAGGTTGGTCCTTGCAGTGAGAACTTAGGCTCTAGAGTGTGTTAACAACTAGTGTGCCTGCAGTAACCACTGACCTTATTCGAGTCAGTGACTGAGTGTCAAAAAGTAATGATGTAAGCTTATTTACTTTTAGGCAAAACAAACAAAATGTGCTGTTAAAATGTTATTAGAAGTTTATTAGTAAAATGTTTCAAAGCTAGTTCACACTAGCTGTTCATTCATTCCCTCACATTTATCTCTCAACGCACATGGCTATTCCCATTCCTCCTCCTATACAGAGAGCAGCAACACCACGTTTCCCACCAGTCCGTTCCAGTGCATACAGGAGAGTTACAAGGATGCGACAACCAGAGGCACCCAGAGGGTGGCCAAGAGCAATAGCTCCACCTTGTACATTGATCTAAAAAAAAAACCAAAACACCACATAGTCAACATTTAACTGGCTTAGCTGATTTTCAACATAAATTACTTCACTGGGATCTAGCCCTTAAATATTTGTGAGCTTGAAACCCCAAACTTCACTTCATACAACAAAGTGCATATGAATGCAACAGCTGGTTATAATCAGTACTTCTGCAAGGGTGCTGTCTTCACTCTGAAGCTAAGAGGTGAATTTAGGGAGAATAATACCCATACTTTTTGCCATCTCTGAAAGAATACTGTGGCAAATAAAATTGCAGCAGCAATTTCAAGTTCTGAATTAAGTATGATTGAGCAGTTGCCTAGATTTGTATAAAAAACAACACTGGAGCTTGTTCAGCTGGGAAACTGCTAGCAAAGCCAGCGGATAGAACAGTGTGAGGAAATGCCTGCTGGGGCTCCCACCCTATTTGCTTACACCAAAGGCATTGCAAGAGAGCTGTGTTCATCCTTACAATCCACATGCACAGTATGGGACAAGTTTGAATTACAGGAGGCAAACTAATGCCAGCGTACAAATCATTACCTTTTCTGGACTGACTTTCAGTTCCTTTGCTATTGCAAGAGACAGTGATGCAAAGGCTTCATTAATTTCAAACAGGTCAACTTGTTCCAGAGTCCAGCCAGCTTTGTCAATCTGAGAAAACAGTGCAAATAAGACCTTATTATTTTTTAACTCTTCCTTAGCACCAGAGGAAGTTTTTCCTAAGATGCGAATTAGTAGAAAGAAAACAATTTTTTATAGCCAGTGTTGATGACAGAATTCTTGAAGACTACAGGCTTCAGTGTCAGACAAGTCAGTACAATGAGCTGTAATAATGCTGGCTGCTCATAAAAATCCTGACTGATTTTACACGTTGTAGCAGTGTGGTGCAATTGTGAGAATCAAACTGTACTTGGTGTCCTTACTACAACAAGCACTGGATTCAGAAGCAGGCTTTAACAGATTAAAAGCAATTTTTTTAGTACATGGTCTGACTCCATTAGGGAGTCTCTGTTAACAGAGACTTTTACACAGGAAATAGTGAGGTGTCAACCATTAGTGATCAGTGCCACATCTGATCTGTCCAGTCTCTCTAGCCTTTACATTGAGAGGTGGCACTTTAAGCTTTTCACAGGTGACTATTCTGGAAGATGGTTTGGCTCATGTTTTCACTTGAGAAACTTGTGATGCAATTGCCTACTCTGGTACAGGCTCAGGCATGTTTCACATGTGTACATTTTTACTTCCTGTCACTTTGTTTTTGTAACAGCAATACTTTATCAGCAGAATCATCACCACTGATGTTTCACAACCTAGGCTGGCCAGACTGGCACACCTCTGAGGCTATAGTCAAGGAGGAGAGCCTTTTTCTATAGATAAAATAGACAGTATGGAGTATCCCATTCTTCTGGGAAAAGCTTGGGATACACAATGTTACTGTAACACTTAATGTATAACATAGTCATTCTCTTAGTATAAAGTGCTACTCTAAAATTCTGAAGTGATAATACATGGAGGGTCTGAACATTTGGTAACACACATTACAAAGCTTAATCACAGAATCACAGAATGTGCTGAGTTGGAAAGAACCCATGAGAATCATCGAGTTCAACTCTTACATAAATGGCCCATAAAGGGATTGAAGCCACAACCTTGGTGTTATTAGGACCATGCTCTATGAAGCAGTGTGCTCTTTTTCATAGTATGTATACAGTTTTAAGTAAAGCTTGTCTGTCCCACAGTTTATACTAAAACTGTATTGTATATCTAGTTACTGCACCCTTCATTTAAAAGAACAGTTTGAGATCTGGTAAGAAAAAGCTTTAGCATTACAGTTCTGATTTTCTTGTCAAAAGCCACAGAACTTAAGTTCAGGTCAGACCTCCACATCACCAGGACATTTCAGAGGTGAACAAAATAAGGCCTTTCCACAGTATTAAAAAAGTAAGGAACATTAAAGCCAATCTGTTCTTAGCTCTTTTCATGCACACTTTCATAGCTAAGCTTTAACAAATAATCAGCTGGGGCTGCTGTGGGTTATGGATGTGTTGGCAAGCAGTGTGGTACCAGCAGGGCTGCTCACTGGGGCAATGAGAACCTTGTCCTGTGGACTGAGCACTGAGCACATCAGTGGGTGCAGTAATGCTCTGAGCATGTTAGATGTGGTTTTGGAATGCACCTTCCTGTTTAGTTACACCTGAAAGGAATCTGTAAGCTCCAAGCTTTTTACAGTCCAAACTGAAACACAAAGGGCACTGTCCCATTTTCTAATGCAGATGGCACTCAGTGGCCCTTCCCTCAGTGTTCTACTATTGCAAATACATTCAGGCAATGATCTGAAAATTAACCTGGCCAGACACTGCATCAGAACTGTATCACTGAATTAGGTTAGTTAGGCACATGCCTGAAATTTGATCTTCAGCCTCCTAGGTTATCTACGTACCTTTCCACAAACCTGACTAGTTTATGCTCTGAAGTCCATTTATACACACCTGCATTTGGGTTTTCTTTTCCCAACAAGTAGGTACTAGCCTCGTAGCACTAGGACTCCTAATCTTATCTACTACACTACTTTGAATCTGTTTTTTACATAGTTTATTTTTTTCCTACTAAGTTTTCTTTAGAACAGGGCAAAACCAAGACATGGCCAGAAAACAAAAAGCAATTAAAACCAAGAGTTTTAGTATCATGGATACATGGATGAGTACTTACAGCTTTCCTTATTGCTGAAATGGGCCCTACTCCCATAATAGATGGATCTATACCTGTCTGAGCCCAAGATACAATCCGAGCCAAAGGCATAAGACCTCTCCTAGCAGCTTCTGACTTCTTCATTAGAAGAACAGCTGCAGCTCCATCATTTAAACCTGTGGAATAACAAACAAATTGTATGTATTTGTTGGACTTTATGGCTTTTACTGTACCACTTTCTCCTGCTTGCATAAAATTACAATCTAGGCAAAACAAGAATCACAAATAATTTACTGCTTTAGGTTGGTACTGCTCATACCAGCCAAGTTTGTTCTCTGCCACAAACACTTGAAACTATATTGCTGTAAATGTGACACATTTGTGATTCTATTTGGAAAGCAGCAGGTGGAAGAATCAAAATAAAATCTGAAAAATAAGTACATCAGACTTGTTAGGCAGGCTTTGAAAGGGGCAGCATAAGGACACAGAAAGATGTTTAAAAGCTGTTTGTGGTAGTTCCACAGGATTCATTTTCAAACATGAATTGTTAAGTTTTCCACTGTCCAACCCTGCAGTGTCAGAAACCCTTAGACAGTTTTAAAAGGAAATACTCCTTCCAGCTATCAAATATTGCAGTTATTGTCCAAACTCTTGTATTGTTTCAGAGAAAACAAGGAAACAAAAGATGACTCTGTAAAGAAATCCCCCACCACGTCTAAAATGGAGTTCTACCTGTGTAGTCAAACACACTGCCATTTCCTGCAAAGCAGTGAACACACAGCAGCCACACCCTCGCAGACACCCTGCCTTGAGCCACAAGCAGCTACTGTTCTTTTCCATGTCATTCAAGCCAGATGGACCAACCTGAAGCATTAGCTGCTGTTACTGTCCCAGTTCCATCTGTCAGGAAACAGGGCTTTAACTTTGCCATTGTTTCCAGGTTGCTCCCATGTCGAGGGTGTTCATCTATTTTAACTTCTATAGGACCTGCAAAACAGAGCATTATCCTCACCAGAGTGTCTAATCACACAAACACATCTCAAATGGAAAGACAGCAAAAACAACATGCTGAGTGGGAATATACACCATATTCCTTTCAACCAACAAGGCATTCTTATGCTGGAGACAGCTGCCAACTCAAGGCATTTTAACAAACAGCTGTAACCCTCCAGGTCCTTCTAGCAGGGCAGACAGCTCAGGTCTTCTAAGACAAACACTAGCTGTCTAGTTGTGCAAAAATCAGTCTTGTTCTAGCTGTTCCTACCTTCTCTTTCAGCAGAAGGCTGTATTTCAATGATACTTCTAGTAATCTTGATACAAACAATAGTCAAGTGTCACTGAATATTATCACCTAAACTGGTATCATGAAATAGTTTGTAGCCAGCCTAATGCCAGGACGTTTTCTGCAGGGCCTGTTCAATGGAATTTTTGAAGAACTGATTCTTGATTTCTTTTTGGAAAATTCAGTTTTTGCATGTACCTCACAAGGAGCTGGGGAATTCCCCTGCTCTAGAAATAGACCTTGGCTCAAGCATTGTAATAGGTGTGTTTATATCCCTCACAAATCTGGAGAGAAACATACCCATTGTATGTAACCTGACTACATATTAACTAATAACCCCAATTATTGTCACTCTGTATTTCACTAGATGAGCAAGGTTTGCCAGATCAATATGACTGTTTTAAGTTTGGCGCAGCAGGAGTCTTAAGAAAATGAAAAACACTGATTTTGGTACCATATCAAGCCTATGTTAAGTCAGTGCTTTGTCTAGATTGTTATTCTATCTCCAGTGAAACACACTAGTACTGTTTGCAGAAAGCTACACGGAGATATTCCACATTTCCATTGCTTCTCTCTTATTTAAAACATAACCACTGAAAGCTGAAAAAGAGAGTAACAGGCCAGATGCTTACAAAAAGGCTGTGTAAGTGGGAAACCATCCACTGATTACAGGAGACACAGCAGAAAATAGACTTTTTTTCCTTAAAATCAGCTCTCATTATCCATTTATACCTACCTTTTTTTGAAGGTACAAGAACAGGAACAATTTCTTTTGTAAAATAGCCAGCTTTCTGTGCTGCCTCTGCCCTGTTTTGTGACTCTACAGCAAGTTGGTCTTGTTCCCCTCTGCTGACTTGCCACTTCTTGGCCACATTTTCAGCTGAAATGGGAACAAAATGCAAACTGCCATCAGGAAGTACCAAAATTTTAAGTTGCAAAATAGTAAGCACAAATGTAGTCATTAATGTTTGCTGTAGCAAGCACATGAGTTCACTGAACTGTTTTCATTCAGATTTCCTCATTCTGTTTACTCATTATTTTCTAATGGATTTTCACTTGAGGGTGAAAATTTCTGTGTGGGATCTCCTCCCAGATGATATTATCAAATTAAATACAAATGCAAACAAGCTTTTGTAGTTTATTGCTTCTCTAAAGTTCTCATATCTCTACAGCCACTTCAAGCAAGGAAACAGTTCTGAAGTCACTCTGTTTCATAAGCAGGGTCTGGAAAAGCAGTTGGCTGACCATGCCAACCAGGGTGCAATATCCTGAAGCTGCAGAACCACACATCTCCACAGGACACTTTACGGAACTCCCCCCCCCACTGTAAATCTGTGCTGCTGAATGCTCCAGTTACATACAGGGATTATTTTATTCATATTTTTAATTTCTCAGATGTAGAAGAGGTGCAGAGAGATTAGCTCACACAGAAGAAAAACCCAAAGCAGCAGCTTTACAAACAAAACAGAAAATGCCTTCAATGCCTTTCAGTATTATGTATTTCTTTTTTCTTTTTCATGACTACAACATAAGGACAGCTTGAAACACATTATTTGTAACTTCAGATTTCTGAAATTTCCCATCAGTGAATTCCTGCAGTTGACCATTTCATTTTATGGACTGTCATCACTTACCTGTTATGCCCATGTGATACTGATAAAAAGCATCTGTAAGGCCATCAAGGATTATGGTGTCCTGCAAGGAAGCCTCTCCCATTCTGACCCCAGCTCGCATGTGAATGACGTGAGGAGCCTGCAAAAGCGTATTTTGAAAGGAATGAGATGTTTACATCTCCAGTACACAATTCAGACCACTGCAGAGACAGACCCCTGCCTGTTGGCTGGAGGTACCCATCCCAAACCCTGGCAGTCTCTCCAGCTGCCCGATCTGCCTGTCCCTCCAGAGCCTGCCAGCTGGCATCCCATATGGCCTGTGCATTTCCCTGGAGACCATCACACTGCAAGTGTTGTTTCCTCTCCACAGACCAAATCTATCATTCCTGAGCCACAGGGCTGTAGCTCTCCCATCCTACTAGCCTGCTCCAGGTAGTTCCCAATTGCACTCTGCTGTCAGGGAATGTTAACATCACTTTCAGCACAGGCAGCTGAGCCCTGGCAGAAGAGGCCATCCATTTCTTGGGAATCAGATCACCATCTCAGACCCATTCCTGAATACAGCCTTGGAGTGAACACCTCAAAATAAAACTGCTTTGCTTTCTTTCCAAGCTCTAATTTCATGGCAAACAATAACATTTTTGGTTATTCCTTCTCTGGGCTTCTTACAATACAAAAATCCTATTCTGATGTGTCACAGGAAAATCATTTGCCACAACAGGGGTAGATGGAAATTAAAAGGGAATTTTAAATGCAGTGTTTGCAGGGCACGTTTTCAGTAGCTGCAGTATGAAGTCTGTTTTTAAGAGAAGTGTGCTACTGAAGTCAACTGTTGCATGTGTAAATTTGTTTGCAAGCACAGTGACCCTTTTGATCTGCCTCCAGGTAATCCAGGGTTTCAACATCGGGCTCTCTGCTCCCAGGACAGCAGCACAATGTGAGTCTAACCCTCTGCTTTACCTTGCTCATACTTTCCATGCCCCCTGCGACCACGACGCTGGACTCTCCCATCAGTATGGACTGAGCAGCCAGACACACAGCCTTCAAGCCCGACCCACAGATCATCTGGCAGCTCCAGGCGGGCACGGAGTACGGGATTCCCGCAGCCACACTGGCCTGCCGCACAGGGTTCTGCCCAGCACCTGTGGGAACAGGCAGCGTTTTGCTTTTGTCTGTTCTTAAAAACACAAATGTCCGCCTTGTCATTGTTCACATCACCTTAATTCCACAAAAATTTAGAGCTCACTCCTACTTTTAGCTGGTGGGTAGAGAAGTGCCCAGCAGTAGTCTCTAAACAGAAACCTCTCTCATTTATATTGATCAATAAATACCTGCTACTGATAGTTTTATATCTACAACTCTGCTTTTGATGCCAAGTCAGAGGAAACACTACTTCAGATCAGCCCTAGCCTGTTGTATGTGTAGGATGAGAAATCATTTAAATTGCTGCTTTCTGAAGAGTTTCTTTTTGACATCTTCTGTACATCACCAGCAGTTAACTTTCCCTGAAAGTTCATATGGAAACCAAAAGCACGACTATGCACAGATGGACCTGAAAGCTTCCAGTCTTTGTTGTCATCTTGATGGAGATAATGGGAGCACTATATTCAAAGAAAACAGTCTTCATCTGCATCTCCCCAGGCCAAAGCTCTTTGTACACAAAGAAAAGGACAAGGAGAGCACATTATTCAGCAAGCTGAAAATACAGAGAAATCTGAATCATCTTTAAGACAAAAAGATATATTTCCTTCCTCCACATTTAAAATACAAAGCTACCTATGATTCTACTGATTAAACATTACCCTGGAAAAAGCAGGAGCAAGTTCAAAACAAACAATTCCCTGCCAGTTACATTTTCATTAAATCAAAATATTTGTCTCCAAACAAGTTGCACCACAAGATCTTGCAGGTCAGTCCTGCAGATAAGCACAAACGCAGGCCTAGGTCTTAAAATCTCAGAGTTGTCATTAGTTAGGATGTTAAATTCAGCAGCTGAGATGATCAAGGTGAGAAGGATGCTGTAACAAAGAAACTGACATTCACACATACGCTGTTGGCTATTTCAGGGATTTAAAAAAAACCCGTACTATCCCCGACAACATCCTTTCCAAAAACCCATCCTTTCGGTCGCCTAGAGCGTATGGAGAAGCAGCCACGATGTCTCTCAAGTCCTTTGTTAAGGAACCGTGTTCCCACCGGCAAGGCAAAACGCCCTGGCAGGTGAAACCTGAGCGTTTCCACGGGACAGCCCCGAAGGGATGCTGCCCATGCGGGCGGGCCGTACCTGCGGTGAGGACCTGGCCCAGGATCACCTCCGACACCTCCTCGGGGGCCAGCCCGGCGCGGCGCAGCACCTCCCGGATGGCGGCGGCGCCCAGCTCGTGCGCGGGGAGCGACGACAGCCCGCCGTTGAAGGACCCTGGCAGAGGGGACACAGAGGGACAGCGCTCAGCACCGGGACACCCGCCCGGCCCCGGCGGCAGCATCCGCCTCCCGCCGCTGCCTCACCCACGGCGGTCCTGGCGGCGGACACGAAGACGACGGGATCCGCGTTCATGGCGGCGGCGGCGGAGGGCGCGGAGCGGAGCGGAGAGAGCCCGAGCGGAGCGGCGGGGGCGGCCGGAGCGAAAGCGGAGTCGGCGCCGGTCCCGCCCCGGTCCCGCCGGCGGGCGGGGCGGCAGCGCGGAGCCCGAGCCGGGGATTCGCCGCCGGGCTCCTGAGGGCAGCGCGGGGGCCGGGCGGGCGGTGGCGTGGTCCGGCCGGCCCCTGAGGCGATCGATGGGGCGGTCTTGGCCGATTCCTTCCCGGCCCCTTGCCTTCCCTCCCCCTCCCCTCCCAGCTCCGCCGGGGCTGCCGCGGTCGGGCACTTCCCCGTGCCCCCGCTCGCACAGCCGGTGCCTGCCAGCTCCGTCTGCATTATTTATTCACAAAACAAAGCGTGCGGGTCAAGTGCTCTCGTGTCATATCGTGGCTTTAAGGACAGTTTGTTTATTTCATGACGGCATTTCTTAGGATCTGCGTGAGCAGGGAGAAAGAATAGTGATTTGAATAAATTACACAAAACTGCATATCGCTGGTTTGATCTGCTCAGCAACTGATGCGCAGAGACTACCAACACCCTTTTAATATTTTTAATATTTTAATGTTAAAATTTATAATTTAATATTAAAATATTTAAATATTATATATTTTAAGATTTTTATTCTTTTTCCTAATTTCAGGCGAAGCCTGACATCTATATTTTAAACATACATATACATATACACACACACACACATATATATATATATATAGGTATAGGCAGTGCTCCGCCGCTGGCCCAGAAGCGGGGGCTGTTCCCAGGCTGGTCCGTGGGAAGCGATGCTGCAAGGGAAAAGGCGAGGTAGCCTGGAAGGACGCGGCGCTGGCCACCGGCGCTCCTGGCAGCCAGGGAGCTGCAAGGAGAGGAGGCGGCTGCAGCAGTGGCCGCAGCCCACAGCCGGACGGACAGGCAGGAATGTTTGTCTGCGGGGAAATGTAGGTGGGAAGCCTAGAGATGCGAGGTGGGAAGCAATAATATTAAGATATCTGGAGGAAGAAGGGACAGAATAAAGGGAGGAATCAAGAAAGTAAGTCAAAGCAACTAAAAACAGTTTTTAAAAAAAATTACACGGGCTGAAATAACTGGTCTATTGCACAGCCTTCATAGCCTTGATCTTCAGTCCTTTCTCTTTCCTTGCTTATTCACAGATACCTGGCCTAAGGGACACCAATGAAAGAGGCAGCTGCATTGAATTTGCATCTGAAGGCCAAGAAGATGGTTAGAAAATGTGCTGTTGCTCCTACCTTAGCTACAAAGTCGGGAGACTGTTTTTTTTTCAATCCAGGTGGTAAAATTCTGTAGATTTTCACAGAGAGAACAGAAGTACAAATTAAGTCCTAAAAACACACAGCATGTGATGACAAACATTGACAAACATAAATGTGGTTATATATGCAGTGAATGCACCAGTACAACTGTGGTCACATCCTGCACGTTGGCTAATCTGAACTTGGCAGTATTAAATCTGCATCCACAAAATGCATCTGAAGCTTCTGTGAGGGCACAACGAGCAACAGGAGCACTACGATCCCTGAGTTGGATTCTTCTGACTCCTATCAGCCTCTACTCTTGCTTTAAAATGTAAAAAACTACAGCATTACTAGATAGGGATAAAAATCCTACTTCATTTATGGAAAGCAAGATTGGCCTAGATTTCACCAATAACTCTGTTAAATCATGCTGTATGACTCCAACACTCAAAATGCATTCCGCCTTTTAGGTATTTTGGTCTTTGTGAAGGATAAGGCCTAAGCAGAAAACCATGTGTTCTTCA
Organism: Passer domesticus; assembly: GCF_036417665.1. Taxonomy (NCBI): domain Eukaryota; kingdom Metazoa; phylum Chordata; class Aves; order Passeriformes; family Passeridae; genus Passer; species Passer domesticus. Next base: position 57,307,535 of record NC_087476.1, read on the forward strand.
GTTACTTTGGGGTTTCCAGCTTTCAGTAAGAGATGAATCCTCTCAGATACTTTCAGGAAAGGAAATTGCTGGAAAATCCCACAGGAAGCTAAATGCTTAGGCAGACTGATATACCAGTCTCCTAAGATGATGCATTAAAGGATGCATTAATTGGCAACATTCATGCAGCACTGCTTTTCTTTAATGATACTGTGCACTCGGAGCAGCTGATAAAACTGGAAAAAATGTAAGATTAAATCTGGAGGGGAAAAACATGTTTTGTATCTTTTCAAAAGGCTTTCACTAAGCAAATAGTAGAACTAACATAAAAGCAAAACTCAGGAATGTAGGATTTTAAGCAATACAGTGATTGTTTTAGAAAAATATTGCACAGTTCCTGAGCAAACCTGCATGACTGAATGTAGTCCCTGCACATTTTCAAAATTCAGTAGAGTAAGACAGACATATGAGGGCAGCACCAAGTAACCTTGTTTATCAACTGTACCATACACCAATATGTCATTCTTAATGCAATATTTGACTGCCTACAACTTAAGACCATTGATGGAAATGCAAAGTCAATAAGGTGAGATGAGATCAGATTAAATGTCAGCAGGTGCTCAAAGTACACAACTGACACTACACCTGAAGTAACCCTTATGAACAGGATTCTCTTGAATTTAAAACTATGCAAATATTGAATTGAAGATAAAGAGAGGCTTCAGCCCCTTCCCTCCCCACAGTTCACTAGCAGACAGAAAAAGTTCAGATATGAATCAGCCTTAGGGCCTTCAGTAGTTAATGTAGTTAATGAGCAGCCTAATACTCAATAACAAACTACTGCCCTATGCTGGTACATTTTGCCATTTCTCAGAAATCTAAACTCTGGGAAATTAAGTAATCAATTCAGAACAGAACTCTTACCTGCTATCAGTTGCACAAAGTTTATTTACTACTTTGCTAAGAACACAATCAAATGGACAAGTGCCTTCGATGAAATACTCAAGGTGCAAAGATTTTTGCATTTTCATTTGCTAATGGTGGCTCCGTTTTATTAGAAATCGATGAAAAGTTAGAGAATTTCAGTGTTCACTGATTTACTCTCCTGCTAAAGAACTTTTTTCTAAAACTGACTTTTTAAAAGATCAGTATTGTTACCAAAATGCAAAGCCCTTGCTTTTTTTTCCTTAAATCTGACATTTGGTCAATGAATATTGGCAAAACCAGGTTTGTTGGGAATGTGATTTTAATAAAAAATAAGCTGCACCTCTTAAAGGAAAAAAAAAAACCCAAACAAAATCCAATTACTTTAAATCAATAAATCTCAATATGAGATAATTCTATTTTTTAAAATTGATTTCACAACTTTCCTCTCTAGTCTATAAAGTCTTATACACAAATATTGCTTATACACTAATATCTGCTATGGGAACTCAGGCTTCCTGGACACCTTTAGTACTTTAAGACCTTTCTTCATGTGTAGAAAGACTATTAATTCTTTCTCCAGGTTTTCTTAGCAGTGGACTGACATTCAGTTGTCTATGAGTAGGTTCAGCACATAAGGCATGTTTTAAAAACAGACAGACACACTGTTTTCCCAGTGAGGTAAAGAGCTACATTTTCTAAAATTTCTCAATCTCCCACCTGACTGACAGGATCCTTGGAAATCAAGGCAATGAAACATCCTTGGCTGTGTTTTCCTTCAATCCATTTTTGTAAGGCAATGTTCGTAATCTAATTGGTGCTTAATTAAAAAATGTAGTCTTCCCCTCAGACAGGAAAATATTGCACTACTAAAACTATCTTGGTCTTTCTATGGTTAAAAAAAAAAAAGGTATAGTAAACAGCTGAGCTTATATCCTTAGCAACTGTATGCACACCTGTACTCCAAATGCAAGCTTGCAGTATTTATCAAGCATCTCCAAAAATGAATTTGAGTCTCTATTTGGTTGTAATTGTATCTAGATGGATTATCAGTCAGGGGGTGTCTTCAGGACAGGCTCTGGAGTTCACTCACTATATACATATATATATATATTGCTGTTAAATTGAAAGTATTTATTGCAAGAGCTTTCTGAAGAAGTTTCTTTATCTTGCTATAAAGATGTAAGAAAAACAGGTGATAATTCCACTAGGACACATATAAGCATTTTAGCAGGGGATATAAAGACAATGTTAAGCCTGCAGCCTTGCATTCAGGAAGCTTCTCTAAAAGAGAGAGTTTTCTGATGTCAAATTTGGGCTTTCCACAGCTAGATCTTTACCTAGTAGTTACCTGAAGGACCTCTCTGTAACACTTTCCTCTCAGTGCAATCCATAGATTTTATCTTTCTCCCATACCTGTAGGCTGCAGCAGCCTTTTCCAGTGCTCCTGAGAGCTCGTTCTCTGCTGCAGATATACCACAGGTTTGCCGTGCTCCATCTCCTGTCCTTGCAAGTCAAGGACAGCCTTTGCAAGAGCTGACTGGCCTTTCTTCAGTTCCTGGTGTTTCAAGGTCCTTTAAAATACCAAGAGTATGTACAGTACTCCAAACTTTTTTTTTTTATTTAACTTTTGAAAAAGTCATTTTTTTAATGTAATTTCCCCCCCCCCAATTCCTCAGTTCCCTGACTTGCAGACTAATTTTTTTTACAAGTGTTTTAGACTTTTTAGACTAGGAAGCATTTTCCCTCAGAGCCTGCCAACCCCGGGGACAAGTAGCATCTCTCAGAGCTGGGAAACATTGTAGTATTTGTGTTGGTCCACATGGCTTCCATGTGAAACCAAGGGGTGGAATAGAAACCCAGAACTGAGCCAGTAAAACCAAGGAGGAGCCATCCAGTTAATGGACAATTAAGTTAATGAGTAACACACGATCATTTAAGGAGCTTAAAACTTGGTGAGCTGTGCTGCCCACTCATTCATAATCTGATTCATATTCCATTTTATCATTTTAGGTGAATCAATATATGTATTTGGCTTTTGTGGTGATGCTTGGACAGATCAGGACATGCCCTCTCATCCAAAAACCAATGCTGCTGCTGGGGGTTATGATACCACCTATTACCTGGAAAGCTAATTTACTCCAGTTACCACACTGCAAACACAACCCAAGGCGCGTGTCGACACGTCTGACCCAGCAGCACCAAACAGTCCCAGGTTAGTTCTCACTGTGTAATGTGAGGTGCAAACAGAACAAAAGAGTACTTCAGTTAAAGGTCCTCTTCCCAAAAGTATCAGAGGACTGGTTACCAAATTGTTGCCCTTATTTCCCAAAACAAAAATTTTAGGTGTAGCTTGATAATGCATTTACCAACTTGAAAGTAGAGAAGGAAGGCAGCCCAGAATATTAAGCTCTGCAGGCTGATTTCACTTATCTCTACATGTCCCTGGCTGCCTACCTCTTGCTCAGCTAGCATATTTCCCACAAATGTAATCTACACTTGTAAAGATAAATTTAAAATAACTAGGTGCTGACAAGGAGTAAAAAATGCAGGAATATGTGCTGCATTTTTTTTCTATGTGCTCATGAACACAAACAATTGTGGAGGGTTTACCATCCCACACCTTAGAGGGTATCTGAGCTAGACCTTTAACTGTACTGCTGAGAAGACACAAAGGAGGTTTGGTTTGTGAACATAACAGAAAGTAGCCAAACTCTAGACAAAGTACTGTGAGATCTTGAGTTTAAATCACCTCTGATACACAGAAAATGTTAGGTATGTTATACACAGAATAGAAGCCCTGCATCTATTTTATGTACAAAAAGTTTTAATTTCTTCTCCTGCTTGATTTATATGCATTTTTAGTATTGTAATGTTTACATTTGTACACAAGGAAATCAAGTAAATTTTCTACATTAACGTTCTTATTAAGGCCTAGTCTAATGTGTATCTCTCATGCTGCCATATCCTGGGCAGAAGAACATTCATCTGTTAATTTGTGTTATAGATGGTATCATGAATGCTTAAAACAAATATCTGCAAGAAAAGCAGGAACAGGTAATCGCACAATAATCACAGTATATCTTTTTTCACTTTTAAATGAGGTAAGATTTCAAAAGCATTTATTCAGGTCCTTTCTCCTTGTGGTCACCTTACCACCGTACCTCAGGCAGCTATGTCAAATCACTTCAGCGTGGTTTATAAACGTTTTAAGTTCTCACTGAAAAATCTGTGTATTCACATACACACATGCACGTGGATGTGGGACCACGTGCACTGGGTTCCATTCTGTCGTGGTTACATTGTTTCTGCTCTCCTAAGAGTCAGGAGAGATGTCTGGAGCACCTTCACTGACACAGTGAGTGACAATCAATTTCATCTGTGCAACCCAGGTGACAGACTAACTTAGCCTGCAGCAGCTTTACGATATGCCGACAAAAGGCAAAAGTATTTACCCAACAGCACAGCTTGCAAAATCACGGATAGCAAGAAGATAAACTTTATTTTAAAGCACTAGCTCACTGCTAGACTGCAACGGAAAGCAAACTTTACTTTATCGGTTTTTATTCCCCAACGCGGAAACTGGTTCGTTGGAAACAGCTGGAATTTAACTCCTTATCTTTCATTAGTGGCTGAGGACACTGACTCGCACCGACGCGGCCGAGCGGCGGGCGGGCAGGCAGCCCCGGCAGTCACGCCGAAAGCCCGGCACCCATCTTGCACTTCATTTACTGCTGCGCGTAGTTTTCCTTCCCAGAGATCCCATCTTCTCCGCCAGCCTTCCGGGAAGGCGCCAAGCGCCCTTCCCAGGAGGCGCCGGCTCCCGCTCCCCTCAGCGGCTTTGGCGGGACACGGGCGCCGCTCGCCCCCTCCCGCCGCCCCGCAGCGCCCCCCGCCGGCAGGAGGCCGCGCGGCACCCCGCGGACAGGAGCGCTGCGCCGCCCGTTCGGCCTACGGGCTTTAAATCGGCGCTGTAAAAACCCGCGGGAGCCGCCTCTTTCCGGCGGGGCGAGCGGCGATCCCCGCAGCTGCCGCCCCGCAGGCGGGCCGAGGTACCCGGGCCGCGGCCCGGCACCGCTGCGGCGCCTCTCGCCGCCGCCCCCCCACGCCCGGTGCGCGCGCAGCCGCCGGCCGCGGGGCGGGGCGGGCGCTCATTTCCTCCCTGGGCGCCATTTTGTAGCGCAGAGAACCCGCAAATAAAGAGCGGGCGGGAGCGGCGTGCGGGGGAGCTCGGGCGGGGGGAGGCGCGGCCGTCCTGGCTGCGGAGCTGGTGGCGGCGGCGGCGGCGCCCGCGGAGCTTGTGGAAGCAGGCGTGGAAGTGACGGCGTTTCGCCCCTGCTCGATGTGAGGCGGAGCGCGGCCCAGGCAAGCGGCGTGCGAGGGGCGCGGGGCCTCCGCGCCGCGGGCGGGAGGTGAGTGGCCGCGCGAGCGCTCCGCCCCAGCGGGACGGACGGACCGGGCAGCCCGGGGTGCCGAACCCCAGCGGCGCCTCCATCCCTCACCTCGGGCGCGGGGGGGAGGAGCGGAAGCACTTAGAGCCATTTTGTACGAGGCCCCGAAGCCCGGCCTGGCTGCGCGGCCGGGATCCTCCTCCCCCGGCCTTGGGCTGCCGCCGCGCCCCCGGCCGCGGGAGCCGCGTTTGTTGCTTCCCTTGTGGAAGAGGCGCGAGGGCGGCGGGGCGGGCGCTGCAGCAGCTGGGTCTGTCAAACACCTGCGGCCCGCGGGGCGGGGGGGGCGCGATCCCCGCGGCTGCTGAGGCGACTGTGAGGGCTGAGCAGTTACGGGGCTGCTGTGAAGCTTTTCTTTTTAAACGTCAGAAGGTTCATTAGTATGAGGAAGGCAAGGAGCTACTGGAGGGGAGGGCCACAAATATGATTTGGGGTCTGGAATGCTTCTGTTGTGAGGAGAGACTGCGTGAGCTGGGTGTGTGTACTCTAGGAAAGGGAAGGCTGAGAGGGGCTCTCATCAATACATACAAATATCCTAAAGGCGGGTGCTGTCTTAAAGTGAAGGGTGCCAGACTCTCTTCAGTGGTTCCCAGCGGCAGGACGAGGGTCAGTGACCATAAACTAAAACACGAGAAGTTTCACCTCAACATGAGGAAGAACTTCTTTACGTTGGGAGCGGCAGAAACACCGGAACAGGTTGCTGTGGTGGTGCCTTCCCCCTTAACTCCCTTCCAGGCTGCAGTGTGATCTGAAGAATTTTTGAGCGATCTCAAGCACACTCATTCGGGACAGCTGCCCAAGGCAGGTCATGGAATCTCCCTCTCTGGAGACATCCAGAACCCACCTGGACACGTTCCTGTGTCATCTGCTCTAGGTGACCCTGCCTTGGTAGGGACAGGGACGGAGGGGGGATATGTTAGACTGTGTAATCCCCAGAGATGCCTTCCAGCCTTAACGATTCTGTGATTCTGTAAATTATATCTTTGTATATATATGTACACACATATGTGCTTTGGGAGCTGGGAGCCCATGCTGGGGTTTTCCCCATGGAGCTGTTTCTTGGTATCATTAAAATAACTCTCAGTTTGCATATAACAGGTAAAGCCTCATACCTGATTAAATTGCTTTTGTTCATTGAGACTTTTAAAAAAGTTTTTAAGTCCTCTGTTTTATAAATGTTGTAGTGAAAGGTGTGGAGACTTCTATCAGAGTTACTAAAATTAAAATGTACTTTCCTTGTTTCATATTTATTTTAAGAGTTTTTTGAGAAAACTCTTAGTGCCTGTGGCAATGTTATTCTAAGTATGGAGTATGGTTTTACATTCCTTGTTGCCAGGAGCAGACATGCAGGAGTGGTGTGTGGCAGCCACTGTTTCTGCAAAATCATGAAAGTGCTTAGTTAGGATAGTACAGTTAAGCTGTTCCTAATATAAATCATAGAATTCACTTGTGTTCATTCCAGTTAGTTATGCAGGAATGTTGTTTACATTAATTATTTTTATTGTAGAAAGTGACACTTCATCACGTTCTTGCAAGATATTTCTGGTACGGGTAGGAGAGAGATGATGTCTTCTAGAAGCGAGCCGAGTGATAAGAAGGGTCTCTTGGTGCACAGTGCTTGAGGAGCTACTGCATTCGATGCAGAGAAGGAACATTTCAGTTGCAGTTGTTGTCTGCAGCACACAGATTCACTTGGTCGTTAACAGAAAGCTAAGGCACATCTCCGTGGCAGTTGCTGCAGCCAGCCTGGTGCTGCCTTTTCTGGGAAACACAGAGCACAAGGACAGCAGCATGCAGCAGTAATAAATGCTCAAGCTTCTGCTGAGTTACTCCAGGTTCCCAAAAAGCTCTTGCAGGGCAGTAGCGAGATAAATTTCATATGTGTGGAAAGAGCACTAAGTGTTTATCTGTAGATATTACCAACCTAACTTTTCCTGAATAAACTATAGAATATTTTTAGCTAGTGTGTTTATTTTTTAGCGTGTGGCTCTATCATATCAAGTAATAATAGGTGGCACTAAGGCAGTAACTTCTGTAGTGCAGTGGCCCATAACTTCAGTCGTTTGTGCTCTTGGCTGAAAACAAGAGGTAGTTTTGTAAACAATGATGTGCTGGGTGTAGAAGTTAGAATAGCCTGATCTGGTGCTGGAATTTTGTGTGATTTGACTACCTTTGCACTGCAGCATCAACCTTTGATTTCTTGTAGCCATGACTGTGACAGCAATTGTATGTTTATAATTGCCATATGCTGCAGCAGGGGTTACAAGCCAGGTCTTTGGGGAAATTAATGTTTTCTGGTATTTGTGTGCGTCTTGTACTTTTTTGGGGAACACGCATGTAATGACATGTGTGCACCATTTAATTGGTGTTAGCTGTAGTTGTGTGAGACATCTGAAAAGCATGTTCTCTCTGTCAGGAACTTAACACTAGCTGAGGTCTTCAAGACTACTTCCAAACTCCAAAAGAGTTAAAAGTTCTAAAAATCTTTGAAAAAATTACAGTGAAGGGGAAGGTAGGCAGTCTAAATACAGGGGTCACAAGCATTCCTTCTGTAATCTCAAGTTACTCTGAACGATTGAATTGGGCAGTGGCAGTTTGTATCAGCAGCCTCTTATGCTTCTATTTTATATTTGAGGTATGTTTTTGGTAAAAGAGTTTTATATAAGGAGCTGCATACAGAAGTTCAAGCAAATTTCTTGAGTAACTTCTTGTGAGCAGGAGGGAAGGGGTGGGAGTGAAGGGGACTTCTTACTTTAGGGAAGCACTTAGGTGCCTGTGTGTTACTAAGCCTAGCAACAGGAAGCTGCCATTCATTAGTGAGATGCTTGTACTGAATGTTTTCTTTCTGTGGGTTCTAATGTCAGTATTTATTATAGGAAGGGAGTGTGAGTGTTTGTTGTTAGCCAGGACCTTGTTTGGTAGGGTGCTGTGTAGTGGTGTCAGTGCGGTTTGAAAACACTCTGCTTCATTGGAATGTATTTGCTTGTCTTACTGACCACCAGTTTTAGGATTTGGAAAAGTTAAATTGGTTCATTGAGTGTCATTGTGAAAATACTAAGGTAATCCATAAAAATCATTGAGAAAATACAAGATCTACTCCTTAAGAGCATTGTTTCTTTAAAGCCAAGTGTTCACAACTAAGGAGTTGACGCATTCTTTCCCTGGTTCATATGCAGTAATAGCACTACAAGCTTCTCGACTCTTACTATGATATGCAACTTTTCCACTGGAAAGCATATTGCAAAGTTGCATGCCTCCAGCAAACCTTGCATTTATTGTTACTTGAATGCCTGTAAGATTAAAGAACTCAGTATTTCTTACATAATCATGGTTGTAGAAAATACCGTGTATTACTTTTTAAAGATAAGGAAGCATGTCCTATAACTCAGGGCAGTGTGAATATTTAACCTAGCAAAATGCAGTCCTCTTGTGCTTTGTATGCACCAGAGGAATTCAGTCTGATGGCCTATCTAAGCCATTTATTTTGCATCCTACTTTTCCTGAGAATATTCACATGGGTTTTAAAATATCAGTACTTCCTGTTTATTTGAATCTTAAGAGAATAAGTACTTGCAGGAACATGTTGTAATGTTCACAAATTATTCCCTTTTATTCCAAAGAGGAGGAGCAGTAGTATAAATTGTTTTCCTCAGACCCTGATTATCCTTTACCTTGTAAAGTGCAATGTTATGTAGACATGTACTAAATGTCAGTTTGATACAAAGTTAGGTGGTTTTGATTAGTTAAATAGGAAGGATTGATTACTGATTGGCTTTTTAGATGAAAGTTTGAGGTAACTTCTAGAAAAAATGCATCTGACTATATCTAGATTACAGGAGCAGACATGTAATTATTTTGTACTCTGGTGCTGCATTGTGTGAAACCAATATTTCAGTGGTGTAATATTGCAAACCAAAACATTTAAGGCTCTAAGTTTCTGACTTGTTCAGTGTTCTGTTTACACTAAATAAAACTCTCTTTTTTCCTCTCCCTTCAGAGTTCACAATGACGAATGAAGAACCTCTCCCAAAGAAGGTATGTGTAAAATTACCTGTGACTTCACCCTTCCAGATAATCAGGACAGCTTGATAAGTTATGCTTTTCTTTTTGCTTCATAGGTTCGCCTTAGTGAAGCAGATTTTAAGGTTTTACCTAGAGATGAGCTTATTCTAAGGTAACGTAAAAAGTCCTTTTTCCATCTCAACATTTTATTGAACTTCTTGTGGAAGATGTGTGAATTTACTCTTTCATTGTCTTTTAGCATCCTTGTTCTGAAAAACGGTTTTTTTTTCATAATGTATCTCTTCTGTAAAGTTCTCCTCTTGTCTCAAATATTTGTAACTCGGGAAGGAACACTTTTTCCCAAGAGGCAAAATCCTTAATAGTATTTTGTAGAACATGAGTACAAGTATTTTTTTTATTCACTCATAAGTACTGAAGATATGATTGCTTACATTCCTTGATAGATAGCAAGCTATTTTAGACATCAGAAAAATGTCAACTCTTCACTTCTCTAGTACTTTTTTACACTTTCTCAGTTCATGCAGTTGTCCTCTCCATGTGTTCAGATTAACAGAAAAATGTTAAAATGAAGTTTTTGTTGCCTAGAACTTTGATAAGAAAGAGCCTGGCTGTCTTTTTAACTTTTTAGAAAGCTTAAGTGTTACCACAGGAGCAATTATAGGGAATTCTGTTGCACATACCACCTGCTTAAAAAAAAACACCCCGGGCCACTTATCTCTGTATGCCTGAATTTCCTGATTCGTAAGCCAGGAGCTAGCCAGACTAACCTTGTGTGGGGCATCTGTTTATCTGCTGCAATAGTCTTTGCATTTTGGTAAACATTAGTTCTTCTTGTACACTGAGTTATTAGTGTTATTAGGGTCTCAAGGTACGTTTTGCTGTTTCATAAAACAAAGACTAAATTGTGTAGAAACGTTGGGTTGCATATGCAGCACTTAGTGTGCATGGTGATCAGCTACCCTCCCATCTGGGTAAACTATCCTGCCAGTTACTTTTGGGGTGACAGTTTTTTTCCAGGGAGTAAACAGTCTGGCTCCATCCATTTAAAACTGGTTTCTGTCTGCCTCTGAGTATCCAGTCTTTTGGGTTGTAAAGAAAATTGTATTTAAACAGTGAGAGAAAGTGCTTCTTGTTTCATGTAAAACTAGTGACTATTGCACTAACTGCTGGCTCCACTCTTAGGCTGGGGTAAAATATTACCACATATATTAATGACATTTCTATTACTTTGAGATGTAGAAAAGCATGTGTTGACCTCTAGGTTGTTTTAGGATTTGGAATGTGGTTTTTTGGTCCATGCTTTGCTGAGGCAAATGCTTTTTGAGACAGACGTGTAATCACCTTGTAGTCTTCTAGGTAATAAGTCACCATTGCTGTGCACTTGCAGTGATGAAATACATATGTAGAAAAAATGGGGGGGTTTGTCAGTTTCTGAGCCATGAGTCCCAATTTTACTGTTCTGTTCCATGAAGTACATAATTTAGGTTTGTTCATAACTTTTTTTGACTAAACATGAGCAGGACCATAGAGCCTTCAGACTTGACCTTGAATTTCTGCTTGTCTCATGACTTGTGCTCTGGGGTCATCTTAAACTTTCCCTTTTTAAATGCAGTAGTTAGCTTGACTGTAGGAGCTTCTGAGAGAAGGAAGAGCCAGGAACATGGTAAAGAAATATTCTGTGGATCATAGCTGAAAATCTGATCAGTATTGCCCTGATTGTTTAGCTGAGTGGTTACCTGGTAAAACACTGAACCACTCCGATATACACAAGTATTTCTGAGGAAATACAGTGCTTTTACTAAACTTCAGTCAACAGAGACTTAGAGCCTGTCATTTTTGAATGGCCTGGGTTCAGTGTGTGTCTTAACCCCAACTGCTTATCATTTACTGTGAACCCTAAAGTTCAGCATAAAAAATGGGTGCTTCAAGAAAAAGTATTTTGGACTTCATAGCTTCAAATTACCTCTATGAAGACTGCTAAATATTTTTAGAGGATTAAGAGAATTAAGTAACTGACATAATGCTGCTTAGTTACCTTCCAATTCTTGTGAGACTGTAAGCAGTCTCTTGAACACAGAACAGATTCAGGAGTGTCCTCCCAGTTCTCCTGTGTCTGTTCTTGAATGCCTTTCCAAGTAGCACTTCAGTGAAGCTCTTCAGGTTATTAATTTTGAACCATCAGATTATGGACGTAAACTACCATATCGAGTAGAAAGCAAACTGATGGGAGGAAAAAATCTGCCTTTTAGCCTTTGTCATCTTCCCCCACTCAGGTTTAGTGATGAGCTGCCTTAGTCTGCTGCAGATGTGCTGGAAGGTGTAATCTGGGGCAAGGCCAGGAGGTCAAGGGTCTGGCTGTGTTCCCTCCCAAGATCTTGCATATTCCTGGCATACTGGTGAGGGGGGGAGTGTTGGAAAACATGCCTTGATGATGTGTGAGCACTTCTAGCAGTGGCTGAAACACTGGTATGTTACCAGCACCATTCTAGCTATGAGTGCAAAAGCACAGTGCTGTGAGGGCTGCTGTGGGGAAAATTACCTCATCACCCCTCAAGTACCTCTGTCTCAGCCAGGCCCAATACAAGTTGCTTGAACTGCAAGAGTCTTGACCAGGTTTTTGACAAAATGCCACATCTGAATAGGTATGTCTTCTAGAAGTGTTGGTAGGCATATGACTTGAAATCCATGTCATGGTCTAGTGCCATCTAGGTTTTCCTTTCCAGGAACTTGGTTCTTGCCTAAATACTAGCAGTTGTTGAGGGGTGACTTAGACCTATTATCTACAACATTCTTGGTGACCGTAGGCTACATGGTTTGTGCGTGGTTCTTTTGGGGATTCTTTTCCTTTTTTTTTTTCAGCTAGTGGTCTGGCACATCTACTTAACTGTTGAGGTGAACATGCCATGTGTGGAGACATGAGGCTTGACTCCATTTTCTCAGAAGGCTGATTTATAATCTGATGTATATATTATATTAAAATACTACATAAAAACTGTACTAAAAGACCAGAGAGAAAAGAATGATCAGAAGGCTACAAAGAAAAGGAATAGAAGGCATAACAAGATTTTGTTATGCCTTCTATTCCTTTTCTTTGTAGCCTTCTGCTCACAGCCTCGGTGCAGGTGGCTGTGATTGGTCACTGATTGAAAACAATCCACATGGACCAATGGAAGATGCACCTGTTGCGTTCCACAGCAGCAGAGAGTTACTGTTTACATTTCTTTCCTGAGACTCTCATCTCCTCAGGAGGGGAAAAATCCCAGCAGAGGATTTTTTTATAAAATATCATAGTGACACGTAACTTGTGTTATGTCCTCATTTCACTTGCTCTGTATATTGCTCCTATTAGGGGAGTGTGTGGGTCTCACGAGTTGAGAAGTACTGGTTTTGGGCTGTGAGGTGTAACTTAAAAGTGAGCTAGTTCTGTATATTTGAAGACCAACTGTTTATTGCATGTCAGTTTTTTAATGTAAAATTAGGTTCGTTCTTTCTAGATTTGCTGTTTAGTAGGCCATTTCAGTTTTACTTTTGAGAGATTGAAATCTTCTGAACTAACATAGAATTTTGAATGGTTGAGTGGTGAAACTTCTTAGGGCAGAGAGGTTAGTTTAAGGGTTAAGTATGAGTACTGCTGCTCTCTTTTACAGAGCTTTGAGAGTTTGTTCGTACTGTTGCCATGTTCAGCTGAAGAGATGTAAGATTTTGTTGTTGCTTGAAGGAAGAGATCTCATGATTTCATTTCCTTTTCCCAGTGATGTGGTCTTGCTTGCTGTTAGAGATCTCTGATGCTTTTTAGACCCTTAAATGTGCTGTTTGAATTCACTAAACGGTCCAAATTACCTAGAGGTAGATTTTATATTTTAATTAAAGTAGCGGTGTAGGTTAGAGAGTTAAAATGGGGCAGTTGTGATGAGTCTGGCATCAAGTATGCATCAGGGAGAGATGGTAATGGGGAGGAGGGAACAGACACCTTCTATAGTGGTAAGTTATTAGATTAATTTTCTTTATAGTGTGCAGTTGTACCATCATGAGGAGCGCACATAGTATCACTGTGTAGTGCAGAGTGCTACTTAAAAATGCCAAAGCATCATGTTGTGAACTTTTTCATAAAGCATTTAATGCTCAACTTTACAGCAGACTTCATTTGCTACTGATTTGATGATTTGTATAAAATGCAGTGCTGGTTTTAGGTGATGTTTTTTTGACTGCAGATGAATTTTGTAAATAACATGTTTTTAAAGAGTTATTAAACTTTTGTCTTATGGATGATGAATGTAATCAGAGAATGGTCTTAACCTGAATGAGCTGATACAACTGCTTAACCTAGACTGCCATTTGTAGTGTTATGATACACTTCTGCTTGTCCTGTTCACTTGGTAACATACTTAATGTTGTATTTGTATGGCACTTTCTGTTACAGAATTTTGTTTGAATTGCTCTGCTGTGAGAATAAGCTAACAAAATAAGTAGTGTTTGATCCTAATGTTTGTCTAAAATACTGATTTTTAAGATGTCAGTTTTAAGTGTTTTAATGCACAACTATAATTTTGTTCCTCTGAGATGCAAATTTAACTATCTCCGCAATTAAAAGCTCCTTTTTAAAACTGGAATTGTCTTTTGGGCAATTGTGTAATTCCTTCTTGATATTTTCTGATTATGGTATCAATGTGTGATCTGAAAATTTAGGAATGAGATGCCTTGATTTAATTAACAGAGCTTCAGAAAATTATTATTTTTTTCTTTTTATATCTGTGACAGGTGGAAACAATATGAAGCATACGTACAAGCTCTGGAGGGCAAGTACACAGACCTTAATTGTAAGTTAGCTGTGTTTCAAAATGGTGCACATTATCAGAATGTATAAAGCAGAGTGATCAAGTAATATGTGTGCTTTCTAGAAGTGCTAGAAGTAAGATACAATAATCTATTATGTCAGCTGCCTGTTAGGAAAAGAGCCCCTGTTTTTTCTACTGTAAGTTTTCAGCCTCTCCCAGCTTCTTACCAACTTCTTTTCCAGATGCAAATTTCTCTCACCATCTAAAATGTTTTTATTTTTGCGTCTGTAGGACACAGATTGCTGGGTGGGGGAAAGCTTCAAAGCATAACCCCATGAATACATATACTTTCAGAACTTTACCATCAGAAAAGGAAACTGTGTACTGAAATATTCCAGCAATGTCTGTGCCTTTAGTAGTCTTACAGGATTGTAAGGCTGGGAGGGGAAACAGTGTTTAGAGGTAAATGTCTGAAATGAATCCCCAAGGATTGTTTGATCTGATTAGGCAGATTTGATTGTCATTCTTACGTGGTCATTAAAACTTGGTCTTTTGGAAGATAATATGGGGAAAACATCCCACTCTGAAATGATAAAATACAAATACATTCTGGGAGTGACTGAACAGCCAATCCTAAGTCACTTTTAAAAATTACCTTGCCAGCTAGGGATGGTATATTTCCAGTTTTCTATTCACCTTTTCAGTCTAAATACTTAAAGATGTAATACCACTGAGTTTGAAGGGTATTTTTCTGTCAGTCCAAATAGATGTCCTCTCTTTTGCTGTTGTTACCTCCTCGTTCTACTGCTGTCTCATAATATTTTGGATTTTGGAGAGAATAAAATACAGCAAATGGAAACAGGTGATTCCATTCACATCTCAAACTCTCTGACCATAGATAAATAAGTTGTTTCAACATTCATAGTTTCTTGACTTTGGAAACAGTACAGACCATAGTAATCAGTGTTAATGAATTATCTGCAAGGATTTATTTAGAAATCATTATTCTGAACCAATTTTTGATGTTCAGGTTATATTTCCAGCTGATTATTCTCCAGAAATTAGGAAAAATGAAAATCTAAATTTTTCAAATTTTTAATTGTGTTATGTATGACAAGTAGCAGAGTCAACGTTTGCAGTTGGTATTGAGTTGCTTGCATGTGTATTTGTTTGAGCAATTTGGAAATGTGCTGCCTTCTCTTGTATTTCATAGATATAATATAATTTTCATATATATAATTTTTCATAAATGTCTGTGGATCAGAATTCTAGTTGTGACAGAAGGTTCTTGAATGTCTTATTGTTTTCTTATGGAGTGCTGAGGCCAGTTTGAGGATTGCCCATAAACAGCAGTGTTTTACTGGCTGCAGATAGGTTTTGCAGCACAGAGTGATTTCCTGTACAAACATGGAAACATCTTGAAATTTTTAGTAAGTCTTAAAGAAGGACCAGGAATATGGCTCTAAAGCCACCTGTTGTTAATCTTTTTCAGTACTTAATGAAATTTTGGTTTGTTTATGCTAGTTATAAACATGCCTGCAAAAAGTGTAACTGTTTGACTTCTGTTTATGAATTTGGTTTTTAGATTCTTTTAGCTATCTTTTTAAACTTCCTATGAGAGGGTTCTATAAAACATGCTTTCTCTGTGTTGTTGCTTGTGTTAGCTAATGATGTGACGGGGCTGAGAGAATCTGAAGAGAAGTTGAAACAGCAACAGCAAGAGTCTGCCCGAAGAGAAAATATTCTGGTGATGAGGCTGGCAACTAAGGAACAGGAGATGCAAGAGTGTACTGTAAGTATTTAGAAAGGATAAGTGTGTTGAAACTTGCAGCAACATGGGCTGTTGAGCCAGTACCTATGTACTGTGCAGTGTTTTTTGTGTACCTGCACCATCTCACTTTCTACATTTAAAGACACAGCAAGGTAGTTTAATTGAATTAGTAAATATCACTTCTGAAAAGTTTGGGGTTTTTTAATATTGTTATTGCTGTTGATTTTCAGCAGAGTTGTGATTGAAGTTTGGTTTACTTCAAACCAAGCAAATTCTTGCATGGGCAATGCTTGCTTTCTTCTAACATTTATCTGCAGTGCATATCTACAGAATGTTACTTCTGAGTATCATTAGAGTCAGGAACAAATGAAAACATAAGGATATGATTGCATTTGTTTGGTTTCATTTGGGAGGTTTTTGGCTGACACATTGCCATTGGGTAACAATATAAGCCTATTTGAAAGCCTCTGTCTGTTTGGCTGGATGGGTGAAGTTGCTACTGACTTGTTAAAAGTTCTTTTGAAGTTTGGCAGAGCTGCTTAATTTCTACTGTTCTGAATATGTATTTTGTTGATCTTTGTTTTTTGCTCCTTCATTTCTGGCCATTTTCTGTGACTTTTACATCTGTGTTTAGTTTTGGTTTCTTGGAAACTATCTCATGTTGGGTTACCTTCTTAACATAATTTTAATTCTGCTTTAATCTGGCAGCTTCTGAGAGGATTGTAAAAAGCTTATTGCTAGTTTTGGTAATATACTCTTCAGAGATTCTCTTATGAAAAATACAAGCTGTGTGCCAAACTGATAACTACTGTTGTAGCTTTCCTTTGCTTTTTAAGTCTTCCTTTCTTTTTTACCTGAAGTGTTTCAGAGCAGTCAGGTGTAGTAGTGTGACTGAACTCTGTACACAGTATTTTCACTGCTTTTAAGACCATAAGATCACTTTAGTTCAGTGTTATAAACAGGAAAAAAATAAAGGGGCTTAAGCTTGCTTTGCAGTGGCAAAAATGAAGCCCAGAATCATTGAGGTTGGAAGAGATTTGCAGTTTCTAGTCCAGCCTGCCTGTTCACAGCAGGGTCAGTTGGACCAGGTTGCTCGGGACTGCACACTATTGCCTTTTAAGCATATGCTGAAATGGAGACTGCAGAAGTCTCTGGTGACCTGTGCCAGTGTTGAGCCACTGACACAACAGAATGTGTGTTCTGATGTTTAAATGGAACTTTCTGTGTTTCAGTTGGTGCCCATCATCTTCTGTGCTTTCAGTGGGCACCATTGGCTTTGTTTTCTTTATTCCCCATCAGGTATTTATGCACATTGTAGCATCTCCTGAGCCTTCTCTTCTCCAGATGGAGCAGCCCTAACACTCTCAGCCTCTGCTTGTGTGTCACATGCTCCAACTGCTTAATCAGCCTCACAGCCCTTCATTGGCCTCACCCTGATATGTCTGTGTCTCTTGTATAGGGGGTGTCCAGTTCTGGACCCAGTACCCCAAATATCTCACCAGTGTCAAGTGAGAGGAAGGATCACCTCCCTCAGCCTGTTGGCAGCCCTCTGCTATTGCAGCCCAGGATGCCGGTGAAGATCTGTTCTGGTACTGGACTGCAACAGTTCCCTAGTTGTAAGGCTACTGTATTGGCCCTCCTTCACTTGTGAAGTTGTACTGATAAATTCTGCTATGTGGAACAGCAGTAATAAGTTTTTTTTTTTTTTGAACTTTGTAGCATATAGCTGAAAAAGTAAATAGTAAAAAATTAATAAAAAGAAATATGAGTTTTTCACCGAAACCAAATTTGTGTGTGCTATATTTGCCTTTCTTCCTCCCTTGAAGTTAAAAACTTCAAGTATTTAATGCTTTGAATTTGACTATCATGAACGATTTGAATATCATGAAGGCTATAGAGGTTTTGGCTGCACTTTGTTAGATGTTTATAGCTGCATAATCTTTCCAGAACATCCGTTTAGAAGAACTTCTGAGGAGCTTTTATTTTCAGTGTATTTTTAAAAAGAAAAAAGGGTGGATAACAACCTACCAAAAAGAAACAAAAAACAGACACATGCCCACACACTCAAGTGGCTTATATTTCTTCTGCTCTCAACTCAAGAATAGCACTGAGGCTGTAATCTCCACAGTAGGGTCAGTTGGAGGTAGGAAGATGCATCCTTGAAGAAGTGTAAAATGGATACACTGGAGGTGTATAATGGAGACATGGTCACCTTTAGGTATTTTCAAGTTTAAAAATGCACATAGTTTCAAGAAGGTCTGAAGGACTGCTTGGCTTCATATTACTAGAGAGTATTTTTACCACTACAGTAACAGTAGAAAAATATGTTGTGTCGGATAGGATGCAAAGCTAAGCTACAGGTTGTTAATCATTTAATAAGCTATTAATCATGTGATGTTACTTGACATACCTTATTTTAATCCATAAAATATTTTTCCATATTTTATTATAGTTAACAATTCTTTTATAATCCACACTTAGATGTAAATGTATCAGTAACATTTATATGTAAGCCTTCAGTGTTTCGTGTCATATTATAATTAGAAAGACTGAGCATTTATGGTGTCTAGTTTCTTAAAAATCTGCAGATGTGTTTTTGGGACATGTAATTTTTACAAACTTACTGCTTTCAAATTTAAATGGTTGAAAACTTAACACCAAATTCAACTGCTAGTAGTTGGCAAAGACTGAGTTTTCTGATCACTTGTATAGAACACCTTGCTTATTAAAGTACACTAGCTGTGCTTTAAAATAGGATGTAATTAACTATTTTAATTTTAATATTTTTTAAAAATAGTAGCTTTTTAGTGGGTTTTCAGCTTATGAAAGTCACCAGTTGTCATCTTAAAGTGTAGGTGTGCATGTCAGAGTAGCAGTAGCAGAATCATTCCCCTTATTCTGTGTCAATGCTGTTTTTGAAGAAACAAGATGGGAGGGGAAGGCATAGCTCCATTCTCTCCAGTGCTCTGTGCTGAGTATTCTAGCAGGAGAATATATGGATTTCTTTAGAGCAGCAGCTTAGTAAAAGTCTGTGGCAGGTGCTGCAAAGTTACTCTGTGGTTTTAGGGTCGCTAAGGGCTACCTTGAAGTCCAGGTGCTTAACATCCTGTGTGCCCTGTTGTCAGCAGCAGCCTTGAGCTACCTTCCCCCAGGAGGAAAAACCCTCTAGAAGAGGTTGCTGCTCTTAGGGGAGTGTGGATAAGGTGTTGGCTATGTTTCTCCATAATGCTTTGTTTCTGGCAGAGGTGTTGGTCAAGGTAATGCCACTTCAGGGAAAGGCCTCAGCCTCCTTCCAGGCTACTGCGCAGTTACTGAGTCAGTAAGTGAGTAGATATTTGGAAATACTTGCTGCTCAAATATGTTTTTCATGGAACAGATTACAATGAATGGAATTTTCTGTGGGTGCAGTTGGACTGTAGCACTAGGTAGTCATTACTCTTGTGGTTTAGGTTACAGCTCTGTTGCGTTTTTTCTCTTCTTAGTTGTGCACTTTATTCCTTCCTTGTAAGAAGGATGTACAGTTGATCTGACTTAGGTTGCTTATGCTTTCTCTCAGGCACCTGTGATCTGTTTTGTAAATTTGTCATGTTTAGAGAGTCTGTTCTTTGTAGCTATCTTTGGATGATTTAATCTGAAAGCATGCAGCTGTTTCCAAGAGTGTGAGAACTGGGGGGATCGAAAATGTTATTGTCTGTCTTTAAAAAAGTAATAAAAATCAACATGAACAAAACCTCACATTGCCCAATGTCCTCTAAATAGACTGCTTTTAGTGCTCTCCTGCCTTGGGTTGGAACAGTGAGAAAGCTGACAGCAAGATTCTTATTCTGTTTGTGAAAATTACCTCTACTTTTGTCCATCTGATAAAAATACCAGCTGGTGTGTGCTTTCCTGTTTGGGAATATGAACAGTATGTAGGCATTTCAGGTGTTGAAGTGTGCATTCCCTGGGCTCTGGCATTGGACATTCCTGTATGTTTAGCTGTAGCCTGAAGTTGGTCCTGACTGTAGGCAAACTCTCCTACTCCCTAGCCCTTACCACCTGGAATATCGGTGGGAGGTGACTCGGACCAGAAAGTGATCAGAGGGAGCAAGAATGTGAGGTTTGGACTGGCTGAGCAGGAAGACAGACGCAATTAGGAAATCGGCAGAAAAGGGAAGACATTTGGGCTTGCTTTGGGAGCAGGCTATACTGGGAGGAGGTTGTTAGGTCTTCATGGATGAAAAGGCTGAGAGATGAGAACTCTGGAGTTAACAACTGGAGAAAGCACTTGAGAAGGAATTGAGAAAATTTAAGTTGGAAAAAGTGGAGGGAATGGTCTTTCAAGTTTGGGGAGAGAATGAGCAAGGATTGTTAAGCTTAAGGTTTTTCTACGTGCCTGCTTTAGAAATGATGGTTGAGCTGAAGTCCTGTGCAGGTGCCATCTGCTGGGCTCAGGAGTGTGAGCTGGAGAGACCCCATTGAGATTGTTGCATAACTGGCATTGCCCAGCGTTGGCTGGGTCCTCCGGAGTGTTGAAGTGCATTTCTGGTGAGACTGAGGAGCAGCAGCAGCCATTCAGTGTGCTAGTGATCCAGGGAATCTGTTACAGGTTTTAGATTTACAGTGGAAGAGGGAGGAATCTGGGCCGTGGTAAGACAGGGAACATGGCCTTCCCCCCTCTTTCTGTTAGTGATGGCTCTTTAAAAATGGATTGGGAACAATGTTGCTGTGTCATGATTATATTTCTGAAATATGTTGCCAGTGAAATTGTCCATTTTACTGACTACTAGCTCTAGCCATCACAAAGGATTGACAGGTTGTTGAAATACTTCAGTAGCAGAAGAATAAAAAAATTGTGTGGATAGAAAATACACGTCAGTAACAATGAATAAAATTGATCTTTATTCAATGAGCAATATATTTTGCATTCAGTGAGGTAAAGGATCCGAGAGGTAAAATGCCATCCGAGAAATGTTAGCATAACCTTAATCTGGATTTCCTGTTTCTCAGTACATTACCCACATTGTATGTGGGTTCTTGAATTCTTTATTTCTTGAAAATATTTATATGCAGTACTTTATTCCCTTTATATTTATTTCTGCGTACACAGAACTTTGTCTATTTAAAATTTCAAGTGTGATGACTTTTAAGTAGCTAAGTATTTTTAGAATACCAAATTAATTTGTCAGAGGAAATACTTCTATTATTCCAGTACCTTTGAAACCACTTGAAATTAAATCCAGGAATTTTTACTACTTAACAATATATAAATTAGAACATGTTACACTCAATTTGGAAGTGACTGAGGTTGCTACTGCACACTGAATGTACGTAGGACTTCTGTACTTCCTCTTCACCACTGCTGGGTAAAGACCCCATAAGAGAGTAACTGCATTTACAGGAACATGGTTATGCTGTCAGTGCTGCTGGCTGGGCTGTGTCCCCCCAGGAAAGGAGAGAGTGCAGGGGGATTCTTTCCCTTTATTGTTTGTCAGTTAAACTCTCTTGCTCTCAAGTCTGGTTGCAGGACTGCCTGCAATGGAAGCAAGCTATCTGACTTTCAATTAATGTCTTTTAACGTTCTGTGACTATGCTCACCTCTTGCTGATGAAGAAATGTGTGTGATAGAGGGAGCATAATAAATCGAATTTAAGAATCAACACATTCTATGCAGGCTCATGCAATATTGGTAATTAGCAGGGTTCTAAACATGTGCCTTTTGGACGCTTTTAGGTACGTCTGTTGTGATGGGATTAAAATTGAAGAAACTCTTAAAGTAAAGCCTATTTATTTACATTTGTTTTGGACAATAAATACTATATGTAAAAGGAAACCTCTCAGTTACTACTTCTGACATTTTGACTATTTCAAGTGTTTCAGACCTATAAAATTGTAACTTCTTTGGCTTAAAATTCAACCAAAATCTGTTTTAATTGCTGTTAATATTTCTAAATTTTCTTTTAGAAATACACGACCTTGCATCATGAGTGACTAATGCATTTGCAAAAAACCTTAGAAGGTTCTAAAAACCTTTTTATTTGCTTGTGAATATTTCTTGTCAGTTTTTGCTGTAATGTTCCTTAATAACTTCCAATGAACTTAAGTAGGAATAAACTGTTTTAAGCAGATAATTCTTTTCATATGCCTTTTGTTCCCCAGAAGGAGTACAGGCAGATAGAAAAGAAAGGGAGCATTCTAACTCTCCAGATACTGCTCTGACAAATGTAAATTGACACCTAGGAAATAATCTGGGAATCTGCCGTGAAAGGTTAAGCATGGCACGTGCTTAGGATGGGGCTTGGGTGAGCAGGCACATGGACAAGGTGCAAGATGCGCACAAGTGGTTTTTATCCTACATTTTTCAGGTCACGCTGTGAAAGAAGGCAAGCTACCTTGATGTTAACTTTGGAGTAACTATTGGTATTGAAATGATAATTTTTCTTTAATGTCGTATGAATAACAGCCTTTTTTTCTTGTTTTATGCAGAATCAGATTCAGTACCTCAAGCAAGTCCAGCAGCCTAGTGTTGCCCAACTGCGATCAACAATGGTAGACCCAGCCATCAACTTGTTTTTCCTAAAAATGAAAGGTGAACTGGAACAGACTAAAGACAAACTGGAACAAGCCCAAAATGAACTGAGTGCCTGGAAATTTACGCCTGATAGGTAAACAAAACAAATACTCCCCAGTCAAGACTTCCCTGACAGTCCCACTACGAGAATGCTATGGTGGGACAGCCAAGTACTCGTTTCCACACCAAGACTCAGACGTTTTGAGGCAAAAGCCACATTCTTATACTGTCCAGCTTGTAATGCTTAATGTAAAACTTACCAGATGAACCTTGTGTTTCAGCTTTTTTCTCCCCTTTGCTTCAGAGGCCTGACAGCGTCGGACTATTCTGAAGAAATGGCCATCTTCGAAAAAATCTTTTCTAGAACATGTAGACATTGCAAAATTGTT
The DNA here is from genome assembly GCF_036417665.1 of Passer domesticus. Lineage (NCBI taxonomy): Eukaryota > Metazoa > Chordata > Aves > Passeriformes > Passeridae > Passer > Passer domesticus. Next base: position 57,330,394 of record NC_087476.1, read on the forward strand.
CTATTTGAAGAAAATAGAGGGAGAAACAGAAGTCTTAAGTCTGTGGCACACTGTGTCTACAGACAGTTTGGAGGAGAGAGAACCTAGAGATTATAAATCATGAATTGAACATGTAAAATTCCCATAAAATGTAGAAGTGGAATATGCTTCGCTCTTAACCTTGAGCCTAGTGACTTAGAGACACTGTAAGTCAGTTTTGCCAATAAGACTGGACTTCCTGCTTGTTCACTGAACTGCTGGGTCAAAACTCGATGAGGTGAATTTTGCATTAAAGAATTTACTTGCTAACCAGTTTTGAATAGCCACAAGAGTGCTATTTGATATCACAACAGTGGTAGTGTACACATTTGACTGTTTAGCCTTTGGGCACCCTAGCACTTGATGCAGCCTTAAATCACTGTTGCTAAATAATGAACTGTTTTCTGGATGGTTGGTAATACTGTGGACGCCTCAAAATTAGGACTGTACAAAACTGTACGTTCCATCTAAATGCAGGTTTAAAATTGTTTGAAGCAATATATATTTGATCACAACTAGCATGTATAAGAAACTGGTTGTGATAAGAATTTCACTGCATGTTTTCATGCAGAAATGAGAATTTTTCAATCTTCATTCTAAGAACGGATCTCAAATGCTTAATACAGAAGGCACATGATGGCAACTGTCTTCAGTGTTGGTGGGGTGTTTTTATTTCGTTGTACACCTGGGTTTTTTTGTATTGTGCTTCTCTATAAAATGTGCCTTGAAATAGTTGTAATACATAGTTCAAGGAACACTTCTGGTTATACTGTTGTATCATGAAACTCTTGGGATGAACGAGAATTGAACAGGTTGTTATTTCTGGATTGTCTCGTTCGCTGAAAACAAAGTCAGTATTTTAACAAACCAAAAAAACCTTAAATGCATGCATTTTCTTTGGTGGATTCAGTGAAGGAGTTTTTGCTACTCTATTGATGCCACTGTTCTGTCCTCCCAAGCTACTTTTAAGAGTAGCAATCTGGGACACTTGGGAGCGCATGTCTAAGGTCTGTAAAGCAAAATGTAGATCTGGTGTAGCATTTGTGTGTTTGTTTTTTCCCATAGCCAATAGAGTTCTATTTAGTAATCTGAGGTGTTGATTTTTCAAAACTGTTGGGCAACGTTTATGACTCAGTTTAAAAAATTTGGTTTTAAATTAAAGAGACATTCAGCTGTCACAGAAGGTGATGTATTCTAACAGTTTTGCTGACTTTTATTAAGATGCCATTACATAATTTTGACTTGGAAGTATCTTTTAACTGTTTGTGCTTCAGCTGATTAATACGGGATCAAAGAGTAGTATACTTATGCAGGTTTATTTTTGCATGAGTAATGACTTAACACCAAAGGAAAAATCCACAGAAAAACTTTACCTTTTAAAAAGTGATATATCTGGAATGATTTTGCTATAGCAGTATCTAAGATTTCATTGATCTAGCATCAAAACAGAGGTAAGATTTACATTAATAAAATGTTAATGTGTTACCAAGCCATTTGTAAAGCTCCCTACAATATGTTGAAAGAGGCATGCCATGCAGATTGCTTGTTTCTAACTCGGAATTCAGAAAGTTATTTAGTACATTTAGATGCAGGTTGATTGTTTTCTAAAGTCTTCAGGCTTGAATGTGTGTGTACAACTGAGGAGAGACAAGTAACTTGCCACGTCCTTTCAAACCCAAGTGTCAAAAGAAAATATTATTTCTTTAGCTACACCATACCCTAATTTGCATCATATAATTGTAAGTCTGTGGTGTGAATGCGCATAATTCATACATGCAGTGGCTGGAATATAGAAAGTTAGTTATTTCCTGGTAAATAATTGAGGCTTTGTTAATTGGGTTAGCATTTTACTAGTTTTATTTCTTGAAAAGTGAAGAAATTGGCTCATGTGAAATATTTCTCAGATTTTTTTCATTCTCTTTTGCATCTTGGGCCTCCTCCCCCAGTTGTTTTAATTGTCCATCCTTGTACACAACTACTCATTTAATGGCATCTGGCCTAGTTTTTAAAAGAGGCAATGGCCCTATTCAGATCTTAAACTGGTGTTCTTGGGGTAGTTAACACATTCACTTGTAATGCTTAATGCAGCCCTAAGCAGAGCTGGCTCTGGATCTTAATGTAGATAAGGCTTTGCAGCATAAACGGTGCTGATGTCTGGAGGGGGAAATAAAAGGACATGTAATCAAAGGAATGGCTATGCTAAGCCATTTTAACCATCATTAAGTAGAGTATAAACTTGGAATCAAAATTAGTTGAAATGTTGTTTTGCGGTAAGCCTAGTACAACAAAATTTAGTCTTCTGAAATTTAACCATTTATATTCTTACAGGTTTTGTTGCATGTATGTTCAAGAGGATTTGTGAAAACAATGCTGAACTTAGTTTTACAGTTCCTAGGAATTATTTTAATAGTTACTGTAGTTAATTTTCTTGAATGTGCTGTCTTTTTTTGTAAATTGCAAGGGTTGGTCTCTACTAGTTCAGAACATCTGGAAAAATTTTGGTGGGAAGAAATAGCATTATAGGTAATTATGCAAATTTCTATACAGGTAATAAATATTTTACATTTTGGCAGGAGTTAACCTGAAGATATTAATGGGATTCTAAAATTGTCCCAATTCCAAGGTAACTGGTACTTGCTGATTCTGCAGTTGATGTTGGTTTGTGAAGAGAAAAGCATTAAATGACTTAAGCATTGTAAACTTTTTCTATTTGTAGTGATGGTGAATACATTAACAGGAATTTGCAAATGGCTAAAAATCATGTCTGCCTAATAACTTTTGGGATCTGTCACATTGGTTATCTCCAAAGTGGTCCTGCTTTGCACAGAATGAACATCTCTAAGGAAACTTGCATCTTAAATGTGCGACTTGGACTGTATTAGGTCGGCACAATTTAAACTTCAAGGACCTGGCATTGGACATCACATCAAGAAAGAAAACAGGCTGCTGCCTTTAGCAGATTTTCAGGCCTCCAGGACTTTACACAGCCAGATTCCTTCTGGAGCAGCCCATCTGAAAGATTTGGGAAAGTCAGTTGAAAAATGTTAAATGGGGCAGAGTTGGCAGAGAAATTAAAAGTTGTTTAAGGCTTGAGTGCTCAGAAGGTAGTTGATAAGGAATTGCTGTTTTAAGTTACTGTATTTTGGTTGCAGAAGAGAACTGTGGCTGTGATTGTAGCAGAAATTTGCTCTTCTACTTTTTTAATCCTCAGGTTTTTTCAGTATTTGTCACTTGTTTAAAAGCATACAAAAAATTAAATGACCTTCTTGGTCTTGAAGAGTAATGCAAGTCTTGCTATTGAATTCACAATAAAACTGTTCAAGTTTGGGGGTTTTGGCAGAGCTTACACTTCTATAGAAAAGAAGACAGCTTCATTATGGTGCTGAGCCTATTAAAAGGAGAATTGTTTGGGGATGCTTTCCTGACTTGGCAGACTAAGAGTCCTAAAGGACTTAATTTCTCTCTTTCATGGAGTCAGCTGTATTGCCTATATATTAATTTGCATACTACTTCCTATAATGCTTTACAATGAGATTTTTATCATGAAGATTAAAGATGTGTGACATTACTGATTGAGTAAAGAAAATCTTGTCAGTTTCTACCTGTTTCACATTTCTTTCAGAAACTGAGTGTCCTAATGATCATTACTTACTATCTGAAATTTGTCATTTTAAAGGAAGTAGATAGATAATATACCCCTTCCTTGATGTCCTTCCAATGGTCAGCTACATTTTCATGCTTCTTCACCATACAAGATGTACTTAAGAAATGCTGACCATAGAAATCATGAAGCAGACTGTGCATGTGACTGTCAAACATATAAGTTGAGTTGAAAAATAGAAATCTCATTTTTTAAACAAGAGTACCTGGATAGCATTTAAATGAATGTTTAAACCTCTTAAAGAAAAAGTTGTCAGTATGAAAAATGAACACGAGATTTATGATTTCCCCCAAGCAACTTTTCTTCACCCAAATTCAGTTACTAAATTTCATTACTACAACAAATGGGAAATTATTTTGCTTATCATTTGCTTGTGTAGTTTCTATGCAGTCCTTGATCTTTTGAATTGCAAAACACATCTTTAATCAAATATTTAACTCCATTAAGAATTGGCACATGCAGGATTGTGCATACTGATAATCCAGATGTTGATATTAAAAAAGTACAATATGCTTATTCATATTTTCAGTAATAAAACTTGCCTTCCACTTTGTGGGACAGCGACAGAAGATCAACTGGCGTTGGAACAGCATGTGGTAACTATAGGGAGACTTTCTGCTATGACAATTATGTTGAGGCATAATGTTCCTTGAATTGTGACATGCAGAAATCGCATCTCCTTTTTGTCTTTATTTGTGATTGAGGAAGATAACTGAAGGTTTTATATTCATTTTGTGATAGATGGCTCTTTCCTTTGCAGCCAAACAGGGAAAAAGTTAATGGCGAAGTGTCGAATGCTTATCCAGGAGAATCAAGAGCTTGGAAGGCAGCTGTCCCAAGGACGTATTGCACAGCTTGAGGCAGAATTGGCTTTACAGAAGAAATATAGTGAGGAACTTAAAAGCAGTCAGGATGGTAAGGGATTTTTTAACAAAAATAGAAATTGCCTTGCACTTCTGCAAGTTTAATTTTGTGATTATATACATAACATAAAATCACCTTTGCCAGAATGAAAGGGCAGTATTGAGTAAAATATGACAATAGTAAGTATTAATTGGTAGTCTTAGTTAAACAAAATCCTTAAATTTGGGGACAATGGTGGGATTTGCAGCTCCAGGAATGCAGTGTTTGAAATTGAGGTTTTTATACTGTAAGTCTTCCATTTAATAGGGAATGTTTAGACTTCACACATTACTGGTGAATTGGCAAGATGAAAGCTGTTAACATATAGCCTAGGCATGCACTGAGAACAGAAAGCTTCTTGTTAACTCTGACTCATTTGGAATTTATTTTAAAAATTCTTTTCAACAATGCCTAAGAATATGAAAAACCGATTCCCCCCCCCCCCCCCCTTGGTAACTCAGATGAATGAAAATGTCTTACCGTGTTTTTAGTGGAAATTTTGCGACACTAAACCTAAATTGAAGTGATCTAAAAACTCTGACCTCTTGCACAATTTCAGTGGAGGGGAAAATGCAGGTTAAAAGTCTTCAGTCTCAAATTCTGTGTAGTGTCAGTGACTCTTCATAGAATGTTAGATTAGGTTATCTGAATTATAACCTATATAGGTTATCCTTGGGGACAGAACCTATATAGACATCACATACACCTGAATGTCTTTTTGTTTTACATCTGAAGATTGTAAGATACCAGAAACTTAATATGGCATTCCATCTAAGTCTGAGATGTTCTGCATTTTTAAGACTATATGATATTCCCCAGTCATATTTTCATCTCTTTGAGAAAATAGCAGTGTAAAATAACTAGAACTCTTAAGGTAAATGATTGTATAGTGTCATTTTGTGGGAATAGTAACTACTGTTTTGATAGTGCACTTCAACAAAATTTACCAAGAACATAATTGAAGCAAGTAGACATTCTTTCAAGACTGCTGCTTTTGAATGTAGTAAACTCCAGCATTGGGTTGCTTCTTGCCCATATGTGAATCAAGATGATAGTACTTCTGCAATAAGAGTTTTCCTAATGATTGTTTGCTGTAGCAGCAAGAACACTTTCTTTTAAATTTTTACAATATTAAGCAGATCACATTTTATTTCCTCTGGAACACTGGTAGTGCACTTGAACTGAAGTCTGAATTAGTGTTTCTTACGCTGTTTTGGGGTCAAAATTGTTTTGTTCCAGAATGCGATACTAATTGTAAAAACATTTTTCTGACACATAAATATCGAAACACCCTGTGAAATCAGTTGATACTCTTCTTGGTGAGAAGGTCTTTTTGTGTCCTCTTTTGAAGGATTTAACGGATGAAACACAGTCAGAATTGAAACTTCCTTGAAAGATGATGAAAAAATGCTACTTTTGGCTACTGAATAGGGTTTTGCAGTAACTCAGATTTCTTATGTATGGATGTGATTCATGGTCACTTTTGCAGTATTTCTGCCAGGGGTTTATACTTGAGTAAAAGTAGATACCTTAGGATCTACTTGCGAAATATTAATTATTGCAATTGAGCTTTTTTCTGAATATTTTCCTTTCTTGCCCAGAAGTTAAATCTTTCTCACGTACTTTGAATAGCAGTGTAGAGAATAAGTCAATAGCACAGTTGTTAAGCATTTTCTCCTTCAGAGGCAGAGTATCAAAATCAGTGCATACCTGATGGCTGAGAAATAGTTAATTGAAAAATTCCAGCATAAGATGTTGACTTATGGGATTTTAATTTCTTGTCTGAGATTTAAACTGTATATGGGCTATTAAGTGTCTGCAACAAATGTGTTTTCTTTACATAGAATTGAATGACTTCATCATCCAGCTTGATGAGGAGGTAGAGGGTATGCAGAGTACCATTCTAGTTCTTCAGCAGCAGTTGAAGGAGACTCGGCAGCAGTTGGCACAGTACCAGCAGCAGCAGTCCCAGGCCTCCAACCCAGGTACCAGCAGGACTCCATCCTCTGAGCCCGCGGAGCAGGGAGAGGCTGCGGGCAAAGACTGCAGCCGCCTGGCAAACGGACCAAGCAATGGCAGCTCCTCCCATCAGCGGACCTCTGGGCCTGGATTTTATAGGGAGGGTAGCGGCACGGAAGATGACTTCCCAGCTTCTCCAGGGAATGGTAATAAGCTATCCAACCACTCTGAAGATAGAACTGGTAGAGGAAGTGGTAGCTACATAAACCAGCTCAGTACTGGGTATGAAAGTGTAGACTCTCCCACTGGCAGTGAAAACTCTCTCACTCACCACTCAAATGACACAGACTCCAATCATGATCCTCAAGAGGAGAAAACAGTGAGCATGAAAGGTAACAGAACTGTGGGTTCTCGTCATGTCCAGAATGGTTTGGACTCCAGTGTAAATGTGCAGGGTTCAGTTTTGTAACATTTTTCTGCAAAATTTTTATACAGTGTCATTGAAACTGGGAGAGGATACTGTCCAGAAGCCGTTTAAATTAGTGCATACTTGTCACAATTTTGCCTTTTTGTGGGTTTCTTTTTGCTTCAATACCTCTGCCACTTTGGAAATTTTAACAGTTAATTACGTTGAATGTTGCTAAAAGGATGTTTGTGTAGCTCAAGTTATTTTTATATGAGTTAATGTGAAGTTGAAATGGAAATTATTTCCATAAAGTATAACATAAATGATGTCTGTACAAATCTGTGTATATCTAGAACCTGTGCTGTGTAAGGGCATTCTTACTCATACTGTTATACTTAACACCACCTTCCAGATTTGTCATAATAGCTGTGGGTTTGACTGCCAAGTTTGCCCAGTACAGTAGTTTTATCACTAAAAAGATGGACTTACTGAAGGAGTCCTGTAGTAGTTTCAGTGTTAATTACAGTTTTTCCCACCATACATCTGTGCATTTTCTCCTTAGGTGACCGAATGTTTATGAATTGTGTGCATAGTTACTCAGTTTTTAAGAACTGTTGTATCCTGTTGATGCATATTGCTCTGTGACTCCAATATTATCTTACCTGTACTGACCAAACCTAAATAAAAACTTTTAATAATGTAATGTCCTCATTGTTCTGCATTGGCTTGCGTGATTTATTTGTATGCAGTGTATTTTTAGTCCTTGCTTTTGAGTTGAGTTTGTGTCTGTGTCAATCCTCCCTGATACAGCGTATGCCCAATATGTGAAGTTGGGTATGTACTAGTAGTAATTTCAAGACAGCCTGATAGTGCTTATTCCAAAGGTTTTGTCCTTATTAGCAGAAAAAGGGTGGGGATTGGGGGGGGGAGGTGGAAAGGAGCAGTTAATAAAAGTAAACCTTAGAGTTTGAACTTGGTTTTATTAACGATTACAGAAAAAAGCAAAAAACAAGCCAAACCCAAAAGCTCGAAGTACCTAACGGGTAAATACACAAATTAAACTAAAAAACAAGGAATTAGGAATTCAGCCTTTTGAACTGGATAACTTTGTTTTTAAATGCCTGCCTGAGAAAACTTGAGTTCTTAACAGGTGCAGAGGATGAAAGAATTCCCTTTAATTAAATATGCTCTTCTTGCTCAGTGGCAATGAGGTATGAATTTCAGAACCTGGATTTCTGGTGTTTATTTTCTATCTACTAGTTTAGTGTTGGTAGCACATGAGCAGGAAGAAGAAAAAGCACTGTTCAAGGTAAGACAAAGGTCACTTGGTGTATTTTAGGGGGGACTGAAGAGTTTCCAGTTACAACATTTTTCTACCTGTGAGTCTTGTAATTACCAGATGACTAAAAATTAATGCACATGTAGCTACTAAAATAATAAGTAGCTTAACTGCTTTGCAATTCACCGTGGAAACAGACTTGATTTAAATGAGTATTTCTCAAAACTTCTAGAGCACACTTGACTTGGTTTAAATGTACAGTAAATTCTTATAGAAGGGCTTCTGTGGTAGCATTTTTAAGTGGCACAAATTAGTATCTGCAGTAGTATTGTCCAAGACAAATGGATGTAATTAAAATGCTACCAACTATGCTTGTCTGTATTGAAAACATGCTTGTCCATAGCTAGCACCACTGCTGTTTTCATTTCATAGGGTTCACATCAGTGTTCTAAAATCACCTGGTAGTGGTCACTGGAAGTATAAATTCCGTTGGTGATACCTTGTTGCTTTTTCAGTGTTGCTTCAGGCCTCACTGCCTGAAAAATTGTTGAATGCATGAAAAGGAAGTGACAAATACCTATACTAAAATAGTACTAGTGTCTGGCACCCAAAGGAATTTTTGGATCACAGAAGTTCCTGATGAATTTTATTTCATCTTAACCTCATATTGCTTGCTTATGTAGCATGTGTATATATGTACACCCTGGATCCTGTACATGGTAAGATACAGTATTTTTTAAGATTATTCAAATGCTGAAAATACAACAGTAATCAGGCTTCATGTGATCAGATGGTAAAAAGCCTTGTGAGGAAATCTGTGGTTGTTAAAAAAAGGCATAGCTCTTAGGTGGTGATGACTTTTTACTTAGTCTGGTATTACAGGACATTCGTGACTTTAAAATTATCTGTACATGAGATTTTTATTTTCTCTAGGGTGTTATTTTTAAATAGTAAAAAAGTAATCAGAAATACAAATTATACCATCAGACTTCCAGTTAACTTTTTGGAAAAAAAAAACTGTATAAAACAAGCTATTCCCCTTGTCATCTTCTGCTTAGATGGTGTCTTCTAAGCAGGCTCGGGTCGGGTGCTTTGTGTGATTTTTTTTTTTTTTTTTTCCCAAAATGAAAGTAACCCAGCAACTGTGCCGGTTAATAATATAATTACATAATTGACTTGCTTTCATGGAACACTTGCTACAAGCATTAGTGAACTGTAGTGTAATACTGCTTATGCAAATACTAATTACTAAAAGCCTGTAATGTTAATGGTTTTGCCTGGCTGTTGGTGCCTGTATTATGACAATAATCCTGAATACAATTTGTTCTTTTTAACAAAAAATGACATTTTATTGATCCAGTAAATACAATATATTCCTCTTTAAAATTAGATATAACCTATATATCTTGCTGAATGTATTTTCAGTAGCCAGGGATGAAGAAACAACTGGCTGATTTTGGACCATTTGCCTTCTATCTTAGCTGCTGCTAAAGCAGCTATTTTCACTGCTCAGATTCCCATGAGCACGGCTGGCTCATCAGAACTGAATTACTGTCCTTTTCTAGGATGTTTCTGGAAGTGAGGGATTGGAAGTGCGGTCTGCTGGGTGCTGGGATTCCCTTTGTGGGCCTTTCCAGGTGGATTTCTTCACAACTGGCAAGATGAGGTTATTTATTCCCAACAAAATTGTTCAGGCTTAGCCCCCACTGACTTTTTGTAATTTGAATTTTTATAGTCTGGTAAATGTGGGTGCTAGAAATCTTAAGGCTATATGTATTTAGAAAGATGAAATATGATGATCAGAGGTTCTGTGGTAGCCGTGATTAATTTCATGCCGTTTAAATTTTACCTAATGTTTGTCTTGCCTGCAGAGTGCCTCCTATCTCTGAGGGATGATCTTCTCCCTGACCTCGCTGGAGAGCCAGTTTTTAATGGGTCTTTGGACTCACTTGCATTAAATTGGGTGAAGGATTTTCACGAGCACCAGAGGCCGCTGAATTGCTACAGGCAGGAAAGCACGTGATGGGGAAAACAAGGTGCCCAAAAAAATTGGGTAAAAGAACAGAAACGAACCAATAAAAGCGAGTCGTAGACAAAAAAGCTGAAACGCTATCGTGCCGTCACTATGCTGCCAGAACCCTGTCCTTGCACGGCAGGTTTCCAAAGCCGCGCTCCTGCCGGGGACACAGCGCCGGGCGGCATTTTATCTGTCTCGTCGGGGCGCTGAGGCAGCCTCGCCTCGCCTGGAACTGCTACTGGGTCTTAAGATAAACGATTCTAGGAGCGTTAGGTTCCTAAGGACGAGCTAACCCATTGCTAAGAAGCGGTATTTGCCCGAATTCCGTGGACAGGAGTGTGTCACCTGCGGCTCGGCCGAGCTCAGCCCCCGTGGCCGGGGCGGAGGGCGGGCGGGCGGGCCGCGGCTGCGCGCTGAGAGTCGCGCCGGGCTGCAGACGCCGCCATGTTGTGCCGCTTTGCCGCCGCGAGCAGGTGAGAGCCGCGCCGCGCCGGGGAAAGCGCGGGGCTGGGCACGGCTTCGCACCGGGAGGCGGCGGCCGCACCGTCCTTGCCCTCCGCCGCCGAGCCGGGGACGGGACGGCGGCAGCGGGGTGGGAGGCGGCGGGAGGGTCGTCCTCTGGCCCCTCGGTGTCTGCCCCCCGCCATTTCGCGCGCAGGGAGGTCGCGCTGCTGCCGGCTGCCCCGGCGAGCCGGCGGCGGCCCGGGCGGGGGCTGCTGCCGGTCGTCCTTGAGGGCTCTCAAGTTCTGCCCGCGCCGTCCTTCGAGGAGCTCTGGTGGCCTGGCACGGTGCTGCCAGAGCCTCTTGTTTTTGCTGGCCGGGGTCGCGGCACTCGGCCGCTCTTCGGGGTCCCGAGGGCTTCGCTCGCATTGTGTCCCTGCCGTATGTCAAGGTCACCAGCGATCCGGCGGCGGGCCTCAGAGCTGGCCGCCCCGCCGGCCCGGCGATTCTCCTCTCGTCGAGGCCCTTGTGTCGCATGACAAGTGCGAGGTGTTAAAATGGGGAAGGGTAACACAGCCTGCCCGGTGTCTGTGCCGGGCATCGCGGCTGTGGCACCCCGTGGGGACAGGGAAACGCACGTCTGTAAATGCTGCAGAGATTCAGTCCTGGGAAGCCGGTGACTGCGGGTTTTTTAGCGTCTTTACTTCCCAGTGCACGGACCTTGTGGATAGCGAGGGAAGGACGCTGAGGCGACATCTTTGCTTCTATTTTTAATCAATAAAGATTAGGTGAAGCTTTGAATGTCATCAGGTTACTGCTGGCTTTCCATTGCTATCCCTGCTTTTCCCTCACGTGCATGCTTGGGAGGATACATGAGTCTGCAGCGGCCTGGAGGCGCGGGTTGAGAAGCAGCAGTTTCGCAGTGCAAAGCCCTGTATATGTGACCTCTGTGTGAATTCATCTTTGCAGTTAAGCTGCCAAGTATGCTTGCTTTAAACTCTTGAGAAAGGGAAATTTGATTTCCTTGGCTGAAATATCACCCCAGGTATTTAAAGCAGTTCATTAGAACAGCAGTGTATGCAGTCTATTTCATTGATAAAGCCCAAGTTTTACTGAATATGACTGCTTCCGGTTTTTTTTTTTTTTTTTTTTTTTTTTGTTTTTTTTTTTTTTCTTTTTCTAGAAGCAGTGCCAAGTTGGTAGCACCTTTGGGGTGCTTGGTTTCTAGGCAAAAGCACACTCTTCCTGACTTGCCATATGACTATGCTGCTCTGGAACCTCACATTAATGCAGAGATCATGCAGCTGCACCACAGCAAGCATCATGCCACCTACGTGAACAACCTGAACGTTGCCGAGGAGAAGTACAAAGAGGCACTGGCAAAAGGTTTGTATCTCCAGAGTCAACAGGTGAGATGGATGCTTGTTGGTGTAGATGATACAGAAGAACAAAATAAAAAAAAGAAGTGAGATATATTCTTTTGAAAGCTTTGGATTATGTCATTGCAGTATCATTAGGGGAAAATCTTTTATTGTAGATTCAGTGGTGCTGATAATTGGAAATCAAATGTAAGTAAAAAGCATGAATTCTGTTCTCTGTGGTTCTGTAAAACTCCACTCAATCAAAAATTGTTGTGGGTTTAGTCCATGCTCCATACTTAGTAACTTGAACTGAGCAAAGACTGTGTAAGTAGGAAATTGCAGACATTTTGCTGAACAAGTACTTTGCAATAAAAGGTTGGTAGCAAAGTTAGATAAAGTGAAATTTGCGTGCCTTGATTGTTTTCACATCAGATGCTCTGCTCAGTCTTGGTAAATAATCTCAGTTACCTACAAGTGGAGGTAAGACAAACATGCAGTACATGTGTACAACACACAGTGCAGAGACCTGAATTTGGGGTCAGTTATATCACTGCATCATATTAAGGGGTTGTGTAGGTGACACGAAAATATGCACGAAACCATCATGGAATTCTTTGTTACAATCCCAAAATTTGAGGTATACTGCCTTTTGCAAAAACTTTGCAGGGGTGGCAGAGCTATGCTGAAACATGAGATGTGTTTTTTCCAAACTTTGAGTCTTTCAGTTGGACTGAAAGTGTGTGAAATAACATGTATGTCTTTTTAAGAAGGTGGAATATTTTCTGGTTTTTTTTTTTTTTTTTCTGTTGTGATTTTCTTAAAAGGTATCAGTTCATCTCAAAGAAATTATTACTGTATGGACTCACTTCTGTCTCCTTGCTGGGTGGCTTCACAGTGGAATTCAACTGCTTGGACTTGGGTGAAAGTGAGAATTGCTGATATCTGACTAAACCTGAACCATGTGTCCCTTGATAATTAATTGCCAGTGTATTTGAATAGAGAATGGGGCTTTTCAAGTAAAAAAACTTTTTAGGCTCACTTCTTACCTAAGTGAGCCTAAAAATAACTTGTGCAGTCTGAATTAATGAACTAATGAGATTTGAATAAGAATCAGGTGATCAAGACTGACTGCTGCCTTGCCCTGCCAGAGCAGATCCAGGAAAGTTGTATTCTGGAGATGTAATTAGTGCAAACACAACTGGGGAGGAAACCTGAAGTGTAAGAAGAGGGTGTGTGTGCTGCTGCTGTTACTGGTGCTGTTAAATTACAAAAGCTTCAGCCACTAGTGGAGGCAGGATTTCTGGTTATCAGAAGCACCTGCAGTGTTGTAGATCCTTAGAGTTATTTTTTAGGGATTGCAGCTTTTGATAGCATCTCATCATCACTTGCTGTTGAAGTGTTTTTTACTTAGAGATTAATTTTTCCTTAAGTATTCTGCAGAGATTATTTTCCAAATGGATGACTTTCTAGTTGTGGTCATGCACACCAAAGCGGAAAAATAATTAGGATATTCGTGATTTTGCAGTTTGTTAATTTGTTTTTTTCCTGATTGGTATCTCAGTATACCATGCGCAGTATTTTGACCCTCATTAGAAAAAATTCTAAGACCAAGGCAAAGTCTGAACTGCCACCTCATTCTGTCAATATTGGCATTATTTCTTCATACTAAAACAGCACAGTCAAAAATCTTGCTGGGCTGTGTATCACATCTGATCACTATCTAATAACTTTTCTGGACAGCAGAACCTTGTCAATGTCTCTTGTTCAGTAAAAGAAAGTAAAGTATTCTCTTCAGATTGTGTTTAACATGTTCTTCATTTTTCTGTATTTGCGTAGAAAACTCAAAGCCATCCTGTTGGCTTACATTGTCGATTAATTTGAAAATGAATTTACAGTTCTATGGCAGCACAGGCCTTTGTTTCAGCATAAACTGGTCCTGACTACTGGCCCATCAAAATGTGTCAGATTTGCCAGTTGAAGGATATTAACTTGAATCTCATTTTCATTGAAAACTTGTTCCTGCCATAGTTTTCCCTGCTCTTCTTTGACCATCATGCAACCTGTGATTGCACTCTTATGAGGAAACAGATTACTTAAGCTGAGAAGCTGAGAAGCTGAGCTGACTAGTCTCTTGAGCACCTTTGAGCTTCTTGTCTTGGTTTACTGAATTGTGCATAGATTCTATACAAATGAATTCTAGTATACTTTTGCTGTAACTTAAGGGCAAGTTACCTCTTTTCAGTTGCTTTTTTTTCCCAATGCAAAGTTCAGCAGCACAAATACTGTTTAAGGACAGTGGTGAAATGCCAGCTCTGGCTCCTAGTGGTCCTGAGAGTGGGTTCTTCTAAGGAATGGTGAAATAAAGAGTGATGAGCACATTAAAGGCATTCTAAGTTACTTTTTGTTTTCTCTCTGGCTTCCTATATGTTGTATGTTCTGGATGAATGTGAAAGTGTCATTAAGGCATGCAAAATTCAGGGCAAATGTCCCAAAGATGCCATCTGAGTGGCCATGAGAGGCTTCTTATCCTTAACCTGATACCTAAATCCAGCAAATAATGTTATTACAAACAAAGCATTGGATGTTTTGTTTCAGTGCTGTACCCCTCTGTGAAGGTTGTGAGGAAATGCTGAGAACACGGAATCCTGAATTAAAATCTTTGAGGATTGTCTTCATGTCTGTGTTGTTGAGGTGACTCAGAAAATTTCTACCACTCAGTCCTGAGAGTGGAGAAAACAGGTTCCCCACTGATTCCTTATTGAAGAATGTATTCGAGTGTTAGAAAAAGCTTTAAAAATCTTTGAAATGCTTCAGTGTTTTTAAAAGCCAAAATAGTAAGGAAAGGACTTGTATTGAAGCTGTGCAACACTATTCAGGGACACAAGGCACCAGTGAATTCTTCAAGGAATACAGCATTTTGTGGACAGAGAGGAAGTACAGAGCTGTTTGATCTTGGTTTCAGATGCAGGATTCTGTCATGTGTAGTAAAATTACTTGGATCACTTTTGTGTGAGTACGTCCCTCCAAAAAAGCCCCAAATGAAACAAAATATAGACAGGAGAAGAACACTTTGGGTATATGCTCACTGTACTTAATGACTTTTCTCAAGCAGAAGCTGTTTGCCCTGTAATTTGTTTTAAGAAGTTTAAAAATGCTTAGTTTGGAAATTTGCAAGTGCTGGGTTGCAAAGAGTTCTGGCTGTGCTTGTTGCTTTATTCTGCTGTAGAATGACAGCAGGTCTTACCTGTGTAGTATGGGCTGCCTGATAGTTGCAATGTTGCAGATCACTTACTACAGCATAAAAAAGGTCAAAGATAATAAATCTTTAATAGAGTTTGTCTGTGACTGTCTAAAACATGGATAACAATACAAACCTTATGTTTTCTATTGATAAGTTACGTGCTTGTAGAAAGAATTTGGATATCAGGGGAGGCCTAATAGAAACTTACTGCCTGTTGTGGTGATGATAATGTTTTTATTTATGTATTTTTATTTTCTGTATCCTTAGGTGATGTTACAACTCAGGTGTCACTTCAACCTGCACTGAAGTTCAATGGTGGGGGTCATATCAATCACAGCATCTTCTGGACAAACCTTTCTCCTAATGGAGGAGGGGAACCTAAAGGTTAGTGCATGTTACAGCGGTTTATTGTATTAGTTTTAATTAATAGGTAGAATTTATGATCTTTTCTCTCTTTGAAGGAGTCTAAAGGATCTTTATTTTTCAGAGTTAATTCACCTTTCTATGTGACAATTACCAAAATTCTGAGGGTTTTTTTTGGGGGGGGCAGGGGTGGGATTGGATGTAAGCCAGAAGGATAAAAGATGAGTAATGTACAAAGTATTTTTCATTTCTAGAGCTGATTATGTATACACTGCTTAATACCTGCCTACTGCTGTATATACACCTGCCACCTTCATAAGAGAAAATAGTTGTACAAAGCCGTGCTAATTAAATTGCTGTATGTACTCGGATCACAGAAAGGGAATAAATGTGCTGCAGACCCACTTAGTGGCTGAGTTATGCTCCAGTTTGGATAGGGATAGTTAAACAGTTAAAGCCAAAAAAAAGGAATCCCCTTGGGGAGGACAGAGTACTGATTACCTAAAGTAGCCTGCAAGTAAAGGTAAAGGCCCTTTGGTGCAGAGCTCACAGAAGCTGTTGCAGTAAACTTGGGAGGTTTTGATTGAGGTTTATATGCCTGTGATCTGTCTGTGCTTTTTTTCTGTTAAAGGAGAACTGATGGAAGCCATCAAGCGTGACTTTGGTTCCTTTGCAAACTTCAAGGAGAAGCTGACAGCTGTATCAGTTGGTGTCCAAGGGTCAGGCTGGGGGTGGCTTGGCTATAACAAGGAGCAGGGGCGCCTACAGATAGCAGCTTGTGCAAATCAAGACCCTTTACAAGGAACAACAGGTCAGGTTTCTTTCCTTCCCCTGTCTCTTCTAGCAGAAGTGAAAACTCAAACTCAGTTTTTCGAGCAGCATTTGTAAAGTAGGACTTAAAAACTGTGAGGAGCAGAAGGAATAATGTCCTCCTATTCCAAGGGAAGATAGATGTGCTGTATTGTGAAAGTGCTTTTTGCTTGCTGAATGTTTTATCTTCAGCTTCCTTGTATTTTTGAGTAACTGCAGTAACTTGCACATATCAAGTAACATTAAGCCTCTTGCCTTCAGATTTTTTTTTCCTCTGGCAGAGGAGCTATTCACAGCACTGTCAGTGGGGGCCAGACTACAGGAGAGGGGAAGATGAATAAAATAACTCCTGTTCCTATCTAGACTGGCTTTGAAATGGAGCCTTATAATTTGCTTCCTTTATAAGAGTAATGAGTGTCAACCAAATTAGTCTGTGATGTGGTTAAGTGTTGCAGCACAGTACTGGCTATGATCTCTTTCCAAGATTCTTACTTAGAGAGACATGGAAGTGGTAATGGCAGGCTGGATACCCTTCACAGAGGGAAGAGGTCATGACCAGTGAGAATATGCCTGTAGTGTCAGTTTGTTCAAATTATTTTGCAGGTACCTTTAAAACATGTTCTGCAGAATTCATAGAAAATGGAAAGGAATTTAATGTATTGCCAGCAGTCTGTGTATTGCCTATCAGTAGGGTGAAAAGAAATTATAGATTTAGTATAGGGACATAGATTATAATAGGAGTGAATTTCACCTTCCCTCCTGTGAAAATTTACCATTAAAATTTCAGTGACAAGAGTATTTTAGCACAAAAGTAAGCAGGTAATTAGGCACTTAACAAATAGCCTGTAATTAAAGTATTGGAAGCAAGCTGGCATAGCAAGAAACATTTGTAATGTATTTTTTCATGAAAGTGCTTGCGTAAGTGTGCAAAAGATAGAAACCTTTCAAAAATTACTTCATCTGGTTTTGGTTATGTCTTCAAGGCACTTCCAGAATATTTACAGATGTGTTTACCCAAACAGCTCTTTGAGTTTATGCAGTGTGTGTGTGTGTGTGTGCGAGCACAGTTTTGTAAAATACTGCAATAAGGACCAGTGTGCTGCAGAGCTCTTTGGCTTCCTGCAGGTTAAGAGTTAAGACTCAGAAACTGGGTACAATGTGGGGATGCAGTATAAAGCTTTTACATGTAAAGTGTGTCTTCATACATTTACAAAATTTATCCTCTTTTTTTCCCCAGGTCTCATTCCTTTGCTAGGCATTGATGTATGGGAACATGCTTATTATCTTCAATATAAAAATGTTCGACCTGATTATTTGAAAGCCATCTGGAATGTGATCAACTGGGAGAATGTATCTTCAAGATATGCAACTTCCAAAAAGTAGAGTGGAATTCTTGCACAGACTACTAAAATGTCACCAGTTCTACTCTGATACCACTCTTGTAGTAGTGCCTGTGGCTTACAAATGAATTGTTCTACTGCAGAAAGCACTTCACTCATCCAACAAAAGCATTTCATAATCAAGCAAAGTGTCTGCTTGTTTAATTCTGTGAAAGGTATTTACTTAGAGTTCTGAAGCTTTAAACTGTTGTGCAACAAAGGGAGGCACTTTAATCTGTTCCATTGCATATAGAAACATATGTCACCATGCTGAAGCCTAATGGATTTCCTTGTTGCACTAAAATACCTAAGTGGAAATATGTGCTACTGTTACTATAAACAAATAAAACTCAAAAGAAGAATCTTCTATAACTGTCTACAAGAGACTCATTTTTAGTAATACCTGGTCTAGTTACTTGATTTTAATACAGTTGGAAAAGAAAAATGCCTTTTGTAATTTGTTGTATTACAGGCTGCAGAGCTTTCATAAAGGTTGAAAAGATAAATGAAAGGGGAAATAGGTGTTGCTGTGCCTGCCTGAATTGACTGTCCTCAGTCATCCCTACCCCTTCCTGCATTTCTTATGTGAGGTATTTGTATCACACTGATGCATGAGCATTGGAAGCGTTACCTTGGGTAGGAGATTACAGTACTGTAAACTGGCTCAGGCAAATTGTTCACATAGGGTCTGAATGACAGCATGTGGCACTCATTTCGTGCTAACTGCTCAGGTATGTCTTAGACCATCCTGTAACTAATGGGGCTGATTGCATGCATATGTCAAGTACAAGTTGTCTCTGCACAGCTGTGCTGCTGAAGCAGTAATAACAAATTAAACTTCGTGCTTGAAGCAGGCATGAAGTAACCTTTGTGGTGTAACAGAGCATGCCCATGGTCTTGAAATAGTTGGTATGTTGTGCTTACCATGGTGTCTGCGTGAAGGTGAAGGAAACTGGAGTTTTTTCTGTTCCTCATTACATACAGTGAAGTACCACATAGCAGAGATGTGGAGTGTGGAGTGCTCCTCAGTATGAGTGACTGCTGAGGCTGGGCTTTGTTGGCAAGTGCTGTAATGTGCCAGATATCCTGGTACTGCACACTCCAGAGGAGCAGGAGGTAGATGTGCCTGTGGAATAGTGCTCTGGAAAGGAGTGCCTAAGCTATGGGGGAAGCTTGGGTTAGCTCCAGGTGGTGAGGCTTTAAGCCATGGAGAGCTCCTCAAGCACAGCCAACATATACTGAGGCTCTAAAGGCTGTAGTGTGAGATCCAGGACATGCTCATAAGGCTCAATTTCTGCTGTGTGCCAAGTTAATAAGAAGCTCCACTCCTCTCCTGCTTCCAGTCAAGCTGCTGAGTCAGTCTTGCTACCTTGTGTCCTGTCTGGGTGTGAATGTGCCAAGTCTTCAGCTCTATACAAAAAGGAATGTCTGTGGAATAGGAAGATGAGAACTTAGTAACTGTTGAAGGCAAATAGTAGGGACAGTGAAGCAGTGAAAAGTATTTAATGCGTGTTCTGGTGGACAACTGGTCCACTAGAAAGGACGAAGATGTCTTTACGTGGTTCGTTTGCAGTAACAGCTTGCTTAAACTGTCTTAATTCCATACTGCTGTGAAATCTGGAAAAAGTGGTTCTTGTGGCACTATGAGGTGAAATATGTGCCTGTAATTTAGCAAGTGTGCTGGCAAAGCTGTTGACTGGGCAGTGAAAGTGCATAAACCTCTTACTAATCTGTGTTAGGCAGTAAGCTCAGAATTGCTGCTGAGAACTAGCACTTGGTGTTACAGTGGTTGCTGTGCAGGTGGGCAGGTCTGGCTCTCCCTACATGAATTGAGAAACAGGAAGGGAAAGCCTTACAGCTGATCTCAAATGCCCTGTGTGGACATGTCTGAGACCCGTTTGTCAAACATGAAATTAACAGTTCTATCTAAACCTTCCTAACCCCAGTGGTAAAAATAGCTGTGTGTGTTAAGTCATCTCCAGCCCGAACTGTGCACAGGTGCACAGTATCATCAATGAGCATGGAGTTATTTGCACACTTGATCTGTGTGACCTGAGCAATGAGTTTGCAGATTTCAGTACTGGATTAGTCTTTGACCTGGACCAAACAGAAGAGTTGCAAAATTACATCCTGACAGACCCCAGGGCTTAGTCATGTCACTGATGAAGATGTCCTGTTTGTAGACACAGTTAATTTGTGTGTCGGCCACGTTATGTTAAAATAAAACTTGGAATAATTTCCAAGAGGTCAACAAAGTGCAGTACCTAACCCAAAACCTGGGAAATGATAGTGTGTCATGGGCTGAAAGAACAGGGTGCACCAGTGTGATCTCATAATAAATGCTTGCAGGTGCACACGGAGACTTTGGTTTGCACATGGCAGATTTTGGTGGCTGAATGTTTTTCAGAAAAATGCAGTTGGGTCCAAAAGGGCACGGAAATGCCAGTGCACGTTTGTGACTTTTGCTCACCCATAAAAAGACATTTGAAGGCTAACAGGAATCACAAAGTGTGTGTATCTCATTCGGTACCAGAACAGATTAAAGTAATTCACGGCCAGCCAAACAGAGCTCTTGCAGCCTTTCTGCCACCCCCTGTGGCAGGCCATGGGGGTGATGCCATGGCCAGCCCCAGTGAGCTCTCAGGATGGCACCTTCATCCTGCTGGGAAACAGGAGGGGTCTGTGGCTGTCTTTACTGAGCATGCAGAAATGGAAATAGATTAAAGAGGCTTTTCCCCTCCAGCTTCTATTTGCCACCTTAATTTTTTTTTTTTAATTTTACCTTTATCTACAGCATGTATTAAAAACCCCACAAAGTAGTAAAGCCCTAGACTGTCTCCAGAAAATACTGACAGTGACACAGCTTGTGAGCTGGTATGCTCTCCTAGATACTAAAGCCTCTTTGTTTACTGAAGACTTACTTGTCTGTATTTTGCATTCAAGAATTTAATTCTCTCTAGATAGCAAAGTTGGTTTAAAATGCCACTGTGCCATTCTGCTAATATTTTACATGCCTGTTGCATTGACCTTGCAGAAGTTAATCATTACACTACCATAAAGTAAAAGAGTTGTGTTTGCAGTCATGTCTAATACTGAACAGATAAACGTACTGGTAACTTGGTAGGCTTAACCTGCCTTTTTCTACTGCTTAATAATTAAAAGTAATGCTCTCAGATTTCATCATAGCTGTTACTCTTGTTGACTCAAAAAGCAAAGGATTCTGTGGCAGGAGTGTGTGAGTGCAGAGCTGAAGCAGCTCCAGTCCCAGTGACCCAGAGCTGTGCCTTCCCCACTAGGTGGGAGTGTCTGTCTGTCTTACTCTGTTGACTTGGGCGTCTGAGTTGAATTTCCAAGAGTCAGGTTAGGAACCTGGCTGGGTGTTCTCACTGCTCAGGAGGGGATCTGTTTGGATTTTCACTTTCTAAATAATCAAGGTGATCCTCTTCAGTGAACAGTACGTGGGGAGGAGACAATGCTGCTCTACAGTAGGCAGTTTATGGTAATACATATAGTAAAATATAAAATTTACTGTAACTACAGCCAGGCAGAGAGAGGTACTCCTAATTAAAGTGAAGATGCTTCTAAGTGTGTTTGTGTAGGGACACACTGACATCCTGAATGGTCTTTCAAGTCCAGAGCACAGATTTAACTGCAGGGGATGAAGCCTGTCACATGGCTGTAATTAAGCCAAGTCTGCAGGGAACACACAACCTGAGGCATGGAGCTTTGCAGTTACAACTGTGCTGCTTTGTAGGGCTGCTGCTGCAGCAGCTTTTCACTGGATCTTCTCACCTAAAGGGATTGATAGATTAATTAGCACAAGTTGCACAAATTAGCACAAAAATAAACCTGCTGCCTGGACCTGCTGTGGACCCACACAGCCTTGTGACACCACAGAAGCAGCTTTGTCATGTCCTACAGCAGTGTTTTAAAGTCTGTCTGGATTGATAGGAAATTCCTGGAGCTCAGAAAACTCCCTGTAGCATAGAACTTGGGAAGTCTTGACATTAGGGCTGTGTGAAATGACTGGCAGTCCCCATTGTTATGGGCTCTTGTTGCATAGAAATTTGAAGAGGAACTACAGTTTTCTGAATTATTAATTTCTGTGAAACTCTGCAGAAACACAAAAGTTGCTGGTTATTGCATATGGTATTTGCAGACAGGTTGGAGGCTTTCAGGATCTGACTTCCTGTGAGTGAGTTTTGTCCTAGTTGGAAAGGTAAAAACTTTGAAGAGTCCAGGTCTGTCTTCAGTTAGACTACGATTCCTTAGTCCTTTCTTGTTTTCATCACCTTTTTTTCTGAGGAGGAGCCAAGTCTCTTGTCCCTACCTCTCCTGAGGTCCTTTATTGAGCTCCACTTCCTTTGGAGTGTGTTCTGCAGTTGTGTTCCTTGCAGCTGTGTTCCTTCTCACCAGCTGCTCCATAGTGCTGCGTCTTAAAGGCTTGTCCTTTATGCTACTGGCACTAGGACTGTGACTCTAAAAGGTCAGATCTAGAAGCAAATAGCATGATGATGCAGCTTCTTTTATCCATAACCTTTGCAACACTCAGAAGATTACTGCACAGGAATTTCAGTTTTTCTTTGTTTTTGTAAGAGAAAGTTAAAAGTTTTTATGCAGTTACTACAAAAAATACCACTGACACAATAGAGGTCTGCAAATCAGAAGGCAAGTGAAAAGAACATTTGTTCATGTAAGTGTCATGATTTGAAGGTAATCTCACAATTCTGAGAAAGACTAATTTGTACTGTTAGAATATTTGAACTTGACAGGAAATGGTGATGTTGCAACCCTTGTTTTGCCTCTTAGAAATTCAGACCTGAGGTAGCTAAAAGCAAGAGCTCCCAGTTTTCAGGAATTTTGAAATTTGGCTGTGGTCAAAACTGGATAGAATTGACAACTTGTCAGTGTTTCCAGGAATCCAGAAGCTCCCCAGGCCCTACAGCTGTCAGGAAAGTCTGGTGTCTTGTCTGTCAGGGCAGCTGTTGTGGGCTTCAAGCCTCAGGCTTCTCCAAAGGTCATTCACATAGGGCTGTTTCAAAGAAAACATTTTAGGCTCATAAAGGTATTATTTAAGAAATCTGTCTCTCTATGTATCTGTCTTCTGACTAAATGCTTCACTGGGATATTTCCAGCCACTCTTTTCCCTTTAGCAGAAATGTGTTAAGAGGCTGTAGGGAGGAGAGGAAATGCAGTCTTTCAAAGCAAGCATCATCAAGCTGTCTTTGATTTCTTCCTCCTGTAAAAGACGCACACAAGCCTGGCCAGCCTGCCAGGAGAAGAGCTGGACCCTTGGGTCTCTTGAGTTGTTTGAGTTTGTTTCCCAAGTCACTGAGATGTCAGAAGGACTCTAACTTTTTCTTCTATCTGGTCTCCCCCTCTTCCTGAGTTTAATTGCAATAGGTTTTACTGGTATTTACAAGGAAATGTATTAATTAGTTTCTGCTTATTTATTTTTCTTATGAAAGAATAAGGGTCACAAAACTAAAGCTTCACCTGGGCTTTTTGGGAATGAAGGGATATGATTTATACAAGCTTAAGTGTAAGACTTGGTGCTTGTTTGCATAACTAAATAAAATGGGAACAATCAACTGGAATTAGCCTGTCTGAGGGTCAAATGCTCCAATGGGAGTTTTCACTTGACTTCATGAGATCCAGGTCAGTTCAAAGCAGCTCAGAGCCAGAATTGCTGCTTTTCTTATTATCTAGCTGGGAATTAGAGTTGTTCCTGGATTTTGTTTCATTAGAATGTAATTCATAGCAGTTTTAGTGATGGTTGTTACCCATCTACTGATATTCCTTGCTGTCCCAAATGCATTCTCTCCAGCTTGTGTGAGACTGTGCAGTGCACATGGAGTATGTGAGTGGCAAACCCATGTCTTGTATAGGGAAAAGCACAGGCTATTAAGTGGAATGAAATGTTTTTGTTACAGATGTGGCTTCTGGCATAGACACTGTGGAATGGATAGAGGTGTGGGCTAGTGATGAGGGTTCAGCCTTGAAACTGATCCTTGAAATTAACATCTGCCTCTACTCTTTCTGAGCTGACCTGCCCAAATTTTTCTCCAGCGGGCTCTGATGTCAGCTTCATTAGAAAGTAGCATGTTTCTGTTGCCTCAGAGAAGTATCCAACAGCTAGATCATGTTGGGATGTCCCAACATAGACTGTCCCATCAAAGCGTTCTTTCCTTTGCCTGAGCATTTTGCATCAGCAGCCAGTATGTCACGACAATGCAGTGATCTTCCTGCTGTATTTTTTCATTCCAAATCCCAAGCAGTTCATTGTAAGGCAGTTGTGCAGAAAAAAGCAAAGCTGCCCATGTCCAGCTGGTGAGCTGTCCCCCAGTACTGCATCCAGGAGCATGTTTTTTAAGTGGTTGCAAAGGGATTCTGTTGATTGTATCCTTGGGCTGATCCTGACATCAGAACAGCAATATGGAGAGGTCCTAGTCTGGCTGTTACTCACTTGGAGCTTCTTGCAGAGTCTGAGCTGGACCTGACATCTGAAAATCCTAGTCCTGCCTGTAATCCTTAGGGATTATACTTTTGAGGGGGCTAATATGTGTATGTGTCTAAATATCCAAATACGATAAAAAACTTATCTCTATGTGTGTCATTCTGTTAACCTTTTCTGAATGTTTGGAGGAAAAAATGGCAGAAAAACCATCTGGTTGCACTCACTCTTGCAAGCCAACATCTGGCTGCCAGACTTGAGAGGCTGTGTAATCTCTGCTCATGTGGTTTCCATGCTTTGGTTCCCCGCTACGACTGAGTGCTGCAGAGGAACTCGCCCCTCCTGGCAGAGGGTGATCTGACAATGTGTTGGAAGGACAGAAGGTGTCCACCATTAGACTTTGTTTACATAGAAGTGTTTCCAGGGTAATCCAAGTGGCAGCATTTGTGTATGGTTTTCCTAAAGCTGCATCGCTAAAGCCTTGGCCTTAAAAAGCTCTTGCTTGGGCTGGCACTGTGCTTGCAGTTACCCAGATCTATTGTAGAGGTGAAATGTCAGTCCTGCACTATGGATGCAATAAAAGTGAATGCTTCTGGTTAGCTTCTGAACAGAAATTCAGGAAAAATGTGCTTTGCTTTCCTTACACACCTCACACACATGAAAGGAAATGAGACCTTGTGTATTTCCTCTTTGATTTATTTGTGGATGAATGGAAAGGGTGGGATAATAGTGCAGTTCATACAAAGAAGGAGGACATGGGTGCTGGAGTCTCGACTGTCTGGGTAGCCACTTTGGACACTCCAAAATTCAGGAGAGCAGCATGGAATTCTTCCTCTGCTGACATGGGCCTGAACATGTATCTCCCACTGGTGTGTCCTGTCTGCCCTGGCAGGAGCATTTCAGAGGTGATGTGTTTTGAGTTCCTGCAGCCAAAATGACTGAACTGCTTGTTAGCTGAGGTAGTCAGGCAAAGGTGACCCCCTCCAGACCAGTGCCCAAGGTACTCCCCTACAAAGGAGAGTCTGGAAATCCAAAAAATATTGTGGGCAGAATCCTGACTACTCAAGGGGAGCCATCTGCCCTTAGCATGATCTCATTCCACTCTTTCCAGCTCCAAGCATTTGGTGACTTCGGATGAATTGGCGAGACATTTTGAATCAGTCAACACCCCATATTCAGTAAATAAGTTATTTGCTTCTCCCAGTCTTGCCCAAAGCATTTTTCAGTTGCATGAAACTATTTTCTATTGGCTTGAAAGGGGAAGAGGAATGAAATAAATTTGTTGACTGACTCAGAGAACATGTAACAGCAGCTAAACAAGAAGTTTGATTTTTCTGATTTTTGTCACGATCAAATTTAGACTCCATCTTCCACAGATATTTATTCAGGCTGTGGAATGCTGCTTTTCCAAAGGAATTCACAATGAATTTGTTCATCTCAAGTCAGAATGACTGTCTTGGTGGCAGTTAGCAGTGACATTTGGGTTATGTTAATGAGAGAAAAATTAAATATAGTGCAAAACTAAATTTAGCACAAAGTAAGAACCAGTAACATGAAAAATAAGTGAAAAAGAAGAAAGAACTACCTGTCAGACTGCAGATCAAAGGGAGAAAATTTTTGGAAATTCCCAGCTCTAGTTTATAGTTCGGGATTTTTTCAAGGGAAAAAAAATACAATAGCCTGAAAACTGTGGTAGTACTTTTCTTTTTTGAAGCCACATAACTCACCTCCTGTTGGAGGAGCAATCAGGCTTTATCCTTCACCGTGACCAGAAAAATAAATGCAGTTGAAGAGACAGAGAGAAGAAAAAGGCTCTGGTTTTGTCTTTCGTAATAATTTGCAAAGTTCTTGAAAACAGTGAAAAATTTGTAAAACTTTTCTGAGAAAAAGGCTCAAACAGAGGAATCAGAAAAATAATATAACTGGAAAACAACAAAACAAAAAAAACCAAAAAGGGTGCTAGCAGAAAGCCAGTATGTTGGTTATCTGTTGCAGGATATTTTTGGTGGAGATTTAAAGCTGCCATAGAAGTCAGTAGCATTACCACCATCCACTCAAAACAACTACCACCTCCATTGCCATCACCTGTCAAATTCTCAGGTTGCAGTCAAGGATTATCAAGCATGCCCCAGCCTTGTTAGCAGTAATCTTTAAGAAAAATATGTCAGATAACAGAGAGGCCTGACTTAGACCAGACTATATCCTACTGCCACATTATTTTCACTCTCAAATTGAACTAACATGAAACTAGGCAGCATTAATGTATGTAGGGACCCTCTGCTCTCTGTAGAGGTAGCTGTTCCTTATCACCAAAGGAAAAGCTCCAAGAAGAGCCTGTAGCTCCTTGTGGGGTTTATTGTCTAATGTGTCGACATTCCAGCTTCCAACATCAACCTTTCCTGAGTGACAGCAGCTGCACAGCCCAGATCCTCGTGACTCAAGCAGAGCAGGCAGCTGGATGAACCCATCAGACAGCTGTGTGTTCAGCCACGGTCTACACAGGCAGAGAGGAGCACTTCCAGCAGGAGATGCTATTTATTTCCATAGCAACAAAATAATTTTTTGTCACTTTCTTTGCCATGTGGCAAACAGACAATGGTAACCCCATCTGCTTCTTGTGCTCTCTCGTATGTCAGTATGTAGAGGTCTAAATTCTGAACAAATATATTTCTCTCTGATTTGTATTAAATTGTTCACATGTGGTGTTCATAGCCAAGAGTGTAATGGAGTAAAAAGCCTGCTGCATTTCAGAGACCTCTCTACCAGGCAAATCTCAACACATCTCTAGAGCTGCTGAAGTCCTTGAGGTTATGCATCCTGGTCTTGTCCTACATACTCAGCACTTGTTTCATTCTTAAGTCCTACAGGAAACCTCAATTGCAATTTCCTTAAGACACAGGACATCAATACATTTCAGAAGGAACATAAGCAGCAGAGACCAGAAAAAATGTTCCTGCTTTCTAAAAACACATCAGATTTGTATGTATTTGGAGAAGGCTTGAGTATCTTGAGAAGTGTTTTGTATTTTTTTGTTGGGAACTGCTGGAGTCATTAGGAGCCCCAGCACCATGATGATGGTCTGTGAATGTCTGCTTGCTAAGGCTGGATTAGAACAGCTATGAACTTGTGGCTTCTCACTCTTCTTTCAGTTCCACTTAGCAGATTAAGGTTATGAAATTTAATGTGACATCACAGTCCAAGCAATTATTGCTGGGGCTGTGGTGGTGTCTAGAAGGTCATTGCCTGAACCCTTGGCCTGAGATAAAATTAGTATTAAAAGAGCCCTCTGTGTAAGCAGGGTCTGGGAGCTGCTGGCTGTGTGTGGGATGGATGAAGCTGCCTGCTTGCTCCCCTGAGGCACAGCCATAAATACTGCTGTGATAATGAGAGCTTGCAGAAAAATCTGAGACAGCTCTTCCTCAGAGGGATGCTGACTTGGAAGTAGTTTGAATAGCAATATATGTTCTCTAACAAAGAGCTTTGGGAAATCCCATATTCTTCTGAGATTCCCTAGTGAATGTATTAACCACATCTGAGGTATTTTTGCACAAGTTCACATCCAACATCTGGACCAGGATGTAGGAATACATTCCCAAAATGTGAATGGGTGATGCTGGTAAAATATTGCTATATTAGCATACAAGTAAGGGTTTTTTTTCTGAAAACATCCATAATTAAAGCTGTAGAGAAACTAATAATCTATTTATTTGGAGGTAATCAATCATGTTGGGCCTGGCTTATGCAGGAATTTATGCAAAATAGATGATCACAGTGTCTCTTTGTGTTTTAAAGCCTGTAAATTTAATATTTTTCCTCCCATTATTGTTTCCTACTAATTTGTTTACTCTTTCTTTCTCCTAGATGAGAAGTTGAGTTCTCATTCCTTGCAGAAGCTGAAAGCTTTGATCAAATTCTTGCCCTCCTCTTTCTAATGTGTATAATCCAGTAGAGAAGGATGTCTGTGGCTAGTCTGAGCCTCTGCACTGAAGTGTATGGAATAACCAGGTTTTCCAAGGCCAACCAATTCTGTGTGATACAAGAGAGCCTCAGAAAGAAATTAAGATATCACACTAATGTAATATAATTTATTTTTGTCCTAGAAGAAGGAAAGTTTGGATAGGAAACTTTCAGGAAGAACTAAGGAGCTGTACTTCTAATGTAGGCAGGAGACCTGGGTTGCCAAGAAGATAGGTTAGACATGGTGAGCAATAGGTTTTTATTTGGACTACAAATGTAAGATGTTCACAACCCAGTTTTGTGTTCCCATGCTTTGCTTTGTTTAATGGAGCTCTCTTTCATGCTCTGTCACCAATTGTATGAACACGGACTCAACCAAAGATGAGATTTTTCTTGTAGCAGATCTGCGAACCTGCTTTATTTTCAGCATCCCTTTGAAGGAATGGCTGTCAGCCTGGTACTTACATCTCTCCTTGTCCTGCCCTCACCAGAGCAGTGTGCAGAAGATAAAAGCACCTCTGAGTGATGCTTAATATCCTGTTAATTGATCACAGCCTCCCATTAACTCAGTGGAGAATCTCAGGCTGTTGATTTTATAGAGAAAAGAAGTCAAGTTAAGTTGAGGCAGGATATATCGTTACCTGTGAAGCATGTACACCAGATGAGACTATAAATGTAGTTTTCTTGTGATCTTGGTATAACTTCAGTAAGGATTGATGTGAAAAACCATGAGGTGGACCCTTTAAAGTAACAAACATTGCCTAGGAAAAAGCTCCACTGCTGTAGAGGGATGGCTGAAATGACAGATGGGTTTTCCTCTCTACTACAGTGAATTTCTCCCCTAGTATTCTGGGAAGGGAATTGTATCACACCAAAACACTGCCCTTCTTCCTCCCCAGGGCATGGGGCCTGGGTGTTTTCTTGCATCAGCCTGCCATACAAGAAGCCAGGATGCAGCCTTCTCCTGTGTTTGATAGGTTTTTAAACTAGGCAGTGTCTTTGGGCTGTTAGGGAAGTTGCAGATGCTGCTGATTCAGCTGATGGCTCTGTAGGAGCCCATAGCAGGGAAGAGGGCTGGCCTGAGTGCATCCTTCTGCAGATCTGAGAGTGTCATTGCAGCAGGTGGCCTCCTCTTGTTCCTGGGAACAAACCTCCTTAAGTGAGGCCCTGCAACTTATTTTGCAGCTTTTCAGGCTACTTTATCCCTGAGCTTGTGCTGTGCTATTTCTAATACCACGGACTGTGTTCAGATCCCTTACAACAGCTGCCTTGCTTGGAGTCACATCTGTCCCTCTCCACTGGGTACGAGAAGAGCCCGAGGCTGGCAGCACTGCAGGATTTGTTGCCTTGGTTGTGTGTCCTGCCTGGATGCAGGGCAGCCACTGGGGTACCAGTGAGGCCTTCCCTAGGTGCCCACTCATCCACAGACCCAGGCTGCTGTTCCTGACTCTTCCTGGAAGGCAGAGGAGTACAGGGACGTCCTTCCTAGAGAAGGGGCAGAAGCTGCATTTAAATCCCTTATGCATGGGGCCATCTTTTCCAGCACTGCAGTGATTTTGCTACTGCTAGGAGGACAAATTTCCAGCTCTGTTTGTCGTTTGTGACTCTCAGGGACACAGGATATAGGTGTGTATCTTAGACTCTCACTTAGGCACTCAGGAATGGCAGTCCCTGAATCCAGCAGCACTGTGGTGTCAGCATAGTGCTGGAGAGGAGTGTGCTTGGAAGAAAACCATTTATCAAACTGTGTTTTGTTGACTCAAAGCCCTAGAACAGCCAAACACTTCAGCAGGTATTTGATTATAAACAGAGGAACACTCATTAAATTAGAGAGCAACCAAGCATGGTTTACCTAGATGGGCAGTGCTATTAAAAGGGCAGCAGCTGGCCAGCTGTGCCCTTCGAGAACAACACAGGACTCTTGGGGTAAAATTACCTTTTTGGCATATGACACCGCTTCTCTCTGATATACAGAGCTGACTGGAAGAAAAACTCAGAAAAACCTAGAGAGATGAAATGGGGGAATCCAAAAAGCATAGACCTTAATCTCTAATATTCCTACTTCTGCAATGGTGCGACTGACAGTCATAAACTTTGCATGAAAGATGAAATTTCATTTTGGATTCATTAGAAGATTCTCATGCTGCTGAAGAAAAAAAAAGAGAAAATTACACTCCCTTATGAATTGCCAAGGGATCGCACAATAGCTGCATTTATTTTATTAGCCTTCTGACCTTTCCCTTCTCTGGTGAGGTTTCTTTTTCCTATTAGCTCTATTAGAGCGTCTACTGAGATGGCAACCAAACAGACACTGTTATTGTTGGCTAACTTGCTCTTTTAGCAGGCAACAGGGATGCACAGGCCATGAGCAGATGCACATCCAGCCTGTGGTAGGCGTGGGAGCCACACCACGCCTGGGACACCAGGCTCTGGTAGGAAGCCCTCACTGTGGACACCACTGTGCTGAGAATGCTGCATCTATTTTCATGAAGTGCTTCAAGTCATGCTTGACTTGTAGCCTGGGAGTGATTTTTTTGCCTCCAGTGGAGGAGGGTTATTTTGTTTTGTACCATTCATGTATTTTTTGCACAGATATTGGAGGTTTTCCCCCACTCTTTTTTATAACTGCCCCTCAAGACCTCTTCCTCTGGCGATGATCAGTGTTAGACTGTGTGGTGATGGCTGGATGCTTTCTGCCCCCATGGTTTCTAGGGCAGGTTGGTTTGCAACAAAGAACTGCAGCTTCTGGAGAGATGGATGCGATTATTGTGGCAGCACTTTCCTGAAGCACTATGTGGATTTTGTGTCCTTAATTTAACTGGCTGCTCTGCATCAGCGGAACTGAGTGTTTCAAGAATTTATACCAAGCAGTAAGGGTCGACTGTCATGCTGGCATGGAGCGGGACTATGGAATTTTTGGACTTATATGGAAGTTTGAGAAAACTTCAGAAATAATTCTGGAATATGCCCAGCAGACTGCATGGTAACAGAGGATCTGGCTGAGGAATTTATAGCTGTGGGGAGAGAATAATCATCCTTTTTCTAAAGAAATTTTGATCCCAGGAGGGGAAAAAACAACTCAGAAGACTAGTGGAGAATTTGTCAATTATCTTTTCCTTCGTGGGTAACTTATCTGGGATCTATATATAAAAATCATAGTAATAACACAAACACTACTGAATTTAGCAGAAGCATTTAAGGAGAATTTGGGGATAGGATCTCACCAGATTTCCTGAATGCCAAGATTGTAGTCCTGTGTTATTCTAATATTAGTCACTTCCAGCAGATAAGATTGCTTAAAAACCTCAGCCAATCTCCAGTTTCAGGAGGGCTGAACCAAGCCAGTTAAGAACAGTTAAATTGCTAGTTCTTGAACATAAGTGGCAGCATGATAAATGTGACCTGTTAACTCCAGGAAAGTGCAGCCAATTTTTCTTTAGTTTAGCCTTAGGGAAAAAGCATATTAAAACTTTGTGTGTTGGCATTTGAATACTTCTATCTTTAGACAAATGGCACCACAACTCTAGAGTTTAGGGAGGAAGGCTGAATCAATTGCTCTTACACAATTACTCCATATAATTGCTTTGTTCTCCTAACCAATTTCCTTGTAATATTTTACCACTTAGGAGACTTAGGTACTTGCTATAACCCATGGTACTAGACTCTTACTCTTTACACTACCAAAAATCTCCCACCTTTCTCTCTTTCTGTGGCTGTCTAGGTACTGGGGAAATGTTTACAGTAGCTGCATTTCTTGCACACCAGAGGTGTTTGAAATATTGCATCAGCCTGGCAAAGAGACAGCTGGAAGCAACCCTGATACCCCAGCATGGGTTTTGCTTGTCTTAAGCAAAAAAAGAGGTAATTGCTGATTCTCCCAGGGAAGCTGTACATCTAAAAGTGAGCAAATGACACACTGTGCTATTAGAGGAGATGTGATAAGAAGGAGATACCTCAGACAGTGGGGACAATAGAGAGGAATAGCGCCAGGGCCCATGCAGTTATGGAACAGGCCCTCAAGGTATACTTTGAGATCATGCACCACCTCAAGGTGAAGTTATACCAGCCCTTTGTGATAGCCATCAGGAGGTGATCTGGTACCCTAGATTCCTAACACAAACAATCAGGAATTTGGACTGTGCTATTGCAATTAAAATAGTTAACAGCTGCACTGCCACTCGTAGCGTGAAGAAGTGATGTTCACCTCTCTGTGATCTCACACTGATCCCACCTCACCAGCCATTTGAGAATCCTGTGATTTTCCACAAAGCTAGTCATGCCAGGCAGAACAGGGGAGACTGTGAGGCTCTTCTGGGCCCCATGGCACAAGGAGTTAAGTCAGGACCAGGGTGAACACAGTACAGAAACACAGGTATGAACTAGAAACTACCTTCTACCCTCTTACTGTATTTTTCTCTCTTTTTGTGGGCACAGATGCAGAAATCCCAGTTGCAAAATCCCAGTTAATCCCGGATAATCCCAGTCGCAAAATCCCAGTTAAAAACCAGAAGGAATTAACAGTACCTGGTCCTCATTTAGGCCCCGGCAGTACCTCTAGTTATCCAGTTTGAGCCACAGAATATGTCAAGAATGTATGTACCATTGTGGACTGGGAAGATGTCTGCTCCATAAACTCTGAAGCCTTAATTGCTTCAGCTAGAAATATCTCTAAATGAATATTGCCAAACAGTGTATGGTTTTCAACTGGCAGCTAGTATTTTAATATGTTTTTGATCAGGACTAGTCAGGAGAATAATGGAGTGAAAGAAATTCCAACCCAATGCATTCATGGCATCATGTTTAATTG
Organism: Passer domesticus; assembly: GCF_036417665.1. Lineage (NCBI taxonomy): Eukaryota > Metazoa > Chordata > Aves > Passeriformes > Passeridae > Passer > Passer domesticus. Next base: position 57,363,450 of record NC_087476.1, read on the forward strand.
CAGTGAACTAAATAGTGCAAATTACCCTAATGATCACTTTCAATTTAATTGCTGGGCTACCTTTGTATTTTTCAAATAACTGAGGTTGTAAAGTTTTCTACTTCTTAACAAAGTTGCTTTTTGGTGTCAGTTAATGTTATGCTTTATTAAGTCAATATGGTGGTTTCCTGCCAGTTTTATTTCATGTTTAACAGACAAGTCATCTCTATAGGGTACTGTTAGAAATTATGTTATAACATTTCATGTCTATTTGCTAACCACAAGCAGTCTCTCTGGTGAGACAAAATGCATTCAACTATCTTTATTTTTGCTAATTTCACTTTTCTATGAAAAATCCCTTCTGATGTGGACAGCACAGCTGCACAGGAGGAAGCCAAGAGGAGCCCAGAGAGAAAACAGCAGTGCTGGCAGGAGCCCCTGGATGGGGACCGCACTGCTCCCGGAAACCCAGGCTGTGGGAAAGGGGCTCCCACAGCTCTGGGGGAGCTCTGCTCCCCTCTCCCTGCGTCCAGGGCAGGGACACGGATCAGCCTCCACTGGCCTCTGCCCCCACTGCTCTAGAGCTGCAGCCCAGGGGAGGCCACGGCAGCTGTGCCACCTGCAGGTGCCCAGGGCATGGATGGGTCTGTGCTGCCATCCAGCAGAGTCACCATCCCTCAGCACCTCAGGATCCTGGCAGCCTGCCCGCAGAGGCTGTGCTCGTGCTCTGGAGCAGCAGGCACTGGGCAGGGAGTTACACAAAGTGGTGCCAACAAAAACTCTGCTCTTGCCCTGGATGGTGTGGATTGGCACAGTCCTGCTCTTTGTGATGAGCCCAGGAGGCTTTCAATGCTTGCTTTTCTTGAGCACAAGGGCGGCTTGAATGTGTTGACCTGGTAAAGCTGTTGCTTTGACCTCGGGGTATATATTGCTTGTAATGTTAGGAGGCTGGTTAACATCAAACCGGGATTATGAAGGGAATTGTCTTCTGTTTGGAGATTTGTCTGGGACACGTGTCTTTACCAACTTCTTCTGCACTGCCCTTCAATAGAAGTCAGTTGCTTTAAATACTGTCTTTTTGAAGCTTTAAGATTCCCACTATGGTTCTTTGCAATATATTTTCCATATGATTTTGTTTCACATTACAAGTACGGCCTTATGGCCAGAAGAGTTTCTCATCTCTGCAGACACGTGCACGTAAAATAACAAGGTTCAAGCTCTGAATGGTGTGCAAGGTTGAATCATTTTACTGGAAGCAGGGACAGACAAATGGAAAGAACAATTTTAAGCACATTCTGTCACTTCAAGGAGTGAAGTATGTGTTGGGTATAATTCCTATTTATACTTGTATTCTAAAACAGTCCAAAAATCCAAGTTAAGTTTGATCTCCTTACTGCAGTGGAACAAAATGCTCATCCCATATGGGGACTGGATGCCTCGAAGGCATTCTGTTACTCCAAGCAGCCTGTCCAGGGAAAAGATGTCTCTCCACCTCCTCAAATCTGAGGCATGAGTGCAGAGTGTTGATGCTGCAGTATTTCAAGCCCAACAACCAGAGAGGGGTTTGCTGGAACGCTGTGACATGCAGAGTGACATGCTACACCCTGACATTGCACCACCTCTATATATTCTCTCAAAAATTTCTGTCCACAGCTGCATCTGGGGTTTCATGGTGCTGAACAAAGCACCCTCAAGGAACTGCAAGAAAGGCTTGTTCTCCATGCAAAATATCAGGGGTTAATTAACATTGTATAGTTTGAGTGGTGGCTATATAGGACAGCAGAGGTGTAGGCTACTGGGGGTAAAGAGTGGTTTATTCTAATTTCTTTTCATTTGATAAAAAAAAAAAGAGTTCCAAGGTAAAATAGAGTATTACAGCACTTTGTGCCTGTGTATAAGCTTTGATTGGCTCAATCAGACTCATTAAAACACTTAATAGCTACTGCACTGATGAAAAGTACTGTGTAGGTAACATCTGATATGCTCTTTCATGGAAGGAAGATTTTGGAGATGTGGAAATGATCTACCAATAATTTACCAGACTTGTCATAAAATGCATCTTACAGGAACATTGGACCATCCAAGTGGTCAGAACAGAGGTTCACCCAGCCCAGCAAGATGAGCCCTGCCACTACTCATACTCAAAGCCAGGGAATGGTGTAAGACTGGGGAAAATGCACAGGGATACTTCCCTATCCTCCAGAAATTTGTGTATGAGCTAGAAGTATGTTATAGCTCTTGATGTATTTCTGGCTGATGAATATGTAAAATTGTCGCTTGAACTCAAGTGTACTTTCATACCTGCAACATCCCGTGCCAAGTTTGTTTGGGGTGGAAAGATACTGATGATGGAGTCCTCATGTCATGAGCAGAATTAAAGGTTTTATCTGACTTTCTACAGTTGTCAGCAGTGAGATCCAGACAACTGCTCAGTATTCTTGCAAACATTTTCTATAACCAGATGTTCCAAGTGACCTGTGATGAAATATTTAGTAACAGTAATAGTATATGCCAAGCTTCTGACACAGGGTGTCTGCAGCTATGTCTGCCTCCCATGGTCCAGGTATACCAGAAGAGCCATATTTCTTGCTGTAGTGATCCACACTGCATTTCTGTGCTGTGATTTTCCCATCTGGCATCCTTTATTCATAGCAGCAGCTCTTCTTCTCTTCCAAGATTCTGTTTGCTTTTGCTTTGTTCTTTTTCCTTTGAGGTTTCTCACCAGTTCAGGGAAGATAAATAGATACGGAGACAGTGTTGCACAGGGTGAGAGGGAGCAAGCATCTGTTGTCATCAGCTTTTCTGATTTTGTTGGAGCTCTTGTGCTTTTCTTTAGCTGCCTTCATGCAACAAAAGCCTGGAAAACAACAGAGCCTAAGGCTCATCATCTGTACACAGGTGCTACCACAGAGCTGGTGCTGGGCTGTGCAGTCTCAAAATTTTATTCAGGATGCAAAATTTTCAGGCACTGGAGGGAAAAATCTATGTGTTATTTCCTAAAGAAGCTTTAATGTGCTGCAGCCACCATCTGCCTACAGCTCATAAATTAAAACAAATTAACCGTACAAGACACGTCGAGTCACTGCTTCCCACTGGCATGCCTCCTCCCTCTTGCCTGGTACAGTCAAGCCATGAGGAGGCAGCTCCTCTGGTAGGAAAAACCCCAAACCAGCAACAAAACCCAATCTCCAACTCCCCAAAAGTGAAAGAGAAAAAACTGCATTAGGGAAACAAATAGAAACACAGGAAGACAAGTCTTGTGACCCATTAGCTCTCTCATTTGCAGCATAAATCATTCTGTTATAATCACAAATTTTGGGACATAATTGGACTACATGTCTAAATCCATTGCCAGTGATTGCAGGCAAGATGCCCTGAGCAGTGAGGCCTGCAATCCAGCCCTGTGCAGTTCGGGGGGAGGCTCTGGGGAGGGAAGGGAGCCTTTGCCATCACCAGAGTATTTTCCATGAGCAGTTCTGTAGCTGGAAACAGATGCTCCACGCTGCCGTCCAGCCAGCAAAGTAATGTAAAAAACATTACAAATCTACCCTTCAAAGCAATTTTCACTTTGCTCATTGTCCAGCAGTGGCTTCACCTCCTCCTTGCTCCTCACTGAAAGCCCATGTGGGTATCCCGAGGGTGCCTCTGCCCCACCCCTCTGAGAAGGGCAGCATGGGCACCAGATATCCTTCAGAGGGAGGATGTCCCACCAAGACCCTGCTACAGCTGGGGTGGGGGAGCTGTGCGTTTACAAACTCTGTTGAAAGCCAGTGAAAAGCACACAGATGATTAAGGGTGAATTTTTCACTGCTCTTGACGCCTCTCCCTGGTGTGTGTTCCCGCACATTCTGCCCGTAAGTGTGTTGATTCCCCAGGGCATTCCCCATGTGCTGGACACATGGCAACTTGAAAGCAAACTGACATGGACAGGGATTGTTTATTGCTGGCTGCAATGAAGGTACTCTGTAATGTAACTTCTAAGTGTGCATGTGACCTTAGGAGCATGTTTCTGCCTCTGCTCTTCCACAACAAAATAGCCAAGATGAGGTAATGCTGCTGTGGAGATGCCAAATGAGAGGTAAGACCGCACAATGATAGGCTGTTGCTCCACTGGGGTAGGGTTGTGTTTGCTTTTTTTGTACCAGCTTTTGACTTGGAAAAAAATTTTCCTCTTATTCCCAGCCTTGCATGCTTTCTGCAGCAGGTCTTTCGTGGTGTTTCAGGTGCTGCACCCCAAAACCTGTGCAGCTGATCTTCCAGCCCTTAAAGAGCTCAGTTTGCTTTCCAGTTCTGGTGTCCAGACATGCCTGCTACCTGCATTGTGATGACATTTTTCTTGTTCTCTATGTTTCCTTTAAATGCAGTGTTTTGAGCATCTAGGGTTTTCATGAAACAGAAGTACAGCGATTTTTTGGTCTACGGGAAGGCATTCCCCATGTTGATATGCTTTGAGCTTCAAACTGTGAAAGGACTCTGTTCTTCCTCCCCTGGCATTTTCTGCTCTTTCAATAACATACTTAAGGAACTTCCATGTCTAGCTATATCTTACCTAGAAAAACATCTTGTTTTCCACTTGCCTGTTGGGTTTTTAAATTTTCAATCTTCCTTAGAAAGTGAGAGCAAGTGCTAGGTTTTCTTAACCATCACTTCTTTCAAAATCACTTTTACCTATGATAAACTGTCTTTCAAATAGTCTTTTACTAAATTTGCATGGCACCGATACTTTTCTTTCACAGAACTTGCATTTCCCTCTATTAACACAATATTTCCAGTCATCATCAAACATCCCTAACTCTCAAACAAACCTTCTGGGGCTATAAAAGGAGAGGAGAGGAGAGGAGAGGAGAGGAGAGGAGAGGAGAGGAGAGGAGAGGAGAGGAGAGGAGAGGAGAGGAGAGGAGAGGAGAGGAGAGGAGAGGAGAGGAGAGGAGAGGAGAGGAGAGGAGAGGAGAGGAGAGGAGAGGAGAGGAGAGGAGAGGAGAGGAGAGGAGAGGAGAGGAGAGGAGAGGAGAGGAGAGGAGAGGAGAGGAGAGGAGAGGAGAGGAGAGGAGCCACAACCATTCTTTGAAGGGAGCTCTTAAAACATTATGACTTATTTCACAGCTGCTCTAAGAAAGTGAAGACCAAAAATGAGCATGAAAAATAAAAAGAGAACATGTTCCAGTACAGGGAGCACAATTCATTCACAATTCAGCCTTTCAAAATGGGCTCTCTGCTGACTCCCAGCAGCACCTCAGGAGTGTGTCAGAAGTTCTCTCTAGGGAGGGCTGGCATAATCACTCATGGGAAATCCACTCCTCTCAGACAGAAAATCATGAAATCTCCTGACCCAGGCAGGAGAGAAACTCTGAAGATCACCTACTCTTACCTAGTTCAACCCTACTCTGTACTGACACCAGACTAGATTAGTTCTTGGGAAACCCCCAAGGAAGGGAAGCACACCCTGTACCTGGACTTGCTTCAGCACTGCAGTGCCTCCTGAGGAAAAGATTTTTCCTAATATTAAGAAAAATCTCTGAAGTCACAATCTGTGGTTCTTGTCTTCTTCTGTGTGATTTGGCACCCATGGGACCAGTTTGGCTCACAGCCCCATCACCTCTATTTTCTTACAGCCTTCTGCCAGGGCAGCAGATGGTTTTTGTGGCTCAGGCAACACCCAGCGTTCAAGAGTTCAGGCCAAGACCACAATCTGGAGAGGGAATGCTGGTGATGGTGGGGCCACACAGCCACATGGATGTGTTTCTTGTTTCCACTTATGGATTTCCTTTGAAATCGAGTTGTTGGGGGCTGAATCAAATTGCTGGGGGCTCAATGCAGGACATGTGTGAACACAGGGGAGGAGAAGCAGACCTGTTCTTTCCACCTCCTTGACCTCAGGCTCACTCTGAGCTCTCAGTATGTAGAGAGGGCAGGATAATCTGTGTGGGTACCAGCAGGATAATCTGTGGAGGTACCAGCCTCTTTCATGGACTGTAGAGTGGAGTAGTGACCAGCTTGTGTGAGGTGTCTAAGTTACACACATTATATCCAGATAAGATGACACCCATGTTTTGCCAAGCTTGGCTAACCATGTGGTTTAGAAAGACAGCGTGTTTATAACAAATGAAAGTTTAGATTTTCATCTAATCCACATGCTTTCAGGAGTGGGGACTTTATAAAAAAGTTCAGTATTAGGAACTATGATACAATTGCAAAAGTTGGCAGTGTCATATTTCTGTTTGCCAGTGTTTTTAGAAGCCAAGTTGTGCAATGAACAGTGGCAGGAACTGCAACATTTCCCCCATTTTAGAAATGGTTGTAAGTCTCTGTAATGTCCATTACAGACATTCTTTGGGAATCTCTTCTGATAGATTACTTTACACAAGCAGTTAACTGCTCTCTCTGAATGAGTTCTGGTTTATTGATGACAAATTCAGAGCAGAAAACAGCTATCAGTGCCCACAAAAGAAAAACAAAGAAGCCAAATTATGTGCAATTTACAATAAGATGAAATATTTAGCTCTGTTGAACATATGTTAGTGATGAGGGCAGTGGATGTTAGATTTAATTGGATCCAGAAAAATGATGAGTATTAGTCCCTCGAGAATTATTCCTGGTGAATCTCCAGGAAAATTCACAAGTATTTTAATAAATTAAAAGCAAATGGAAAAAACAAAAAAGGAAAGGAAGACTCAACCAATTTATTCTTTTCATCTCAAATATTCCAGGCACAGTAACACAGATAATGCTGTAGCATGCTGTATTCAAACAAACAAAAATAATGTCCAATGACAGCAGTGACGTCCTCTAGGTCCCTGAGATGCTAGAATTTATCTCTAGAATTCTGCAATGTTTTGGTTAGCCAGGACCAGCTGGATTGATGGGCTAAGGCTCAGCTCTCAGATGCAGAAAGACAACACCTGCCACAAATCAGCCCCAGGCTCTGCTGAGGGGTGCCCAAGGGATGTGTAGTACATACAGACCCCTTTGGGGAGCCAAGGGGACTCTCCTCTGCATGTCAGCTTCTTGTCGCAGCAGTCTGGGCATTGTCCTTCATCCTCATAGCACTCCAGTCCAGGGATTTCTCCCAGTTTGCAAGCTAATGGGATTAAGTCCAGTTTGTCACCCTTTTGTTGGTGTCAATGACATCCTTCTCTTTGGGCAGTTCTTCCTCTCTCTTTTTTGGCCAGGATATGCTATTACAGATCTCTTTGATCCTTTCCATACTTCACATTTGCAAGTTAGCTAAGTCAGTTGCCTTCAGTATATAAACTCACTTGAGGAAATCAAAATCTGCTTTCTAATCTTTCTGTATTTGCATGCAAACCAAATAATTTAGCACTTTTTAAAGTATGTGTTTTGACAGATGTAAGGGAAGGTTTGCTCCTTGTTTTCTGTTTCAAGACAGATTAGCAAGACAGATTTTCGTGCCTCTCAAATCTTTGGAAAAAGAGGTTGTGTTTCTTTATGCTGATAGTCTGGAGCTAAAACACTAACAGTTTGCCTAGCAGTTGTGAACATTCTGGTGGCTTTCTTTGTGAAACATGTGAAAATTCCAGCTAAAAGCTGAGCTGTGGAGAAGACCTGGGGATAATTTTTTCATCTTAAAGCAGATATTAACTGTTCTTATCAGGAACTAGCTGTGAAATAACAGTTACATGGGGAACCATGCCCATTGGGCATGAGAAAACAGCTTTTGGGCCCTCACAGTCAATTTTCATTTTTTTTTTCTCTTCAGAATAGGGAATTGAAGAACTATTCTGTTCATTCAACAGGAGTGTGTAAAGAATCAGCCGCTCTGTGATGTTCAAAGGACATGACATGCAGTGCATTTTGGCTTTTACTGCTTGAGAAAAATGAGCCTGAAAGTAGGGAAAGTAAATGGAGACAGCACATGGTGGGCTGTTAGAGGGAGCAGCAAAAGATTGTGGCATGTACATGGCAGAGGAGAAACAGGGGGACAAGGGGAAGAGCAAGCAGTGAGGATGTCAGAGTGGTTGTGTCTGGTGTGTGTGCAGATGGGTTTTGGGGCAGTGGAAAAAATGGTTTGTTACAATGCAAGAACCAAAGGAATTTCTGCCTGGAGTTGGGCTGCTTCAGGGGGAGGTGGGGTGGAGGTCTTCCTTCTGACATTGCACCAGTGCCAAGAAGCAGAGGAGCCTACAACAGTCAAGAGAAGAGGCATTTGCTAAAGCAGAGGCATTTCTCTGCTATACACTGAACAAACCAGTGGATCAAAAGCTGGGAGTACTACAAAGAAATGAATGCTCCTGCTCAAGCACCTTGCTATGAAATTGTAGGTCACTGAGGGGCCAGGTGCTTGTGGTGGGATAAGGAAAGAGATTTTAAGAGTGAGCAGATGGTGACATTTTAAAGATATTGTAAAAGAGGGATCCTCAGGGCAGATGTTTTCTCAAAGACACTGGAACTCAGCACTGCAACGACAAGAAAATATGCAGAAAATGTGTGGCTGTTAGAGAATGGCAGCAGCCAGATGGTTCAGATTAACTCAGCAATGGCTGCTGACTCAAAGTGCAGCAGCAGGCAGGCCTCAAAGGAGCTGCAGCTGTGCAACAAGCTGTGTACCCTCCATCCTCCTCACAACAGTGGAAACATCTGGCTATGGAATTTCATAGAATCACAGAATGGTTTGGGTTGGAAGGAACCTTAAGGATCATCTAGTTCCAATCCCCCTTCTACTAGTCCAGGTTGCTCAAAGTCCCATCCAGCCTGACCTCCCCAAGACTTCAAGGAATAGGGCATCTGCAGCTCTACTGGGCAACCTAATCCAGTGCCTCACGAGCCTCCCAGGAAAGAATTTCTTGCCTGTATCTGATGTAAACCTGCCTGTTTTCAGTTTAAAGCTTTTCTCCCTTGTCCTGTCACTACACACCCTCATAAAAAGTTCCTCTCCAACTCTCCTGTAGCCCCTCTTCAGGTATGGGAAGGCTGCTCAAGAGTCACCCTAGAGCTTTCTCTCCTCCAGAATGTACAATCTCAAATCTGTCAGGCTGTCTTCAAAGGAGAGGTAGTCCAGCCCTCTAATCATCCCTATGGCCCTCCTCTGGACTCATTCCTATAGATCCATCTCCTTCCTCTGGGAAGAACACTGCAGGTGGGGTCTCACAAGAGCAGAGCACAGGTGGAGGATCCTCTGCCTCGCCCTGCTGGTCGCACTTCTTTTCATGTGACCTCACACTCTTCACTGTATTATGTTAAACTCTTTAAAAAGCTCTGCTTTGAGTACTTAGGATAAATTTAAGCCTTGTTGTGAGAGAAATTTGTTCTGGTTGCATGAGAAAATGATGAAAAACTTGCAGTTTAAGCTGGTTCATGAAAGCAGATGCACCTCAGCAGATTTGAGATATGCCACCCAGTAAAAAGAAGAGGATGACATTAGCTTGCTAGCAGCCAGACAAAGGATCATGCATCATGAAGTTTTTTTGATGGAGCAGCTAGGACCTGATAGTGTTTGAGCTCATCCAGTCACAGGCACAGTGGGCAGGAGTCCTGTGAAAAAAAAAAAAAAAAAAAGAAAAAAAGAGAGAAGGTGTAGACTCACAGGAGAAGTAGGAAGGAGGATAAGCCTGAAGATATGTTTTTTTTCTGAAGACCCCTAAGGACAATAGGGAAGGGAAGAAATTGTTCCGAGAAAGGACATGAGAGATTTTAGAACCAAATATTATGGGCCTGGAGATATATGGAAGTGCTGCTCTGCAAGCAAGCTGTGTGATGGGGGCAGCCTCTGGCCCTGTCACAGAAAAGATGATGGTGCTGGCTTCCAAGTGCATCTGGAGGGAGTGCAGACTCTTAGGATCCCCAGGTAAACAGTGTGAGCATTCAGGGTTTTGCCAAGTACAGCACTGCCCTGTGGTTTGGGCAACAGGAGCTGAAGCAGAGCAGGTTCTTGAAGACTGCTAGACACATTTAGCTTGGCTCCTCTCAAGAAGGTCTGTTTTATAAGTTTTCCTCTTGTACAGTGCAATTTTACCTTTCATTTTTACTGTATAGGAACTATCTGCACATTTTGGAGAGAATGCTTGCCAAGAAAAATTATTCCTGTTGCTTAAAACATATGAAACTTAGAAAAGCCTAATAAGTTTCTTTAGTTCTAGTGCTGAAAATGCAGCATTTTTGCAGAGGAGATGTCCTGTCTGGAGACACAGTGGTGTGGGGATGTAAATGCTTCAGCAACTGGACTTTTAGGGCTTTCTCTTTGTGAGATCATCAACGGGGCCTGCTTTGCCTGAAACATTTCCTATAAACAGCATACTATTAATCATTAGTGACTGGCCAATAACTTCTTTTATTGGGTTGGCTGAAGCTTAGCTGAAAGTTCAGTTGGGCAATGGGCTTCGGAATGTGTTTTTAGGAAAAGGTTTTATTCTAGAGGTTTAAAAGTGCTCACACTCTAATCCCTGTTTGAGGGTGAAAAGTGAACTTCAGATGAAATGAAACATTTGAACATGGATGCATGTCGTTGACACAACAAACTTGTTAGTAACTTGTTGCCAAATTGTTGGAATGAGATGTATTTTTTGACTTAGAGCATCTGCTAACTGATATTTTACAGCTATGCTCAGTGGCTGGAATAGGAATTCAGAAACATTAATATAATGAAATCTTGAAATGGATACTTTGAAATCCTGTTATGTGCCTCTTCTACCCGCCTCCCCTTGGTGACTGTGTGAGTGTTGTCTTTTCCACAGTTGTTCACCTTGCAATTTATTTTCATTTAACATGCACCTCTGTGGTAGTCTGCTACTCCTGAAGCAGGTTCTCTAAATCCATTTGCATTTATCCCTCAGGTATTTTATGGTAAAATCTCACAATCTGTCCATTGGTTCTCAGCAAATTCAGCTTCTTTTGTTTTCCTTTTCTGTTTAGAGAATTATATTGCAGCAATCTCATGGTGTGGGATTGATCATCAATTCCATTGATGATGTTTTCTGAGGGGAATTTTGTCCCCATCTTTTTTTAAGTGTCCCAGTTGAAGATTTGGACTGTCAGGCATGCAAAAAATTTCACTGGTGTTCTGGGCTGTATCATCTTGAATTACCAAAGGCAAAATGTGGGTTTGTCATCTTTCATTGTTACCAAAACCAAACTCTTCCCTGACTCACAGAGAAAACATTATCCTGTTTGATTAGCTGCAGTAGACAGATAATTTAATAAGAAGAATTGAAGTGATTGCACTGAAAACAGGGCATTTATGAGCATGGTGGGAAGCCTCTGCCTGTTGTTTTAATTCAAAGAGCTGGCTGTCATGGCCTGTCCATGTAGCCTGATGGTGGCTTGCACGAAAAAGCAAAAGCTCTGTTGGTGTGCTCCCAAGAAATGTGGGGTATGAGGAAAGGAAGACCTGAGCTCAAAGCAACTCCTCCCAAGGTGTTTCTCTGTTTTTACCTGCCAGGTTTGTGCTTGCTGAAGGTAAACTGAACAGCTGGAAAGTTTTGGCTGGGTCCAGGCCACTGCAGAGAGACCTTTGCTTTTGTTAGTGGGTTCTTTTGGATTCATTAGATTCCTGTCCTTGCTGGTCTCTCATGTAGCTTTCTGTGGGAGGAGGAAGGGGCACAATACTTCTTACAGATACTTCTGTTTATTCCATTAGGGGAAAATTCACCTCTGAACAAATGTGTTTTCATGGTGATGCTGTGACAATGATTAAGGAAGTTAATGGAATTGGCATATTTACCCTTCACATGGGACCTCTGAGTATTTCAGTATTCTTCAACTGAAGGAGGGAAACCCAGCCTGTCACCTCAGCCTAGAGGTTGGAAAAATAATGTTCTACTTCTTTATAGATAATGTGATCTGAGCCAAGGTCTCAGCATGCTCCAACTGTAGGACTGCTCGCTGATGGGTTTGCCATGTACAGAGATCTACACACACATGGATGTAGTTAGGTACATGTAGATATAGGTACATATATGATTCTGTATAATCAAGCATATATGCCCATGCTTACAGCTCTATACCTGACTAGGAGGTCCTGAAGATAATTCATACCATCCTCCTCACTGTCATCTCCCACCCCAAAACCAGGTCTTGGCAAGCTGGAGACCCATGAGCAAGACCTTTGTCTTCAGGTCTAGCTTTGCTGCCTGAGCCTATCACTTAGCTCTGCAGCTGCAGGACAAACATCTCCTGCCTCAGCTGCACTTTCCCCAAATGCTTCCTTGCTTCAGGGCCAGGGGAAGAGAAGGAGAAGAGGTTTTTGGAGCTGCTGTTTGGGTAAACCAGAGTGACTTTGCAAAGGGGACTGGAGCACTGATGTACCACAAGCCAAGCAATGCTGATCCGTGTGGGCAGCCACAGCAGGGTGCTGGGGTGGTCACTGCTGGAGCAGATGATGCTCTGTAATGGCATGGCTGTGGTTTCTGGTGTAGGACAAAGGTTTTCCATGGCTCATTTCCATGGTGGTCTCAAGTTTGTGGTGTTCCCCTTGAGGGCTGGAGCTCAGCACTGGTCATTTGCTGTGCTGCCCTGCTAGCCACCAGATTCCCAGGCTGGAGGCTGGGATGTCTGTCAGGACATCCTCTGGACAAAGCAATGCTGCATGGTGAGGAATGGAAGGGGAAATTCCTTGCTGATCCCTGCAGGAAGACAGCTCCTTTTCCAGGCTCCTTTTTCAGGGACAGCATTAACCTCCTAATTACAGTGATCTCTATAATTACTGGGGATTGCCTCAGCCAAACCATTTGCCCTTCTAGCTACAAGCATTCAATTCACTGACCGTTCCTCTTCAGTAACAATTACACACCCTCTACCAAAATTCCAAGCACTCAGGCCCTAAGACAGGCATCTGGGGGAGATTTCCTCTACAGAGAAAAGATTGGCTACTGCCATAGAAATTGCTTTTGCCCTTTATGAGGTGCCTGCCCAGGCTACATGGCTGTGTTGCTCCTGAGCAGCCTGGGGGAGATTGCACTGCTGGCTGGGGTGGTTGTAGTGATGCTTCCACATGTGCAGCACAGGAGAGGAAGATGCTGTTTTACCACTGGGGGTGAGTTGCTCTCCTTTCTGCCCACACCAGGGTACCAGTGCCAGGGCAGAGGCATCCACAAGCTAATTGGAACACAGAACAGGGTTGGCAGGAGGATGCTGCCACTGTGGTTCCTCCTGCTCATTGTGGAGACTGTTCTGCTTGCAGACTGGGGTGGCTGGAGCTCCTGAGGGGATTGGGACACAAACACCTGCTGAGCAGCAAGTGATGCTGCTGTGTGTTTTTTTATGAGTTGTCTCTTCCTCATCAAGGCACCAGAGAAACATCCTTGTAGCTTGAGATGGATGTATTTCACTTGCGAGGGAGAAACACCTGGTGATGGGGTTAAATGCCAAGATACAGAAAGGATGGAAGGCAGCTACTGAGATGTAAGAAATTCAGCAATTCAGCTACTACTACCAAGATCCTCTTTATTTCAGCCAGTATGCCAGTTTTGTTTTGGTCTCTGGCATATCTGAAAAGAGATGGTCATTCAAGTCATTGTCTCATGCCAGGTGCCCATGAGATGTCAGATGCCACACAAAGGTTCCACACACATGGAATAAAGGATAAGACAAGCCCAAGGCAAGCAGCATTTGGAAAAACAGCCCTTGCCATAAATTTGGGGACCAGGGACAGACTGTGTCCACTCTTGTCACTTCCTCAAAGATAGGAGGAGTCAAGAGGGTTGTGCTCATCTCCTGCCTCTCCCCTTGCACTTGAGCTGTTGGTGGTGTGGGGCATGGCTGTGCTTTTTGTTCTTCATGAGGCTATGTCAAGCCAGATGAAAGGAAAAAGTTATCTGGCTTTGGATTGAAATGGTGTAAAAAAGGAAGTCTGGTTTCTCACCCAGTGAAGCAGAATCAAACTAAATCTGCACAGTTTGGCAGGAAATACCCCTTCTGACTCCAGATTAAATGTGTTATTTCAATAACTTGCAAGAAAAGAAAGGAAATTAACTACAAGCAAAATGCCTGAGAGGAAGGCAATGGATCCCTAGTTTTTTCTGACCCTTAGGAGGTAAGATTGCTGTATTCATAAGCATTTCCATCCCTGGAGCCACCCACCTGCATCTGATGAGAGGGTGACCAGGTGACAGACATTTTGCACCTGTAAAGTGCTCTTACACTCTCCCCCAACACTGCTCACTTTGTATAAATGTCTTTATTAAATCCCCTTAGCCTCAGTTGCATTGTAAAATATAAGAGAAAGAAGAATTTTTGCTCAGATGTCTCAGACTGATGATCTTACAGTATGTTTAAGTATTACTCATAACTGTAGGTGAGTGGAAAGATTTTTCAAATAAATCATTACTATGAGTATCAGATTTTCCTGTTATTCAAGAAAAGGGAACACTCTCATCATTTTGCAGAAGCTCTATTAACTTTTGAAACCCATTGGGAGGGCAAGAAATAGTAATGGAAAACTAAGAACAACAGTTGGATTCATCTTTAAAAGAGCAGCTGATGTGTAGGCACAGGCAGAAATGCACACCTGCACCTTGTTTTCATGAGTATCTTTCTGGAAGTGAAGAAGTGTGAAGGAAGGAAGGAAGGAAGGAAGGAAGGAAGGAAGGAAGGAAGGAAGGAAGGAAGGAAGGAAGGAAGGAAGGAAGGAAGGAAGGAAGGAAGGAAGGAAGGAAGGAAGGAAGGAAGGAAGGATGGATTTTTCTTCAGAGCAGCTGTATAAATGAATAACAGCTCTGCATTCCTCTGAGTGTTTTAAGCCGCCATCACCTGACTATGATGTACAGCTTATATAAAGTACACTGCTCAAACCTGGGCTTTGTTGCTGTCACTCAGGTCAGAGGAAATTCCCAAGCTGGGAGTTGTGTGTGGATCTGAACCACCTCTGAGATTGGTGTCTAAGTCACAATGCACTTCTTCTGAATGTGGAGTTCTAGGCAAGGAAGATAGATGGGAATGTGCTGTCATTCTTGCATGAACAGCCATTGGCACAAAAAAGTCCAGCAAAGGTGTCAGCCCTGGAGCTGGAAAAGTGAGGAGATGCACAGGCACAAAGGTTAGGAGAGAACTCAGCAGCCTATATTGACCCAGCACAACCATACTATGTTTGATTCTGATGTTTCATTCAAAATTACATTCACAGTCTTTAATCAATCAAACCCAGCAAGTTGTACAGTAAACACTTGTCATACACAGATGTTCCTTCCTGATGGTCCATGTGTGCCTGCTCTGTTTTTCTCTTTTGTTTTGGTCACGGACTTGAAGCGGGGTGGAAAATCATTTTGTTCTATGTTTGAATAAAACCCACCAAGCTGTGCATTGGTCCATACCTAGAATTTCTAGGCACCTCCTTGATATAAATAAATATGAATAATCTATACTTCTCAAAAAGTTTGTTTGATGTTCCTGTAAACATCCTAAGTAAAAACCAGAAGAGCTCCAGCCTCACAAGCTGTGAGAATAGCCAGATACATCGCTTAAGAAATACCAACAAGTAACAGCCTAAATAGTTACAGCTTCTGCGATGCAGATTTTAAATACCATTTGCTTACTGAGAACATGGCTGTGGATAGCCACTGATGCTAGGTGAGATAAGGCGTGAGGTGCAGGGGGAGAGGGAGCTGTAACCAAACTGAGCAGTGTCAGCACCTGCATCCAACACCTGCTTGTGCCCTTCTCTTACATCAGTGCTGCATTTGATCCAGCATAACCTGCTAATGGCTGCAGGGCACAAGGACGAGGATCTCCCACTTCATACCCCCACAAGACAGCACCTTTGTCTTGTGCTTGCTGAGCTCTGACCAGATCCATTGACTGTCCATGGTGGCACAGTGTTGTAGCTCTTCCTCCACAGAGCAATCTCCCTTTAAAATTACTTCTCACGTACTGGTAAGGACTGTGTGCTGGCAGCATACACCAGGCTGGTGGGTCACAGAATGCTCAGGTTAAGTCTCAGGTGTTTTCCCTGAAGCAGGGAGATGGAATTGTCCTTTTCATGCAACAACACAGGTATCTCCCGTTCCATCCTTTCTGCAGGCAAAAAAAGATTGATACACACATCCTGTTGAGGACTGAGTTGTCCATGGTGTGTTACTTTTCAAAGAAAAGCCTGGTTTTAATCTTCAATAGGCAGAACTGCTGTGAGATCATGTGGGGAACTGGAGGATGATCTTTGCCTTTGCTGTATTGAAAAATACACACAGCTCTTCAGAAGAAAATACCTAAATGTCTTTCCTGCAAAGACTGGATAAGCACTATAGACTTTCCTGCTGATTTTAAACATGACAGGAATCAAAGATATTTGTCTCTGAATGAAGGGAAGACCACTAAGCTGAACTGAAGTGAGAAAGGGAAAGTGATTTTGCTAGTACCCACACATACTGATGTTGGTCCTTACCAAGGTACAGACCTCCTGGCCCAAAGGCAAGCATGTTTTTTTGCATGAGATTCCAGCTGAGGATGGATGTGTGTAATCCAGCAAAAGCCAAACAATACACCTGTTCTTTCCAGTGTTTGCCTCATCTGTGCTCCTGTCACCTGCTGATTTTGCAGGATGGAAAGCTGGTCATGTGCTGTGCCTGACAACAGTGGCAGGCAAGGGTGAGGCTACCCAGTGAGTCAGAAAATGCTTCCAGGAGTTAGTTCTGGCAGCCAGTCCTGCTGCAAAATCACTTTTCTCTAATGTATCTGCCATTTATGTTGTTGGTAACCATAACTTTGGCAGTCCCTTAAGGGTATTAGTTTTATAAGTATGAGCAGTTTTTCAAGGATTTCTGAAACATACAAGAGCACCTTGAGGCTCAGGTCCTTCAGCACCGTTCTGTGTGGCTGAGTTCGCACATATTGTGAAGAAGAACAATAAACCTGAATTTCATCTTTATTTGGTGAGTGCAGGTGTAAATGTGGTGGGGTGAGCTCAGTCCACAAGAATAGCAGTAGGGATCAGGCTTCAGTCTGGAAAGGGCAGCAGAACACTTGTTCCTCCTGCTCCACACTTGACAGACATCAACCTCACATCACACGCACAGCTACAACTGCACTGCAAACTGCTTTTAGCAAACTCTTAGTAAATGTGCAAAAGTCACAAATATGAGGTACCACAGGAAGAGAGGTGGGATCAGGGCACTAACATTGGATCCCCACAGTGGTTTTTCTATACAAAGATAATTTAGGGATTGCTGGAGACTATAGGTTCAGGCTCTGCTTCAGATAAGCATCTTGCTCTCCCTAGGACAGTCCCTTTGGGCTGGATGCATTGTGGTGGGAGTGTCACATTTGCTTTGGAGTGTTTGTGGGTTCTCAGCTCACCAACATTTTTGCACTCACATTGCAAGTTAAGTGTTTCTTTTGACGTGCCAATCAAACTGAGGCGATATATTGCAACAGAGGTGAACACATTCTTGAGTGTTCCTTTTTCATGTAGTGGTCAACTGCTCTTTGACCTTGGCTAAACATGGATTTTTGCTATGACATTTAAATACTATAATACTGTACTATTTAAATACTATCATACTACTCATAATCCTATGACATTTAAGTATTTATGTACTGACAGCAGTATCTTAGATAAAAAATATACTTACATAAAAAGATACTTAACTAGGGACATACCTTATCTTTGTCCTCCTACATGTCTCCTGAATCATATTTCAATCTGCTTTACAGTGCTGCATTTACATGAAACCAGTCCTAAAATTCGAGCTGACACTTCCTCCCCCAGGAAGTTTATCTGGATAAAAGGGGCACTTATCTGTCTGATGGTTTCAGCAGAGCTAAAGGCTCAAGACTTTAGTGAGTGTATTTATATGAAGCAAAGGAGATATTCTATGGGACTGGTTTCTCAAAACTTGCAAGTGCCATCCCTTCAGGGTAAAATTATTTCTCTTACAGCATATGTAATGGAGTTGCACTGAAACTATATCCTAATCCCTATGTTAAATCCTACAGGATTTATAGATTTGGATAAACAGTGTTTGATATCCCTTTGTAGCAGATCCACAGGGTATTTAATGAGAAATAACAAGTAGACTCCTATTCCTTTTCTAGAAAACTTTGATCCATGTCGTAGAGTTGGCTAGGAGTACAGAAAGCAGAGATTTATGGATGATAAAAGGGATGACATCATGTTTCTGGACTGTTCTCCATGTCACTGCTGTCTGTAAAGAAATGCGTTTTAGGCAGAACTGCTCTTCTGCCTATTTCAGTGCCCTTGCCTGCATCCAAGGGGGGGATGGATCACAACCAAATCCAAGCCCTGGGACACCTTATTCCCCCAGCACACAGCTTTCCCCTCCATGCTTGCAGGGCTGGGCACAGGACAGCCTGGAATGGCCACTCCTCCATCTGGAAGCTGCCAGTGTTTGGGAAGGGGGTCAGGCTTTGAGTGTTTGCTGAGATAGCCATCACTGAGTACTTGCCAAGTTCTAGCAAACCTTCCTGCAGCTGGGCTTTGCCTTCCAGCTTTGCTGACGTGGCCAGTGACTTAAGGGTACTTGTGAAAACAGTGAGCAGCACCAGGATCTTCCCAGGATTCTGAGTTTGTCTTCAAATAGCTGAGGGTGCCAAGGTGACCAAGGTGTGAAGGAGGAGGAAGAGGAGGAGGGAGAAGAAAGCTCTTCTGCAGCTCTTGGACCTCACAGCAAGGCTGTGCAGAGGCACAGCAAGGCCACAAAGCTTTGCATGCAGAATTACCATAGCAAGGTCCCTGTCCCCAAGGGTGACATCAACTTAGTGGCATGCATTGCATAGAAAACAAGACTCTGTCTTGCACTGCCATTGCGCATTTAGCAATTTCTTGCTGCCAGATCTCACCATGTAGTAACTGCTGATGAGAGGGTAGCAGTAGGTTTTGACAAGCAACCATAGAGATTGTGGAGCACAAGTCAAGCAAGTCACTGCAGAGGCCCAGTGCTCAGCCCCAACTCTACTGGTATGTAGGGGGGAATCTGTGTCAAGATCCAATTTTGATCTAAATAACTCTGTGTTCCAGGCTTATGAAATAGGGTACTTGCTGCTTGTGCTCACAGGAAACTCCTCCTGTGACTGTTGGTATTGTCAGAAAATGTAAAGTCTGTCAATATGCCCAGAAACTCCACGTCTGCTCTCCTGACAGAGAGGGTGTTTCTTGTGTCAGATAGAGTGCCACACCTTGAGAAACCTTGAAACCAGGGGTAGCTGGTGGTCACTGGGGGTTGGGACTTTCAGGCTCCAGCAAAAATAATTTGCCAGTTATCTCCCATTAACTCTCCTTTCTAAATGAATGGCCATCTTTTGCAGTCTTCTCTGAGTGCATCAACCTTTGGGAAATGATGATACTGTTACTTCACTCTTCTATCATCGAACACTTCTCTTACAGTGTTTTTCCTGTCGTGATGCCTGCTTTAAAGTATTTGTGGTAGCAAAAATAAAAAAAAATCTCATAGAGAACACATTTAGAAACTTGAATGTCATATATATTAAACTCAGACAGTGAAACCCCTGGAATGCAGGGCTCTCCAAGAGAAAAATGTGGCCTGAGCTATGGAAAATGAGTTTCCTTCCAGCTCTCATAAGTTTTGCAGCAACCTTTGTAAATCTGCAGACTGCTCAGTGCATGACCAGCTATCTGCAGAAAGTCCCAAGAAAGCTTGCCATAGAAATTCCAGGCATTTCTGAGAGAACTGAATAAAAGAGCATCTGTCTGAGCTAGTGCATAATCTCTTTTGATCTGAGTTCAGATATGGGGTTTTGTAGTGGTTTATGTCAATCATGGTATGAAACTATCATAAAACATGTCAGTAGATAATACTAAATTTATTACATCAAAGTCAATAGCATATAATGACTTAACTCTGTGGGACTGCATCAAGACCTACTCAAATATTTTTAGCATTTATAAAGGAAACAGACTTCAGGGTGGATCCCTTCTCTGCTATGTATTTACGTCTGCTTTTATGTTTTTGAGGCAAAACTGATGAACTTTGTCCTCTTGCAGAACATTTATATTATCAATAGGACTAGAGGAGAAATCTCCAGTCAGATATTGATCTATCAGTGTGACATATCAAAAATATGAACTCAGCCCTGAAAAAGGACACACAGACTTTGTCTGTGAATGATTTTGATCACTTTGAATTGGAGCTGCTTCAGAGACAAAACAAAAGTGCCAGCCTTTTAGCAGATGTAGGTCAGCACTTCTCTATCAACATCACAGAGCTGCTGGGTTCTTAATGGAGGGATGCCGGGTGGTGAACTGTACCATGTCTCATAGCACCTGCTCAGGTGTTCCTTCTAGAGGTGTTTCATATTATGGAAATCATAAATGTATCCTCTCCTGGTCCCCATCCCTGCCACTGTGATGGTGCCACCTGTACAGACCTCCTTTGCAGGGGGCCTTGCTCCCAATCCCACATCAGTGGCAGACACCACTTCTTCATCCCAGGACGCCTGAACATGTTGGTGTGAGAGAGAAGATCAGGAAAAACATTTTTCATCCCACCAGTGTTGCAGCCACCCGTGTAGAGGAAGTTTTGCCCATATTGTTTCTAAGCCTTATATTCCTTCGGAAAAGGGACTTAAAGATTGGAGAATCACCAGGTCCAAACAGCATCACCTACCACGGTGTGGATGCTTGGTCATAGTTAAGTGTGAAAGAAAAGGGAGCTAATCGCTGTCTAAAGGCTTAGTGGTTTCATCTCACTTAAAATCTTTGTTCACAGGAGAGAAGTTTCTCTGTCCTACGGACAGCCACAGAGCAGAAGGGGCTGAGATGCTCACTGCCTGGATTTCTGTGTTCATCTCTAGGGTGGGTTATGCTTAAACAAGCCTGATGCACATTGCAGTTTCCACTGCTGCAACTTTTTTCCATACTGTTAGCCTAGTGAAACACGAGTCAATGCTCTCAATTGTTTTTCAGGGTAAACATCTCATAATATTTCCTACAGAAGTACAGTTTTTAAAGTTCAGTTTTATTTATCTGGTACTTGTAAAGATATAATTTGTTTTTCTATTGTTTATAAGATTTCTTGTTAAGAAGGAAAAGGTTTTTATTCACACATTTGCTTATTTGACTGAATGCCGAGGAAAGGCATGAGGAATTTACTGGCAGCTGTGATGCAGTATAATTTCAACAAGCTGAAGCTCTTTCTAACAGACAATAAAGACCTTTGAGCAGGCCAGTAAGTGAAATAGATACTGGGTGCAAAGCCTCATGGTTCAGGACTTTAGGAGGAGAAGTAACTTGCACTACAGAAAGTTAACTCTCTGCTTGGCCCTGAAGTAACTTGCCAAAGAAAGGACTTTTTATCCGTTTCAGACGATTACATAAATTTCAAATTTTCAAATAATATGACATGGGCTAAGAAATAGACTTTCTGGGGAAATTTCTCTAGGCATGATTCCTTTGGCATCTGAATTCCTGTCTTTCATCTGCAGGAGCCTCCTTTCTAGTTAGCAGCAATTATTTCTGACAGAATGTGTGTAATTAAGAGTCACACTTGGCCAGATGTGACAGAAGCACAACAGTGATGGTAGATCCAGAGGTGTGAGTCCAATGTAGGCTTGAAGTAGAGACTGCTCTTTAATGACCTGACTGCAGGTGAATATTTGATCATTTGAGCAGCTGATAAAGGATGGGAGATGCTGATTGAGATAGGTACATTGATTGATTGATTGATTGAGTTCTTTGTTTTGTTATGGACACACAAGATATTGTTTACAGACAGGATCAGTAGATTTATTTTGAAAGAAATGGCCCAGGGTGTTGGACCTATTCCTGCTGCATGAAATCCTGTTCTGACTGGTGTAAGGAATATAACAGGATGAGATCTTAAGCTCAGGTTTCTGCACAGAAGAGCTCTGCCAGCACAGCCATTTTTGGAAAAATCTGAGGAAGGAGCACACCATGCAGCAGTAATTTTATGCAGGCTCTGCTGACCATGGCAGCAGAGTGCCACCAAGGCAGCCCTGTGCTCCATCTGGGGAGCAGGGCCCAGCTGTCCCAACAGCTGGTGGTGTTGTACTTGCATCAGCAGCACGTGACATCCTTACACTGGCATACATTCCCAGGGCAGGCCTGTTTGGAAAGGGCAATTCTTTATGCTGCTGAAATTATCTGGGATCCTCTGCCTAAATAATGCTTCTGAGGAGAAGTACAGAGGAAAGGATACGAGTACTGATTTATATACAGTAACAAGAATAAGTGCCACAGGATGCAGTAGCTCTTGTTGGGTGGTCAACCTTCATTGCCTTTTCCTCTGCAGGGTCTCCTTTTTCCAGTTTCTGTGTTTCCCAGTATGCCCACCATTACTGGGTGAGAAGATGTGGTCAAACTAGAAAAAAGACATCTCTGAAATGAAGGACCCTATGAACATCCACTCTGCTGGACACTCACCATCACTGCTGGATATTGAGAAAATCTGCAAGGCCACCCAGTGACCATGGCTTGTGCACATGGAGACCCACTCAAAGACTAACCATGGCTGGGAGTTGCTTTCCTTGTCCACATGTACCTGCTCCTGCTACCACTGAGAGTGCTACAGAAATTTCAGGGCTTTTCCTATGCATAACGTGTTCATTCTGTATTTTTCTTCCCCTGCAACACTGTGGGGAATAGATTATTCATGTTTTAGTTTTGGCTTGCTCTGAACAAATGGAGTGTTTTTGCTTTGAAAGGAATACTGTATCTTCTGTTTTCTTTGATTGTTAACATAAGAATTAAGTTTGCAAGCAGGCTGTTTTTCATTAACCCCAGTGCTTCCTTCCTTGTCTTTTATGTCTGCTGGTGACTCACTCGGAGCAGAGGAATGATGGAGGTGAGTGGCAGGATTGTTTGTAAAACATGTATTGAGGATTCCTAAACACATCCTACCTTTTCCATCCATTTGCAAATGATTAGATGAAATGTAGAGCATTTCCTTACAAAATAAAATAACATTGAAATAAATCCCAGATGAATCATAAATTTCTTTTCTGTTAAAAAAAAAAAGCCTTTGAAGAGGTATTCAGGGCTACGTGTGTTGTATCTGTCAGGCACACTTGTTGCCTACCAATTTGCTGCATATTGGATGCCCTTAATTTATCCATTTGATTTTCAGGTACTCCAGCCATTGCTGGATCTCCATTATTCCACTTCTGGAGGATGCCCCTTTTCATCCTCCCTGACCAGCACATCATGTGCAGCTTTCTTCTTCCACCCTCCCTGTTCCTTCCAAGAATTCCTTTCAAGCAGTCTTCTGTTCTCTCTTTTAGCCAAAAACAGTCACAAGCTTTGGGCTTGGTTTGAAAAGCTTGAGCACAGCTGCCTTGGGTGGGGTTGGAACCTAATGACCTCTACAGTGAAGTAAGAGCTGCAGTTCAGAGGTAACTTTTTTCCTATTCATCCTAACCTCCTCTCCTCTCCTCTCCTCTCCTCTCCTCTCCTCTCCTCTCCTCTCCTCTCCTCTCCTCTCCTCTCCTCTCCTCTCCTCTCCTCTCCTCTCCTCTCCTCTCCTCTCCTCTCCTCTCCTCTCCTCTCCTCTCCTCTCCTCTCCTCTCCTCTCCTCTCCTCTCCTCTCCTCTCCTCTCCTCTCCTCTCCTCTCCTCTCCTCTCCTCTCCTCTCCTCTCCTCTCCTCTCCTCTCCTCTCCTCTCCTCTCCTCTCCTCTCCCTATTGAAAGCAACTAGTAGAATCAGTGAATCAGTTTTGCTTCAAGCCTACATACCTGTCCCAAACCATTTTTCAGAGCTGTCTGCAGGAAATCCTGTCACTTAAGGACCATTTTTACTGACTTGGGGTTTTGTGCAGTTTACCTTTCTTTTAAAAAAAGGTATATTCCATCCATGGTGTATTTTAACTGGTACAGCTTCAGCGAACAATTGCACACATTCAGCCTTATTTTTCTGTTCTTCTTGTGTAGAATAACTTCTCTGGTCGTTTGATCCCCCCAGTAACCTTGCTTAGCACTACTCCAATTTAATTTATTCCTTACAAAAAAATGGTGCACAGCAGTACAAATTAGGTGTCACAAGAACTTTGTGTAATCCCACTGATTCATGAGTCCTTGTATTTGAAATATCTGTTTCAATTTGTGATCACATCTGCTGTTCTTATGGATGTACCATATTTTTGGCTTGAATCACCCAAAATAATACACTTCAGTCTGTCTCCTCCATCATCTCACACAAACAAGCTCCTGGGATATAGCAGAGATCCTTCCTACTAGACATTAAGTATATGACTTTGTACTTTTAATTTAATTTCTACTGTTCCAGACTTCAAGGTCATTCATTTTTTTCCCAAATGATATTGCAGTCCTTGCCTCATGGCAGTTCCTTTGAATGTTGAATTAACAAAAATTTCATTAACACATGAATAACTGTAAGAGGTCATTCAGGTCATTTCTGAAAGTGTTGCTATGAGATCCAGTACTTTCCACTGGATGAACTTCACCAATCCTTTCCAATACAGTCTGTTCTCTACTTTTAGTCTGCTGTTACTTGCAGCTATCCCCACAAGAAATGCAATGGGAAATGTTTTACTTGAGGTCAAAAAGAACAGGTCTTTTGAATTTTCTTCTTCCAGAAAG
Organism: Passer domesticus; assembly: GCF_036417665.1. Classification (NCBI taxonomy): domain Eukaryota; kingdom Metazoa; phylum Chordata; class Aves; order Passeriformes; family Passeridae; genus Passer; species Passer domesticus. The sequence goes on from NC_087476.1 coordinate 57,387,901, forward strand.
CAGTTGTCCTGTACCCCAAAATGTTAGCCCTACTAAATGTACTTTTCTGCTTGTCACAGTGCCCTTAGTTACTATGGCTTCACCCTTTTCCCGTTGTAGGTTCTCCAGGGTTATGGAGGAAGGAATGTATGTGCCATTGACATTTCATGCCTCATCTTCTTTCAAATTTACTTACATCCTGGTTTTGGGAACCTGCTCTCTCCAAGTAATGTCAACCATTACATCTTTGTTCCCATGTTCGAGATCAGCATCTTCATAAAAACTCAGGTTGTAGTACTTGCCTAGATTACCCCTCATTTCAACCTTCTCCATTCTGCACATCAGCCACACTTTTTAGTCCTTCTACCTTCTATACATGGTAGAAAAAAAAAATTCATTTCTTTACAACTACTTGCCTTTTTAATTTCTATACTTGTGAACTTTTAACCATAAGCTTCTCTACTGACTAATTCAACTTTCCCATGCCCTACTGACTGTGCTTGCTCGTGCTTACCCTTTTTTATGGTAATACTATGGTAATACTAATTTTTGTTCTAGCATTTTATTCTGTTAGATATGCAGTCCTTCTGTATATTTTTAAATTTAAAACACTCTCTGAGAGTAATTTTTGTACCTGTGTCAAAAAACTTTCAAACCTATGTCTAGAATACTTTTCGTTTTACCTCATTTTGTAAAAGCAAATCTTTGCCCTTTTTTGTGGTTTGAGGCTTTCACTGTTCTTCACACCAGTTTTGGCTGGTGTATTAGAGTAACACTGACATGCAAATGCAATAAACATCAGTTAAGTGCACTTATAAGTAAAGTATGGAGGTAAATGTGATTTTATAGAAAGAAATTAGGGTTGCCATACAGCATGCAGGTTTCACTGCTTGGTCCTTCAATAGAGACTTAACATGGTAATTATTTTGGCTGACACAGCTATTGTGGCTTATTAAAATGATCTAATCCTGAAGTCAGGCCTCCTTTGCAAAGCATTGCATGTGTCTGCTCAATTTGCACACAAATTCTCTCTCAGTGTGGTGTTTTTTCTCCTCCTAGGGAAACCATACTAAAAATGTATTTATTCTGGACATCATGCCTTGTCAAGTCTGATGAGCACCTTTGGTGGCCAGTGTGGTGGGCAGTGCAGAGCCCTCTCCGGCACAACTCTGAGGTGGTATTGGGGCTGGTGGCCTTGGCATCCCGAGGAGATTGGCCTGGAGCCAGGTGGGGTGAGCAGGGGTGCAGGGTGATGGCCCCCACAGGCAGGGGGATCATGGGGCTCCACTGGGAACATGCTCTGCAGCAGTGGTGGGGACACCTGGATCGGACCCCAGCCGCAAATGGCTTTGCAGATGTCAGCACCTGGAAGGGGCTGGGTGCCTGGCTGTGAGCACAAGGTGCTTTGGGATGGAGGGGGAACTCCTCCTTCTCTCTGGGATGCTGCAGCAGCTTTACTGGTGGTTTTCCCTGTTGGCCAACCTGTGGGAATGGGGCACTCCTTCCTGACACCCCAGCAGTGGGATGAGATGCAGCAGTCCCATGGGCTGCCCCACTGTAGGACCTGCATCCAGCAGGGCTCTTCTCTAGCTCATTCATCTCCCTGTGCTGGGCAGCAGAGGAGGGATCTGGTGCCACAGAACTTCCACCAGACTGCCTGGATATGGGGAATCATGGGGACTCTTGCCAGTTTTTGGCTACAGTAGTGTGAGCTGTCACTTTTATCTTTATCTTATCACTGTGGCCTAGCCCTGATTTTTATTTTGCATGGTGAGGAGAAAGAAGAATAAATGTCTGGCAGGTAACCTTATTATCTATTGCACATCAAGGGTGGGATTTCTGTAAGGCAAGAACCCTGCAATGGTCTTGATTTCTGCATATTTGCTCACATAGTGCAAAGTCCTCTAGCTTATGATAACTTTTAATTTACTTCAGATCCCCAAGGGTCCAAAGTACTTTGAAATACAGGTCAAGTAATACAAAATTAAAGTGACTCCCTTGAAATAATGAAACTGGAAAATCTGAAGGTCACAGGAGTGTTTTTATTGAAAGCAATAGAATGTTCCTTCAGCTCTGGCTGCTGTTCTTTGTAAGGGCAAAAAGATGGGGAGCTGCACCTGAAGGATGGTGCAGTGCCAAGCTGTGGCTGAGTGTATATAGAAATCAGCCCAAGATATGAAAGATTAGTGTAAACTTCCCCCTTCAGACAGAAAAAGGCATGAAGGAATGAGAGACTGGGTAAAACTCCAGCCCTGCTGAAGCAGGTGGGAATTTTGTCTCTGATCATACAGTGTAGGAATCTCCCCTACAGAGTCATAAGAAATTTTGCAACTGTGTAGTAATGTGTGCCAGGGAAAATTCAGTGCTTGGCTAAAAGAGTATTTGATGTTACATCTGTTTACATGCTTTCCAGCAAAGCTATACTGCATTGTTTCTCCTTCGGGGACAGAGAAGCCTGAAAAGGTCTCTCTGAAGGGAAGGAGCAGAAAGAGCCCTTTTTCTGTCCATTTATGTTTGTCACGTGCCAAAGAGGTCCTAGGGCCATGTGACACTTGTGGTTTTTCTCCAAAGGCGCTGTGTCAGTACAGACAATCCCAGCTGACTGCCCCCGGTGTGCACTTTTGTTTTCCAGCATAACCTCCTTGGAAAATGTGATGTTACAGTGCTGGCCAGTCCAATCAGTCAGCCTGTCACTCTTGCTTGGTGTCTCCTGCAGTAACATGAGGAACAAGTTCTGAGGGTTTGGGGGTTATGGGTTTTTTTGGTTGTGGTTTTTGTTTAGTTTTGTGGTTTTGCTTGGTTTTGGTTTGTTTGTTGGCTATGTGTGTGGGGGGGACAAATTGTGAGGGGTCGGAGGGGTTTTTTTTGCTAGTTTTCCATCAGCTCTCAGAAAAATTAGTCTATGAATGTTGACTTTCTCCTGAAGCTTTGCATCCCATTGGTATGTCCTTTCTGCTGGACCAATCCATCCCTCTTCCCAGGCAGCCCTCAGCATCCCCTGCAGAGCTACATCCCTGGTTTTTGTCAGTCTCTTCTCCTCCAGACTGCACAGAATGTTGGACTTTCTTACAAACATAAATAGAGTAATTTCACAATAATCCTGTCAGATAAGGAATAATTATCACCGTGCCTTACACCAAAAGCATGGGAGCTTTTCTAGTGCCCAGAAATATGCAGTTGCCAAAGCCCAGCAGATTTCTCTAGCATACATCATGTTTTTGTCTGAAGGAGATGGCTCGTTTCTGAGTGGGGTGGAGATGTCTCCACTGACACCGGGTGTGGCAAAGGGATGATGGGGAGAACTGCTAATTTTGGTGATTGACTGGAAGGGACATTCCCGTTCAACTTTTGGCGAGCAAGTGCAGGATTAGCTTAATAAACTACAACAGTTTTTTTTTAATTAAAAGAAGGGAGGGATATTCAGTTTGTAAACACAAATGCAAACACATTTGGTAACTAAGCAGCTTGGCCAGCATCCTGCTTGTAAAAGCTGAATTTTGCAGTTAGCCTTCTAAATAATAGCATATAACAGTACACTGAGTATTTGTCATGAAGTGATTTCATCTTTTCTGTTAATGCAGTCTACCCAGTGCTGAGACTGATGTTTTTAAAAGTCAGATGTGACAAAGGAAAAAGTTAATCCTTTGGAGAAAGAATAACATGCTGATTAGCTTCATTATTAAGAGCTGTATGAATATGCATTTATAACATGTTGGATTGAATATCTCAAGGCTTGAGTGCAGCTCGTCACAAAAATAATCTCCTAAGAATGCAGAAAATGCTTTTGTTTTAAAAGAAAATAAACATTTTCTGTGATTTTATGACCAAGAGCTTTTAATATTAAAATTTAAAGATTAAAAAAAAATTAAATAGCTTGTGGCAGTTGATACTGTATGTTTACATATTACATTCTTTTTCAGTTTAGACACTGAAAATAGATGAGGTGGTTCCTGAGTTTGTTTCTAGAAAATGTCAGCTTCACATTCCTATTAACACATTGCTAAAGTTTTGGCCAACTATGTCTAAAACAAGCCTGCTACCATGAGGGGTAAAACTGAAGGAGCACCATCACAGTTGGAGGCATGAAATTGCTGCAAAGATACAGAGTGGGACCTGAAGAAGAGACATCCTGCAAGGCACAGCCAGAGGAAGAAATCCAGAAATGAGAGAACCAGCCCCTTCTTCCCAGAGACTGCTGCTCCAACAGATGAACCTCCGCTGAGCCCAAGGGCACAGCCACAGTTAATTAACCAAGCCACAGCATGGATCTGATAATGACATGGTAAGAAGGTCTGTGTGGCTGCAGGGTCAGTCCCCTCACATTTTACTGAGAGCACATCAAGTAGGAGTGACTGTAAAGCTGGATCCCAGTGGCCACCCTCTCAGAATGGGATGCTGGCTCCAGGATGGTGTGCAGTGTTGGGAAGGGAAAAGGCTTTGCACGAGGAAGAGCTGAGATGTTCAAGTGTAGCAGCTCCATACCCAGCCTTAAGGCATCACGTGCACTATGGATCTGAGCAAGGAGGGCTCAAGTGTCGTGGTGAAGAAAGGTTTCTGAGCTGCTGGTACCCTCTCACAGCTTTGCAGCCTGCATTGACAAGGTGGCAACATGAGAAACATAAGAAATGAGAAACACTCTGCTTTAAGGGTAGGAGGGTCATGACTTTCCTTTATCCAATGCCAATGAAGAAATATTGGGAGCTCTTTATGACTTTGACTGGGGAACCCTGGAGGTGATACCTAATGGTATCACCCCCCTACATCCTCACCCATCAACCACAGTGCAACAAACCACACCATTATCTAACAGAAATAACTCCCCTCAGTGCAAGTGATTTTTTGAAAGACTGTAAAGCAATTTAAAAGACTTGCTGATCTAAGAAGCATACAAAATAAATCAGCAATGTAACCATATATATTGTTTTTTCTTGACCCAACACTTTTACTTTTTCATTACCTGTATATTTGTGGGTGTAGAAGGATGTTTTGATGCAATTAAAAATTTTCCCTCCTCCATTTTATGCTTATAACTGCCTTTATGCCATCATTGCTCTAAAAAAAATGAATGCAAATCCTTACTAACAGCTTAAAAATATTGAACTATTTGCTCTACTTACCAAAAGCCTTCATTTAGTCAAGTCTAATTTGCATGCTATTGCTGCTTCCCTGTTGTTTTGTTTCTGGGACAGATTCAAGTGGTGCTTTAAACCAAAACCTCCAAAATGCCTTAATGGATCAGAAATAGTTTCTATTGTAACTGTGTTGATCTCTTGATAATATGTCTTTTCATTAATGAAGAGTCTGACTTTATTGTTCCAGCCCAGCCTTTAATGTTAAAGATAATTTTTGTGGTTTGACATGTAAAGAGTGGGCATTCAGGGGCAGAGGTTCATGTGGTGAAAATTCCCATTGTTTCTCTGAAAGCCATTTCTAAGGAAGCCAATGCTGATTCCTGCACAGGGGTGTCAGTTTACAGCAGCTGAAATTTGAGGATGAATATTTTTAATTAATATTACAGAATCACAGAATCACTAATGTTGGGAAAGACCTCTAGGACCATCAAGTCCAACCATTAATGTGACACTGACAGGTCCACCCCTAAACCATAGTCCTAAGCACCACATCTACATGGTTTTTGAACACTTCCATGGTATCCACCACCTCCCTGGGCTGCCTATTCCAGTGCTTGACAACTCTTCCAGTGAAGAAATTTTTCCTATGACTGAGGAAGCTTTTTAGTGAAGAAATATTCAGGGCTACATAGTCTGCAACAGGAGTGTTTCCAATGCTCATGTCAGGCCAAAGCATAAATCGTGTTTTGAAAATTTCTTTTTATTTTTGCTGAATGTAGCAATTGGATGGCTGGCACTGGCTGGAGGCAGTGAGAAGCTGGTTTCTGTCCCTAGTTCTGCTCCTGCACTGACACAGAGGCCAGGACCCCACTTCGTGTCTCCTCCCCTGCTTTTTTGCTGGCTGTTTACCAAGGATGTACAAACACAGTTTGGTGAGCATTTTCTGATTTGTGGTGGTGCTTTAGAGCAGTGCAGGCATCTATGCTCTGCTAGATGGCAAGAAGAAGAGCTTTTAAATTCCTTGGGATTTTTTGGAAAAACTTACCATAGGTCTCGCAGATTAGTAAAGTCTCCTTCCAAAAGCCAGTGTAATTAGTTACTCTGAACACAGAGAGCTGAGATTCAAAAGCAAGGACTCCATGGAAGGGCTCCAGCATTTTCTGACCTAGCAAGCCTAGTGTGTGCCAGCAACCATGTGCTTCAGCGGGGTAATTGTCCTCACAGGGACAAAAGCAGCAGTGCTGTGAACTCCCTCAACCTCCTCATACAACTTCTGCCCCCATATTCATTCCTGCAGCCTCCTTCCATGTGTGCGTGGAGGCAATGAAGTCAGAATTGGGTTGGTAGCATGTGTATCCTCAGAAGGTTATAGAGAGAATAAAGTGGGTTTTACTCATTTCCTCTGATTTGACATTTAATGTATCAGCATTTCTTTCTTTTAGTATTCCTTAAATTGATAAAATGTGGGCTTTCATCATAAGGTTTTCATCTCAGCAATGAAAAAAATATATTAAGCAGAGCTCAAATAGACTTTTATTTTGTGAGAGACCAGCTTTATAACTAGTTGGATAGCTACATTGGAAGAGAGCACAGACCTCTGCATGCACAGAGGTTGGCTCACTCTGTCAGGAGGCAGAACATTTTCTTGCTGGTGTGCTGTGTGTGAACTCTCTGTGCTCCCCAGGTGAGTGCAGTGAGCAGGACATGGGCACAGAAACACGCTGCTGCCAAACAAACCGAGCATGAGCTTGCAACAGATCAGCTCTCTGATAACTGATTTAACAACCCTTTCCAGCTTGCAGGACAGATTTTGCCTCTGATCCTATTGTGGTAACTCCCTCAAAAGTCTCTTTGCTTGCCTTTGATCCTGCCTGTGACAAATGACTGCCCCAGCCCCTCGGAAAGGGCAGCATCTGCTACCTCCTGACCGAGTTATTTATTGTGTGCTAGCCAAAAGGCTTTCTCTCCTACTGCTTATCTTCAAGATGGGGCAGCCTCAGCTACTATTTCCCTTTTTTACTTCAGTTTCCTGTTGCTTTAAACTCTTTGTTCTCTTTAGTTTTTCTTTCCTTCTTCTCTCTACTTGGTCATCGTCTGCCTTCCTTCTTTTTCATTTTCTGCCTGTTTTTCACTATTATAAGGGGTTTTCTCCACTGCTCTCTTATGCACCTTCACTTGCATTTCTTTGCTCCCTATTGTCTTCTGTCTGGCTCTTTCTGCTCATCAATCACATTATGGCAGCGGGGAGCAGCTTGCAGAAGAAAGACCAGCTGGGTTATGTCCTGGTAAGAGCACATGCTGCTGATGACAGGACCCAGAAGATGGAGCAGTGATGCCTCCAAACTGTTTTGGATTTGAGCATATGATCCAGATAGGGAGGGAGAGGGGGTTTTTCACTAGCCCTGCTCTGTTTATGTACCTCTGCACACACGGGACAGGATTACACTGCCATGGGCACTGGCACAGCTGGGGAAGGTAGCAGCAAGAGGACAAGCTCTGCATGCATGATGAAAGGAAATCACCAGAGGAGTTATAGCTTTGCTATGAAAGGCAACAAGCCAAGGAGAAGCATTCGAGAGGAAGGCAGAGATCTCTGCTGCACATGTCACTCCCATCTTGGGGAGGATTTTATATATGGGAAAGAAGCAAATATTGAGCATGGCCCTGCTCCCAGTTATGCTTTCCAGGAGAAGGCTCCCTGGCTTGCTTCTCATTGTGTCTCTGCCATGGGCCTTTCAAACAGAACAGTGGGGACCCATGCACTCCATGCAGGAGTGTGGGGTCAGGCAAGGACTGCATCCGAGGAACTCACAGAGGTGGTGCTGGGGCTTAGTTAAAGGGCAGCATTAATGGAATCACCTGCCAGTGTAAGGCTGTCCTGAATTAGCAACACCAGCAGCAGCAGTTTTGAATGTCCACAAGCCATCAGCACTGAGACATGATTTGTGTGTTGCTGGTGGTAATGGTATCCATTTAGAAACCCTTGCACTGACTTTTTCTTCCTCTCATAGATCTAAGAGATGGAAGAGCCTGTGATATCCCTGGGTGAAAAGAAAAGGCAGACTGAGGTACATTTGGTGCTTGATATTACACTGCTTGGTGTGGGAAAGTGACAAGAAGTGCCGGGACTTGGCTGCCGGGCTCCATTGAGCAGGATGGAGCAGCACAGGGAGGCTGCTGGAGGGAGGCCACTGGGGATGCTGAAGTCCAGGGATGGTTTTAGCATGTGTGAGTAAGGGAGAGCGTGTGCACATCCAGAGGTCTGCAATGCAATGGCATGCTTAGGCTAATCTCTTGTTGCTAAGGAGCCCCACACATGTTTGGTGTTGGCTTGAGTTACCCTTCCTCAGGTGGCCTCCCCCTTCTCCCAGTGAAGTCCATCTGTTTGGCCTCAGACCCCGTGAGTTTTGGCTCAGAAGCGCAGGGCCCATCACGAAGGCCCAGATCACTCCTTTCACAGCCCGGAGGAGGCTCTGTGCCCGGCACCCAGCACTGCTGAGTGCCTCCAGCTGCTTCCTGATGGCTACTCCTGCCCGAGTCACATCCCTGTGCTGCCCCTGTCCCGTGGAGAGCAGCTGCCCTGGCACACCGTGGGCAGGGAGACATCTCTGCCTCCTGCAAAGCCATTGCTCTTCTGGAAAAATCTGCTGGACACCACTAAAGCAGCAGCAGCAGCAGTGGGTGAGGCTGGGGGAGGTGTGCCTCAGGGTCTGCTCCATGCTGGCTTGCTGTAGCACAGCCTCTGGCTGGTTAAAAGGGGTAAATGCACACCACATGCTGCCAAACTGGGTTTGTATAAGCAGTGGGAAAAGTTGGATACTTGGTCTTGACCTTTCCCAGTGGGGGTTACCTTCTGGTCTCTGAGGAGCGGGCACTGCAATGCTGATCCACACCAGAATCTCCTACCTGGTGCACTGGTGAGCAGGCACCATGAACAGCTCCTTGTTCAGCTGTGGGCAGCAGCAAGCTGCAGAGAAATCCATCCTTTCTTCCACCTCAGCCAAGGGAGATGGTTCCTGGCACATGCCTGATCAGAATGCAGCTTTTAGCAGGAAGAAAGAGTCAGGTTGGAGTCCCTGGGAAGCTGTGGCCACATGGATTGAATGATCACCTTGGTGCCACTGCCTGCTCAGTTGGGTTCCTCATCAGCATACCACCCATGCTGGCTCATTTGTGTTCACTCCTTGCCCCACAGGGGCTCTCAGGTGCCACCATGAGATGTGCAAGACCTGCTTTAAGGATGGTACACGGCTGGATGCAGTCCTTCCAGTGGCTGAGGGAGACATGAGGCTACTCTAATTCTGGGCTCCTTCAGCTCATAAAAGGAAAAAAAATCCATGGAGACAAAAAGGGTATCCCATACCTGCCTCAGGGGATCATGGCTCAGAGCAACTGGGCTGGCTGCAGGCAGTGTATCTGCCACTGTGCAGAGAGCCACAGAGAGCTGAAATCACTCCTCATCAGGCACAGGTCACCAGGCAAAGAGCTTGGTCTTTGTTACTACAATGAGAAGCAGCACATTCTGGGGGGTTCTCCTAGTGATGGGAAAAGACTCCTCTGAGCCTTCACAGCCATTATGAGGTTTCTGATACAAGAAAGCAACTTGCTGCCAGCTCAGCCTTGCTGCATGCATGGTCACTGTCCCCTCTGCCAGGCTCTGGGGACCTACGCCCTGCGTGGCACTGCAGTCCCTGGGCCATCTCTTTGTCTGCAGGTGCAAAAGGAACAGCAGTACATGACAGCCCTCCTGCTGCTGAGCTCCTGGGGAGGTGGTCACTGTGAGGGCAGCTCTTCAGCATCACAGAAGACACACAGGTGTCTGAGTGGGCTGAGGAGGGCTTTATTCCTGTCCTTAGGGCTCCATTCCTGACTGGCACGTACCTGCCAAAGGTATTTAGCTGAGATGGCCTCCTAGCCTGGTGGCTTGTCCACCTCAAAAGGCACAGCACCCAGACATGGATGGCACCTCTCGTGCAGTCATTACATGTGGAGTCTACTCTAAAACAACACAGCACAGACTGCAAGCCAAGCATTTGGTACTCAGGAAAATCCAGGTTTAAGGTTTCCTATGCCATGCCAACCAGCCTTGGGGTTTTGATAGCATCATCTCTTTTTTAGGATCTTGTCACAGATCCTTGCCTCCCGTTTCTTAGTCTGAGCTTCTACCTCTCTCCTGCTTTGCTGACAGCTGCAGACCTTTTCTCTCTTCCACACCTCAGTCTTCCCCTCATCCCACCTGCCAGCCTAAATTTCTTTTTCTGCCTATCAGCTTACATGCTCTCACCTGACCCCTGAACATGCCTCACAGCTGCATTGACAGTATACACCTCTGCCTCTTTTCCTCCCATCTCCCAAATCTGTCTCCCAATTCAAGTAGTCAGTCCCACATTCCCAGTTATTCCTCAGGTCTGTTTCACTCACGCTTTCCCAACTTTTGCATTAAAACCATGGAGTTAATTCCTAATCTTTACATTCTATTCCCTCTCCACCCTGGGAGACCTCTAAAACAATATCGTTCTGCTGTGCTCTGGAGACTCCTCACAGGCATCAGCACCCAGGAACCACAGCTGCAGGGACAAGAGGAGTTGTACCTTCCCATCAGGGACAGGAGGAGCTGCACCTTCCTATCAGGGACAGGAGGAGCTGCACCTTCCCATCAGGTACAGGAGGAGCTGCACCTTCCCATCTTGAAGCAGAGACACCCAGGGAGGACAGCACCAGGAGCTCATTACAGCTGCCCCTGACTGGGGCTTCTCAGCCTCTCAACCAGCCCTGCTTCCATCCACTACACAGGTTAACCTTGCTAGGTGCCTAAAGTTCAGATGAGATCAACCATCTTCACAGCAGGAAAGTGTCATTCAAAGTATTTAAAGACAGGCAAACTTCTGATTAAACTGCAAGAGGGTCTTACAGTAGAGCTGCCAGGGAAGCATGGTGTGTGTGTGCAGCACAGCTACTGGCTTATTTAGCAATAACTCACTGGAAAGGCTTACAGGGGGCTATTTGAAATGTGAAGGCTTTCCTCATTTAATTTATTTGCTTCTGGGGATATAAACTCATAGAATGTCACCGGTCTGTGATTTTTTACAATGCATAGTGGCTTTCCAGGCTGTTAGTTCACGTTGGCACAGCAAGTTTTTGTGGACACGCCATAGCATGTGTAATGCTTCAGTCTTTTTGGCTGAGTTCACAGACAGCAAATAGAAAGCATTGGTTTATCTTCCTGCCATGCCATAGCCTGCCCTCCAGGGTAAGGGAGTTTGGTTGGTCAGAAGCTGTGTGGATGTTTTTAAAATATTGCAGTAAGAGTTTCATTTGGAACAACTCTGAGCACCATTTCTGGCTTTTTGGATAACTAGAAGTCCTTGGCCTCATATGTCATCCAGGAAAATGTAGGAAGAGCATTGGACAGCTTGGCTCTTTAGGAAACATTTAGAAACCATGGTTTTAAACTTAGCCTGCCCAAGTAAGTAAAACTACTTCTTTGCATGATTTTATGCTATCCTTTTATGATACAGAAAAAAGACACAGGCTATCTGGCAGCTCAGAAATACACTTCCAATTCAGTTTTCTGAATGTCCTATAGTCTGGTTTCCTGAGAAGTTGTTATGACATCCAAGTAATCAAGTTTTCTCTGACATGTGTCGTACTGGATGAAAAAAACCCAAAGAGAAAATGCAGCCTGACTTTGGTAGGCTGCTGCAAGATTAATTGGGTGAGATGTGCCAGCTGAGGAAATTAATTTTTGTCCAATTAATTTTGGACAGCTTCACTATTGTAGGGATGATTTTCCTCTGCTAAGCCACATCCTTCAGAATTGTTATAGAGGTGTGTTAGAGCCAAAGAGAGATAACATTCTTCATACCTGGCCAGCAGCTTGGTGACAGGGGACGGGTTGCAATGTACTCAGAGGTGCTGCTATATAAAATAGACAGGCTTTAGCTTCTGGCAAAACTTTCCTTTTCCCAAGGAGATGTTCAGAGACAGCAGATGCTGTGTCTTCCATGGTGAATTCTGCACTGTGGTGCTAGCCTTCAGAACTGGGTCAGGCTTAGGGTAAATCTGAAGAAAAACAGGGTCTAGAAAGGATGAGAATTCACAGAACCTTGTGATCTTTCATGTTTCCTGTGTCTTGAGCTAAACCATGCCACAGCAGATGTGACTGCAGGTTAGACAGTACCCCAGAGTTCTGGGAACAAAAGGCTGAAGAGAAACCTGGGATTGAATCTGAATCTGTGGTCTCCCTTGTATCCCACAGGGTAAAACACTTTTAGTTTGATTTTGCTTCAGCATCTGTGCACCTGGCAATCTGGAAGACCACATATAAAGCAAACCAAGTAAATTAATCCACATGCTATTTTATGTTGCTGCTGAATTATCAGCAGAGGAAAACACTGATCATGTTTCACATACTTATCTTTTGAAAGTTTCCCAGAATGCAGGAAAGAGTGTTTATACTGTATACATGGCATTGTGTGGCAACAGCTTCAGGAGGTCACTTTCCTCAGAGGTCTTTGGTCTACCTCAGAGGTCTCTCGTGTGGGCTGTCTGGATTTCTATTGATCTGTCTTCTCTGCTACTTAAAGCTTTCTCCTCAAAATCTTGGATGAGAAAACAAGCTACAGAGAACCCTCAGGATATGATGGTTCAAAGAAAAATAGTCCCCTGTTTACCTCCTGCTTCTTGAGGCTCTGATGTACCTGCCCATATCTCCTGCTTTGTGCATCCTTCTGCCTCTGGCCCTGTGCCCCCACACCTTCCAGCCCCTCTTTTCCTTCCAACAAGTCAGAGCTTTCACCCACATCTCCTTCATCAGCTCCCCCTGCCTGCTGAACAGATTGAGATTTCTATGCTATTTTTTGGAGTTTAGTTTTCTTATTTCTGATTATGCCATGTGTTTTGGGAGAAAAGTCTCCATACACATGGCAAAGATGTGGTTTTTCTCCCACCTGACAGCCGTTCTTCATCTCTGAACACCACAGAGCCGCCTGTGCCTCCTCCTGGCCACACCAACCCTCTGTCCCACAGCCCTGTCCAAAAGGAACCTCTGTGTCTGGGCATAAGGACTGAGTGGGACACTCGAGCATCATCTAATCACTCCATATGGCTGTAATGGCCTCTGAACTACCAGCACCAGTCCTCCTGTGTGTCATTACACAGCCAGCATAATGCTGCTCATTAAATCACTTGTTGTTAATTTGACTTTGAGCTCAACTACTACACCAGCAGCATTGAAAGAAAATGTGATTTAAATATTACTGTAACTTTTTACTACAGAATATTACGCATTATTTTGAAATATCTGGCTATGGATGTTACTTTAACATGCTTTAAAGTCCAAAGTAAAAAAGTGTTAGATGTTCCTCGTCCTTGCTTTCCACTGTTGTTCAGACAAGTCAAAGCCAACAAGTCTCTGCAAAGTTTAAATAATTTTCCCTTTTGCGTTATGTTTTTAGTGCTTTTACAGTAAGACTACTTTTTTTTTTTTTTATTAGTTCCTAGGCACAGTATGGGGATTTTTGTACTTCAGTATCTGCCAAAAATGATGAGAGTAATGTGGCTCAAGCAGGTCCCATCTCACCCCTATTCTTGTTTCAATCTTGGAGTCTGGCATTTTTATCAAAAACATTTCTAAAATCTGGCAGGCCAGGGACATGTTCCTGCAGTGGGGTGGATGCTCCCAGCTCTGTGGCTCCTGCTCTCAGCTGAGAGGACAAGCGCTGGCTCTGGTCATGGCCAGCCATGTGAGCACAGCGTTGTGCCCAAGGTCAAACCCCATCCCCAGAGGGGCCAAAACACAGCAAAATCTGGTATCCCAGTCTGCTTGTGGCCCTGAAGTCATTGCCCTGGGAGCTAAATTCTCGGACTGGCAGATTAAACTGGTGGATTCCCCACCTGGCTCTTTCCCACTGTGCAAACAGAGGCAAGGTCACAGAGCTCTTGTGTGAGCCTGCTGCATTTCTGTTACACACCCAAAGTGTGGGGTCACTTAGCTTCACCTGCACAGTATGCTGTAGGGAATGTGGGGACCAGAGGATGATGTTTATGCTGTGCTTTTCCTTATTTATGAGCCCTAGGAGGGCAGGAACTGACTGTGCAGAAGGGCACTACCTTCTCTTGGCATCACAGCCACTCGAGCCAGCCAGCACAGGCAGGCTAAGCCTACCAGGCTGCACTAAGGGCCACCAGAGTGGGGAAATTCAGTGCCTCTCTGTCACATACACCAAATTTGTTTCATGTAGTAAAACAAATCTACAGCCCTGCAGCATCTCTTGTCTCTAAGTAAAAGATCTCCAGTGTATGCATGGTACTCATTGTTGCACATCCTAAGTACCCATCTTTTTTACTTTATTTTTTTAAACCTGTTACTATATATTTGAAGCACAAAGCTGTTCCCCCATTTCACAGGCTCACAAGAAGGCAATAATCTGCCCAAGGCTGTGGAAGTAACTGGTGATTGAGCAGTGAGGAATCTTCTAGACTGCACCAGACCAGTGGACTCAGGAAGAGAAAAGATGAGAAAAGAGTAAAGGTGATTTAACAATATGCAGAGTTGGTAAAGAAAAAGAAAGCCCCTTACTGGTGAGACTGTAGATACACCTGACAAAATGCAGTCACGAAACATAACTGGTGTGAATGTGTGACACACTGACCCAGAAGGAAAAGCTTGTATCCTCTGCCTACTCATTTGTCTCACTCTTTCTTGTCTTTATATTCCTCTGCTTTTGCTCCTGTGCATTTGAGAATGCAGATCTGCGTGTCAGGCCCACACTGTGAGAGCTGTGATGCTCCAAGTGTCTCTGACAGCACCAGTGCAGAGCCCTGAGCCAGCAGCAGCGCTGGGGCAGCGACAAAGACCGTGCTGTGTACTCCTCCTGCCACTGATGTCCATGTTCCTCACCAGCTGGAGAAGGCTTTCTTGTGGCTGGCTATGAGGTGTGGCTATCTCAGCTCTCAGCAGAACTGTGTGCCAACACATTGAGAGTAGAATCATGCAAGCAACACACTGACCTCCCTCTGTACCACAAACATCCTCTCCTAAACTGAGTCATACCACCCAGCACCTTAAACTGTATTGTTTTAGCTAAATCCACAGGATGCTCTTTCACTTCTGGCTCAAGACATTCCTGCTCCCTTTGACACAAGGCACACTGAGGTATCTGTGGTGGGGAAGTGATGCATGGCCAGGATGCTGGCCCCACTCCTGCAGAGCTTCCCGGCCCCGTGGTACGGGAGGTCAGTGGGGCTGCAGCGCCCACACAGATGGAGTGGAGTTACTAATCCCTTTGAAATTACAAATCTCTCATTGTTTTTATATTTTTTCCAGATGTCACCTGCTGGCTTCAGAGGGAAGGGAAAAGTTAGTGTGAAGAAAGTATTTCAGTAATTTGCCTGGGAAGCCAGGTGCCTCTCTGAGCAGCTTGAAACCTTTTTGAATGAAAGCATCAATAGAAAGAGAGCTGTTGCTTCACTATGGGCAGGTGTAAAATAGCAAGCAGTTACTGAGGTGTCTTAGGGTTTGCCCATGGGCAGAAGTCATAACCAGTTGATCCCCTTTTTGCCCATCAGCTACCTGCAAGAGCAAAGTGACCATGGCAGGGTCCAAATCCAGCCCTGCCCTCACTGTTCCTGGCTGCAGTCAGATGTGGGAGGCCACTGACCTCTTGTCATGTCTCTGCTTTTGGCTCATGCCTGGATGGGCCTGGATTCATATGGAGCAGGTGTGATATTGTGCAAACTGGTTATCGTGTTGGGGCTGCCAGGATGCTGTCCTTTGCATTTGAGTCACTTCTGGGTTACAAAAGGGTGACACCCTTTTGAGGTGTTACACCCTTTAGAGAAAACAGTGGCTGCTGGCTTGTCCCTGCAGGAAGGTACATTTTGAGATGGCAGTTGTGGCATTTGGGTTCACTTTTATGAAGCACCTTAAAAATCTGTCTGTATTAGCTCTATCTTGCATTTAATCTGTCTCCTTTTCCTTAAGCCAAACAACTTTTGCCATTCTCTAAGAGCTCCTTGTTGGTGAAACAGAATGGGCAGAGCACAGCATATTTTAGTATATTCTTAAAATAATAAGCTCTTTTTTAATGAGGAAGTAACAAATAAAAGACTTCTTGAGAAGAAAGGGGAAAAGTAGGTGAATAATGTTACTAAAAAATGTACCTTTAAAAAACCTGAAGCCTTTAGAGAACATGGAAAAAACATGTCTGTGTAACATGAAGTAAAGTAATAATTTCCCCTATCAACACACACTGAAACAGAGCTAAATGATTGCATCACATCTTGATGGATCTGTTTTTAGGAAGGGGAATCTCATGCTACTTGACAAAAGGTTGCTAAGCATTCTCCTATATTCATTAGCTATGTAAACAGGGATGTAGAAGAGACTCTTTTTTGTCAGTGCCTAAAGAAACAGAGCTTGGACCATGGCAACTAAAAAATAATCTCCCTGTTTCCTGGAAGTCTGTCAGACTGATGGGATTTTTTTTTTCTTTTGAGTGGGGAAATATGCTATTTGGAGAGAAGAAAAAAATATCCTTGAGTTCTTGGCTCCCTTCTTGACATGTAAGGAGTGCAGTAGTATTTCTGAGTAAATGTGAAAAATATTGAAGGGGATATTTTCCTCCAGGGATGAAGGTACACACCAACACTCACTTCCATCCTGTCCCCAGGCACTACTGTATCACACAGTCTTACAGCAGTGCATGAGTTTCAGAGAGAAAACATGGTAAATATGAGCTGGATAGCATGTGTTTTTCTGTTTCTCTGGTTACCTCTTTGAGAAGTACTTGATGAAGTCAATTAAAAAGAGAAAAAACCCAGTCTCTTTCTCTCAGTAGAAATCACTCCTTTTCTTGCAAACAACTCACTGTTCAGTTCTTGTAAAGAAACAGCCACATGAAAAAATGGAAAAAAATCATAGTCCTTGGCAACTAACCTTTTATTTAAGTTCAGTAAGTACTTTCAGCACACTGTAGATTTGCAAACACTAATTTCCATCCCCTTTCCCCTGTTCTGTTCCTCTCCTTCCTCCTTGACAAAGCAGACTACAAGCAAAACAGTGAAGCCCTGGGCATAGATCATTTGGGGATTTCTTTATCAACCAGCGATGACTTTTTCCTGCAAAGGCAAAGCCACACTCTGTGCTGTTTCATAGGGTTTTCAGGAAGCTTCTTATCCAAGTGGAACAAATACAGTCTGGCCCACTACATTTTCCTCGAGATGTAAAAATTTTTTCTAAATGAAAAAACAAAAAGTGTTAAGTTTAATAAATTCAGTTCTGCTCCTTTTGCACTCTGTTTTTTTTTTTTTTTTTACTTCAGAGTAAATTTTTGTTTGCTCTCTGCTCCTTTACACAAGGTGCTTAAGGACCATTTGTAATTCACCATAATGTTCCATTTTGTATTTGTGGAGATGGTGAGCTGCAGGTGACTCTGCTGAAGGATCCTTGCAGCCTGTGGGAGGGGAAGAGGCCAGGAGCTGGTGCTGTCCTGCAGGTTCTGCACTGCACAGCGAGAGTGCACACTTGCTATGATGCAAACTGGCACAGGGAGAGTCACTTTTGTTCCGATGTCATTAGCAGAGGAGGAAGGAAGTAGTGTTTTTAATTGTCTTACTAGATACTTTAGTTAATAGGAATCCTAAAATCAATGGATAAAGAGAGTGGTGTTTAATTATGGCTGCAGTTTTATGTATATAGACTCTCACAAGCAAATACCATTGCTTATGGCATCCACTAGGGCTTTCTCCATGTGTTTCAATGATTTGTCTTTCTTCCATATTCCCATCTTTAAGCACATGTTATCCATATTTTTCTAACTTTTGTTGACTCTTTGGCACTTTCTCTGCAGCTGAAATGGAACAAATGGGCCTGGAAAAAATTTCCTGGGTCATGAAGGTTGGTTGTCTCATCTACAACCATTATGTAACCCTCAACCATCCAGGAAGCAGGGAGACTGTGTGCCCTTGCTGCACCTTTGGGAGGTTGCTTCAGCACAGGGCTACCATAGCTGGGAGGAACACGCTTGCAATCTCCAAAGTAAAGGACAGTTATGGCTGGTTTATACTCATCTGAACTTTGTACTTGGCTCAAGCTGCTTTTTTCCTCTCTCTGCTTTTTAATCTACTGCTGCATTTATAAAGGTCAGTCATGTCTGTTCTCAGCCTTGGCTTTCCTTTAACTTGTCCCATCTGGTGTGTTAACACAGCCTCCCCAGCAAGCCCACGGTCAGCATCCTCTTCATGCTCACTGCCTCTATTTATTCAGTGCAGAAAGGGCTGAGGCAGCTGTGCACAGCAGACCCGTGAGGTCTCCCCAGGGCTGTCCATGTCCAGTGGGCACTGCTCCTTATCTGTCTTTTTTGGAAATTTCTGTACTGCACCTGCCTTTTCCCAGCTTCTGCCCAGTTTGGCTTCAGAAGCTGAGTGCCAAGAGCCAGGTCAGAGCTCTGACACAACCTGTATACACAGGTCTCCTTCCATGCTCATTTTCAGCTGCCAGGACTCCTAATGACTGCAAACACTTGGGTAACTTGTCCCTGTGTGCATGAGCTTGGATTCTGTAAATTATTCAGTTTTGTTTGGATTTATTAGCCTGGCCTTCTAGGTCATGAGTCTTCTCTTTGCTGATAATGTCACCTGTTTTATCAATAAATACTACTGGGTGTTTCCATTTTCTCTGCCAGTGATCATGCTGA
Organism: Passer domesticus; assembly: GCF_036417665.1. Classification (NCBI taxonomy): domain Eukaryota; kingdom Metazoa; phylum Chordata; class Aves; order Passeriformes; family Passeridae; genus Passer; species Passer domesticus. The sequence continues at coordinate 57,406,649 of NC_087476.1, forward strand.
ATTAGTGCTCAGCCTCACTCCTGAAAAGCTCTTTCAGTTTGTTATATTTCTTTGTGAGAGAACCCTTTGTCATCTCCTCAGGAATGTCCTCATCTCCTAATCCATTTTGGTGCTGATTCCCATTTTTGCAGTTTTAGTTAATAATTCCTTTGTAATACCATACAGATGTCGAGAGAGGTTTGGCTGACTTGTATTCCTCCGTCTGACAGGCATCCATATTATAAAAAGAATGATATAATGTTATTCAGGCACATTCCTGATGCATCTTGTCCCAATTTTCAGTTACCTTCTTAGCCCTCTCCTTTTTCACATGTCTCAAAGCCTTCCACAGGTCACTTTCCCACTCTCCTGCATCACAACATAAGCTTGCTTGCCACTTCAGACACCCATTTAGGTTTAACAGAAAATGGAGCTGTTTGCCCATCACAGAGCTGCTTGATTCAGGATACAGAATCTGCCTTGAGGGGCACGTATCTAAACATCTGAAGTGCCAACATAAAGCAACTTACGTTATTGTATTAAGAGAGGTTATCTGAGCTATCGGACTCAGTATTTGCTTTTCTGGTTTGGGGGACTGTTTTTCAAGGTTTTTTGTCACTGAATCTTCTTACAATTTATCTGTATGTCTGTAAGCTATAACACTGCTAACAGAGCAACATTGGTGCCAAAATTAATTTCCAACCTTGTAAAAGCAAACTAATAATCGAGGTGAATGCTTCAGTGTTAAGATGTCACTTACATGATCCATGTTTTGAATAGTAACATAAAGCAGGCTGTACACAGCATTAGCCAGACACACAAGATGTCATTATATTGTTTTCTTCTATATTGAGATATTAAAAGAAAGGAAAAGCTTCAAACATCATTTTAACTTGTGTTTTAGTGGAGTTATACTTCTCACCTTGTTATCCTACCTTTTCTGGTCTGTTTCTGGGAGCTGGGATTGTACTTTTCAGTTAAGGTTTGAGTTCCAGAGAGAATTGGGAAGCTTTTGGAGAATGGTGGGACTTGATTCAGCGCTCTGAAGAATCAAAGGAGTAAAGTGCCCGATACATGAGGCAGTCTGGTGAGAGTGGACACTACCTTCACTGAAGGTTTCACACTGCAAACTGTCTCTTCATAAAAACGGCAGAAAGAAGCTACCTTCCTGCTTAATTCGTGGGGGCTATTGAGTAGCAATGAAAGCAATCAGAGTCAGACCAGCTATGCAGAGATGGTAGCTGGACTGCACTGTCTGAGAGTGTAGAAGGAAAGCATTTCTTTTTCATCAACTGCAGTTAAAACCAGTGTTTTCTGATGTATATGGACATTGTGCAAATTATTTTTCTGTGATCATCATAAAAAAAAGCATTGGAAAGGAATAACTATATGTAACAGAAAACAGTTGTTTTGGCGTCTTTCAGTTGCAACAAAGTGTACTGGGAAAATGCAGTTTGAAAACAGTAACCTCAAAGGTAAATGGGTCAGACTTGAAATTTTTATTTTGGAAATCTTTGCCTTACTGTTTGTAGTGGGCCCATAAAGTACTCTTTGTCTCCAATGATCATCAATTTAATTGCAAGGAGGAGATAAAAAGCTGATGGGAATGCAGAAATTTTAACAAACAGCATATATGAGGAACGCACCTTTTCAGATATGCACTAAGATGAATAGGCTCTTTATAATTAATGTGAAATAGAAAGCTGGGTTATTCAGAGTAAAGTCCTTCCTAGGTCCAAAGTAAGTTAAGTTTGTAAATGACCCCAAAACTTTGCTCAAATGACCCCAAAACCTACTCAAAATTCAGTGGCTGACCCAGCCAATCGTAACATTACAGCCTTTTAAAAACTGCTTAGCATAATGAAGAGCCACTTGAGTCCAATTAATCTCTTATTAGTGGTGACTGAACTGATCTTCGTCTTGCCTGGATGAAAGCTGAAAGAAGCTCAGAGGAATCCCACTGCTGGACCACTTTGCATGTCGGAAGGGTTTGTGCTACTCTCTTGCAAGGAAAGCAGCTTCCAGAGGAGAGTCACCTGAGACCACACATGGTCAGGAGAACAAACTGGTTTTAACCATCCCCAGACTCCTGGTGCTCACATCTGTGTTCCTATGGATATGGCTCCAGTCTTGCACAATACACATGCTTGATGAAGGTATTAAAATATCACCAGGTACATTAAAACTCTTCAATATTTTGGATAAGGGATTGATGGCACCCAAGGGATTGATAGAAGTGAGGTAAATCAGTCTCTCTCCACTGACCCCTGATTCTCAGTTCATGCCTCGTGATGGATGTGGACAGCTTGTGGAGGATGCTGGGGGCAGAGAGACTTCTTCCTAAAAATCCTAGGCTTCTGCTCCTTAATCTAGTAAAATCCTGTTCTCTTTCCTCATGTGCAGCAGGTGCAGCAGCACTGCTGGGCAACCACACATTGGGCACTGTCCTTCCATGGGGAAAGGGAGGTGGGATAGAAGTGAGGACACTGTGGGAACAGATGTTGCAAAGTACAAGAAAACTGAGTTGCAAAAGGTGGCATTTGTCGCCCTGATTTTTTAAGATTTTCTAAGCCTTCTGATGTTTACATTCTTGTAGCAAACTTTCTCACACACTTTCTGTAAATATCTTATTGTTTTGCATTTTTTTATGAAGGAGGAGAAATTTGATGGACTGTTAGTTTGTCTAATGTCATTGGAGAGGTGGCACTTTCACCCTCCAATGCACTGTCACCTTTGGAAATCTATAAATGATGGAGTCAGAAAATAAACTTCCTGTTTTTTGCCTTGAGAGCAGCAGCGTGTTCACGTTGCGTTTTTTTGTGTCCTATAGCGACAGGCATTAATCGTGTGTAGATTAATTTTATTATCCCAGATTCCATGGAAGTATTAACAGCAACAAATTTCATTATTGCATACATTGTGTATTGCATACAGGATCATTGTCCTGTGGTGGTATTGGCAGATTGCTTGGTATCACTATGCGTGTGACTTGTAAGAATTGATGGTAAATTAATATTACTCTTTTGCTTGGTATTCCCCCTGGAATTCTCCAAACAAAGTAAACAAATTATCCAAAGTAAAAATAAAGAAAACACTCACAAATGGATAAATGTGATGTGCGTCAAAAAAAAGAGAAGAGAAGAGAAGAGAAGAGAAGAGAAGAGAAGAGAAGAGAAGAGAAGAGAAGAGAAGAGAAGAGAAAAAAAAAGAAAAAAGAAAAGAAAAGAAAAGAAAAGAAAAGAAAAGAAAAGAAAAGAAAAGAAAAGAAAAGAAAAGAAAAGAAAAGAAAAGAAAAAAGAAAAGAAAAGAAAAGAAAAGAAAAGAAAAGAAAAGAAAAGAAAAGAAAAGAAAAGAAAAGAAAAGAAAAGAAAAGAAAAGAAAAGAAAAGAAAAGAAAAGAGAGCAAACACTGATGCTTTAGTCCTTTTTAACTAGGCTTTAACTAGTCCTTTTTTTAAACTAGCTCCAAGGGAATTAGATGCCTTTAATCTAAATCAAAAGAATAAAGGAGGTAGCACATTATATCCAAGATGTGGTGAAACATCACGGTGTGGTCTTTAGATTGATGAGGTCAAAGTTTTCTGTGTCTCGAGGAAAGGCAGCTGTACTCAGTAACTGACTGAGACAGGTTCAGTAAATGGCCGTGCACAGCAGCAGCTCCAGCTATTTCCCTGCTGTGTGTGGAGCAGTGTGAGGACTTTATCCAAAGCATGCCAGAGTTCTGAAAGGTTTTGACTTTGTTGCCTCTAAAATCAGACCTTACATCTGATTTATCTTACTTTCCAGAGATACATCTACTCTTTTTCCATCAGAAACACTTGCTGTGACCACTGTGACAGATTTTTCTATTAACAGTGGCCATGTCTGGGTTAGTCTATCTTAAAGACACCTTTCAGTACTTCCTCCCAAAGAAATCAGTGGTATTGGTAGGAAGCTGCAAATTTCCATATACAGAACAGTACCATAATATGATGACCTTCTTTGTATTTTTTTTTAATTACTTTGATTGGTAGTAAATGTGGGAGAGGTACCATGTCACTAGTGCTAATCCATTCCACCACAGCTTAGAATTCAGAGAAACTCCCAAATACTTGTGGCTTCTCCATGATTTATGGTGCTGAATTTTGCAGCCTTCAAGAGCCGGGTGAGGAAGGTTATCCCAGCTAAAAGAAACAAATCCTCCCCACAACGGATGTGAGGTGTTTGTTTAGTGATCCCACGAACTTTCAGATCAAATCCACACTCTGTAGGGAAACAAGGACACCAGCCTTTGATCTCCAGAGGGAATTTAATAATTTGAGTTTGCTGAAGTGCTTCCCAAGGTCAAGTGTGAGCAAAGAAATAATTCTGCTAAGAAGACAAACCAAAAATTTGATAAGAAAATAAAAAGAAAGCCCTTTCTGTTTTTTACTGTGCAGGAGCTAAGATGTATCTCCCAGTTTGCACTACTTGGGGATTCAGACCAGCGGCCTAATTTTATTCACAGCTCATCTCAGTGAGCACAGGCTCATCTGATATAACAACATTCCCTGGACAAAAGAAGGTGGGACTTGTGATGTGTAGCAAACTGTCCAGTGGCAGGAGGTAGAGGAGATGTGGTAAATCTATGGCACAGTTGTGTGAAATTCTGTAGAGCTTCACAGCAGAGAAAGGCTGGAAGAAGACGCAAAGCTTTCAGCCAAAACATGAACTGTATTTGATAATTCTTGGCTCCAAGGCAGTGCTGCCAATAGCCATACAGAGGATGCAGTGCAGTGTATAACCCAGGTGAATCCTGCAATCTGTCAGAGTCCACAGAGATATTTAAGTAATGCTGTTAAACTGGAGAGCCTCTTCCAGTGTCCTGATCCTCTGCATCTGTCAAATCCAGTGTGGCTGGATGCCTCTGAGCCATCCACACTTTGGGTGAGGAGCTGAGATATCATCTTTCTTGGGGCTTTTGAAGGGAAGGGTTTAAAAATAGCATAGTCTTGAGGTTTTTCACCTTTTGATTATTTTTTCTATGGTACCTCCTCTGCTTGAGATCTGCTCTGCTCCTGTTCTTCCCTGGTGCTGGATTTATGAAATCTCAGAGGCACCAGCACTTGCTGAAGTGGTGAGACAGCAGAGTGAATCCTATATCCCTCTTTCAGTGTCCAAGGACATATTTTGCTTGCTATCTGCTACTATGAGCTAGAGGCTATTTTAGCTCATAGTAGCAGTCCAAGTCTGGTGCTTTACTACAGTGTAGATTAATAGAATGATTAAATGCAAAGGGGGAGAAAATAACTGGAAGGTTTTTTATTTTTTTTTATTCCTTTTTTTGCAGGGAAGGGAGACTGAGGAGAAGCAGATGACTTTTGATGGTTCAAGTATTCTTTTATATATGAGTCATATGTCTAAATATTCAGGGTCACCAAAGACCTCCTCTTGGCCAGATTTACAAACTTTCTCCCTTCTTGGTCTAGCTGAAATCTAGATGCATTAATTTCTCTTATCTTTCTGGACTTTCCTAGCATAGGTCTATGTTTTAGTTTTGCTCTTTGGAGACTAGTGATACGAATATAATAACAAAGACAAAGGATTTTTTTTTTCCCCTGTATGGCTTGAGTAGTCCTCTGTCTCTTGTGGGTGTTTTTGATGGGCAGCATATAAAACATATTTTATGCGGGAAAAAATCTGACCCAAATATTTTTGGGTGCACTCCCTGCATTATAAAGATTTATAGAAATCTTGTTTTGAAGCACACTGACTGAGATGGAAGCAGTTACAGAACAATATTTATTAAACTATGAGACAGCCAAATATTACTTCATAAAACCTACTCACAGCATCTTGACTTCCTGTATAATGAATAACTACTACACTAGTTATGACTACAACCATTGCAAGTCAAACCTGAGGACTATGTTTTCAAAGCTAGTGCTTCTTTTCTTAGGTTACTGTGACTATCTGGACATCCACATCCTCAAGTGATCCACAAATAGATGCTCTAAACCCTGCCTGTGCTAAATGAGGGCAGGATCTAGGATCCTGCTCTTACAGATGCTCACAAGTTGAGGTGAGTGAGCTGCTAATAAATAAAAATACCAATACACATTTGTAAGGGATATGGCCAAGTTCTCTATAGATTTCTCCTAAAGGCAAGGTTAGTACATAACAGGCATAATAGGCTCTGAAATCTAATTATACCAATATTCAGTCTATGACTTGGTCCTGACAATCCTTTCTGCTACTTTTATTACACCCTTTTTATTACTGCAGTTACACCATTTGTTTGCATGGATTTACTTCTAATCTAGGTCTTAATTTATCAACACATTTAAACTGCATTATAGGACAGTGGGTGAAGTTCATGATGTGTCTGTAAGGACTGAAAATTCATTCATTAATAACCTAACAATAGGATGTTGTAAGGAAAGTGGAAAAAGCCAGTCTTGTGCTGGTCTTTCATAGTCGATGTGTTCTGTAATCCACAGTAGGTAATTTTTCAGCTTTGTTCAGTATGGCCAAGGTCTTTCCTGGAGCAGTGTGTGTGCTTTGGGGCTGTGCCTTTGATGACACAAAGAGAAGAGCCAGAGGAGACCAGCAAGGATGGTGATGAGTTTGGAAAACATGACCTATGAGGAAAGGTTCGAGATGTGTTTGGTTTTGTTTTGTTTTCTTTTTTTTTTTTTTTTTTTAATCTAAGAAAAAAGCATCCTGAGATGGGACATAATGAAAGACTTCCAGTACTTTAAACATTACTCTGAAAGACTATGGTGTTCATAAGGATGTGGGAAGAACTGGTTGAATTTATGGCAAATGTGATTTAGGTTAGGAATTAGGGAACACCACCTACTGTTAAGAAAATTCAGGAATGGAGGAGAATACCTAGAAAGACATGTTGCACTAGTGATTAGAGACTCCTAAAGACAGATCAGGGTTACATCTGCCAGGAGAGGCCAAGATATTGTTAGGCTGCCTCTGTGTGAAGGGTGGGGAAGGTGTGCTCTTGAGATCTCCTCCATCCCTCTATTCATGTGATTCATGGTCTCTGTGGGACTTAAATCTTTGTTGAACCAGAGCTTTGGACTATACTCAGCTCCTAGATATCAAAGGCTTCATTTGGGAAGACTCATGGGCTGGCCAAGTATCAAACAGTTTGTTCTGCCCTCTGAGGAGAAGACAGCCTGGCTGTCACTCAAGTCTCAAAAGCTGACAGAGTTTTGTGCCTTGCTCATTAGTCACTCAGCTGAATCAGACCTGCAGCAGCACAGCAAGAGAGGAGGCAGTTCCTGGAAAGATTTTGCCAGGGAAGTTTAACAAGTACAGGATGCATCTGGAGCTATTCCCTTTCACATGGTCTCCTCACCCCATGCTGCACTCTTCCCGCCAAGGTCTTGGTGTTGGAATACCCTTCAGAAACACCGTTCAAGAGGCAGAAAAATGCTCAGGGGTCAGATGTTAAGCCAAAAGTTAAAAGCTTAGTCTTTAGCCAAAATGGATGTGGAATAAGTGTTGTCCAGACAAACAAAAAAACACCCCCAAACAAACAAACGAAAAAAGCAGACAAACAAACCCAGAGCACACCAAACTTGTCTTGTCTTTCTTCCCTACCCGGTGCAGCTGGCCTTCAGGGACTCTATGTTGGCTTTTAGAGAGGAAGGCAATGTGAATGGTGGTACATAATCAGAACAGGATCACTGTACTAGCACCCATGTTTCCTCTTAGCAGTGCCAGAAAGGTCAAGAGATGCAATAAGACCAAGGGCCCTTGATGCCATATTCCACCCTGATGCATTTTCTGCTGGTTTTTGTATGAACACTGTTACTGGCACTCTGCCTTGGGCTTTCAAGGGGACTGTTTTTCCTGCTGTATGCAATTCTGTTTGGTGTGTCTCTCTGGATACAGCACCCACTGCTGACCTGGGCCCCATGTGTTGTCACACCCCGGTCTGCCAGAGCAGGTCCCTGCAGCTGTGTGCTCAGCTGGGGGCAGCTGTGAAGGCCTGTGTCACCATGATGGCAACACAGACACCACTGTCCTTTAAAATATTCAGCAGGATGATTTTTCTTTCTCCAAATTTCTCTTCTCTTGACATTATCTTTGACCTATGTTGGGATCTGGAATCCCATTTGGCCACTGGAGGGCAATCCAAACTCTTCACCACAGATATTTCTAACCCGTGGTCTGCCGAGCAGCAACGTTCCAGCTGAGCCCCAGGGACTGCAGTTTGCTTTTTGTGCTCCCATCCCCTCCTCTCTTTGCCCCTTCCTTTCACATACACCACCAGCAGGCTGTGTCAGTGAAGCTTTGTAATTATGGGAAGGCTTGTTTCCAACAAAGTGCCAGCCATGCCAAAACAATTTCCTCCACAAGTCCCTTCCTTGCCAGGTCTGTAGGGAGTGCTCACACTCGGCTGACAGACTCCATGGTAAGGCCTCCATGACCATCAGCCCTGGGCTTTTGCTTTTGGTCAGTGCCAGGCACAGCAGTGACATGTTGGACAGGGTGAATGTTGTACTGTCACACTGGGTGAGTGCTGCATTGCATGGATGACTAAACTTTACCTTGGGGAAAGAGAGGTGTGTAGAAGCATCAGAGTTGGCATGCCACACCCAGTGCAACACAAGAAACTGGGCACTGCCATCTTTCTGCATCCTTTAGGAAAGTCAGGCTGTTACTGCCTAAACCTTCAGGATATACCTGTCAGAATAATGGACAGAAAGTTTTTCACTTTATGTGTTCTACGTTCTAATCAGACACTTGGGTTTATGTCAGGTTGTGCCATTCTGGCTCCAGACAGGGTCAAGAACACCTTGCAATGGGTGCAGAATTACAGCATGAGATTTTTTTTAAAGTCATTGCCCACTCCATGGTCTACTCAGAGTTTAAAGGTACCTGGATATTTCTCAGCAACCAGCCAGCAGCCCTCAGTATCTCACTGAGCAGATTCCTTCCAACTCCAACAGGGATGAGCACAAAACAGTCTCCCAGATGGAACTCTCCCTCCCCAAGAAAGGCTTGGCATCTGGGGATGTTGAACAGCAACCTCTTCAGGAGTGGAGAAAGTCAGCAAACCAAACACATCGGATCTCAACCTTGCAACATATAAGGCTCCAAGAAATCTTGGTCCATCATCTCAGCTGCCTATAGATCCTTCCCCCAGGCTCACCCTTGTATGTTTGTTCATGCAGCATTTTCCTGTGTCTAACATAATCCTTTAAACAGGACCTGTATGAGTAAAATGATATTTTATATATAGTTTTCCATAAATAAAATTATAACATTTTACAGTCCTCTCTTAAACTTTTCTTTTTGAAGTCATAAAACTAAGTATTTTTCTATAGATAAGGCAGGACATGTAGAATTGCCAGAGAAGTGCGAGAGTCACAGAAGTATGGACAAAAAAGGCTCTTTTAAATTTGATTCAGGAAAGGGTTGTGCATTTTCCATCAGACAGGCTTTAAAGGGACTGGGACATAAAACAAACACCAAGCCAAATACTGAGAGCAATGTAACTAGTGAAACAATGGGAAAGTTATTTAGCAACATACACAGCCCTGGAACAGCCACGCTGTAAGTCAAGCATGCACACCAAATGTATTTTGGGCTGCTGGTGCCAGAGCACTCAGCTAACCCTCAGAAAACTGAAATCATACACAACATGCTTACATTTCCCTCTCAACAACAGCCTGTGAGGCAATCACTGTGAGGGGATATACAGCACTTATTTATCTCAAACAGCCACTTGGGCAAGCCAGCTTGGACTCTGATCTTAACCAGATGCTCTTCAGCCATCCCACATGCAAGGTGCATTGTGCAGCTTCCACGTGCATCCCTAGAGCAGCATGTCCTGCTCTCCCACTGCCCTGTGCTAAGCACTGCCAACTGCCAGCCACCCTGTCAAGTAACTTTGTCTGTCTCCTGAGCATCAACTCTCACAATTCAGCTGGCACAGGATGATTTCTGTCATTGCAGAAGAGAACCTGTCCTTGCTCCTTCAGAGAGGATGCCCTGCTTGCAGGTAAAATAAAGTTGTTACCAAATTACACTACTGCAACAGATGCATTGTCCTTCCCTTTGACCCAAGTCCTCCTTGCACCAGGTTCCCTCCTGAGATGAAATATCCTCGTTGAGGCAGCTGTGGGAGAACAGGTGCCACAAATCTAGTTAACCTTGTCTGATTTGCAGATGATGCTTGCTCTTGCCTGGACTCCTGGTGATGGTTTAGCTCAAAGCATGCCTGTGCTGATATAAACTGGACTTTGCAGGTTGAAATCATAAGGGATGAAGAAATCTAGGATAAATAACCAAGCTGAAAGGCTTGGGTCCTCTATCGTGATGCAAAGGTGGCTGACATCAGTTGTGTGAAGGCTTAAAAAGCAGCCCACATTTCTTCTTGGACATTGTCCTTGGCAGTGCTAGAAGATTTCTTTTTAAAGTTCTTGAAGGATCTGCAAGAAGAAGAATGCTGACAAGTGCTCTGATTTTTATGTCTTTTTTTTTTCTCCATGATTGGTAAAAAAAGAGCTTTGCTATTTTCTTTCCTGTTTCCTACAGAAGAGCCTTGGGAAGTCCACATCATCCTGGGTTTGGAGAGCAGTGCAGCATGCAGCTGCTGAAGAAGATGCTGAAGGGCCATTCTGCCTCCTTGCAGGGAATGAAGGGAGCACCATGTTTCCTTCAAGTTATACAATTATTCCTCCTCTTAAGCAGGGCCTTCTCTGCACTTGATACCCAGAGTCTGTTGGCTCCTGCAGGCAACTCTTCACATGATTTGCTCTTTCTGTTTCAGAAAGTAAAGTATTCAGGATGGTTTTTCAAGGACTGAAGATTTTTTTTTTACAGTACTGTTCCTACCACAATCACCAAAACTCCTCCTCTAAACACTTTGGTGAGAAAGAAAGTAATTTAGGTGAAGAAATTTGCATATATGATCACCATTTTATCTCACCTAAGATAAAGGGCATCAAACACCTCTGATAGGTTTTTTATTTACATTTAGAAGTTTTCTTTATTGTGTTCCCTCTTTGGAATAGCAGGGTCATGAGCTGAAACATGATATACGAGTACTTGTGTGTGTGTGTGTCTGAAAAGAAAGAGGAAGGCATCAGAAACTTCAAGTATAAAGAGGATTTTTAAACCTTGAATTTCATCCACCCTGAATGTTAGGACAGATTATTAGAAAACTATTTTTCTATTCTGTAGCAATTTTCTGTTTTGTTTGGGTTTGTTTTGTTTTGTTTTAATAGCTAATAGTTCTGCTTGCCAGCACACAATGAAATCAGCTGGGGTTTGTGCTGTCAAAAACGAAAGGGTTTCCCATTATTCCATTGATTTCATGCTATTATATTAATAAATCATGTGGTTGGCTACCAATGACATGAGCTCAGAGTACACTGAGCAATGCTTCAAGCTGTTGCCTGCTGTATCTGCTGGGGATATTTGTCACTGAAGGGGCTAACATGGACCTCTGTTTATTTAAATTTTCTGGATCGAGGTCTTGTCTCAGGGAAGTCACAAGCCTACTGCAGCTTTGGGGTGCCATTGTAGCATGTGCAAGTCAGCATAACTGCATAATCCTAAATGTTAGATAGAAATGAGTTCTGTTGAAGCAGGAGAAGAGAATCCTGGACCAGGGTCCCGCCAGATCAGCACACACCTTGGCAGGCATTTGCATTTGCTCAGCATTTTGACTTCTGCCCTGCACCCCTGGGAATTGTCTAGCTGGCTTTATTTTAAAAGAAACAGGAAAAAGTCACGCACTCCAAGAGTAATGAAGATGTGTGAGGAGCCAGCTGGTCCCAAAAGATTGATTTTGAGCACAGAGTCCGAGAAGTCATGTTTGGACTCGCCTGGTGCCATTAGACTTGCCTGTATTCAGGCAGGACTGGCCTCTGCCATAAACTCTTTCATGGCCTTTCAATCTTTTCAGCAGCAGGCTGTTAGGGGCACGGTTAGGTGCGCACAGCTCTGCCACCACTTGTCATTTACTGAGTCACAACCAGCCACCACTACAGAGTGTCCACGCAACCCAGTCTCCTTTCCTGCCTCTCCCAAAATCCTTCCCCAAAACTGGATCAGAGCTCCATAGTTTCGGTTTGTGCTTCATTTTCTGTTATTGCAGTTATTATCTCCAGGTTGCTCCACTGACCCTGTCTACCAGACATGTGTAGTGGGAAAAAGATGCAAGAATAACATTGGTGTAGAGTGTATTCTATGGGCTAAGAGGGAGGTAAAAGACATTAGGAAGCTTAGACTTAAGAGGTGTTGGGAATGGGTATTGCCTTTGTTCCCATGGTGGCAATTGCCTTGGCCCAGTGTTAGGATCAGTTAATTTGCAGGGATCACTAAAGGAAGGTACTTCACTGTGCTGCTGTTTGGTACCAGGGGGCAGTGCTGACAACGAGAGGGGTCTCCATAGCCTGGGAAATGGGCTGAGAGGTCCCTCATTAGCTCAACAAAGGGAAATGTAAACTCCTGCCCTGGAGAACAAGCCCAGACACCGGCAAAGCCTGAGTGATCTCCAGAGGAGCCTTCCAGGCCCTGGCATTGTGTCAGTCTGCGATTATTGCAAAGCCACAGTAATGATGCTGGTGCAGCTACAACTGTGATCCCAAAAATGTCATTTTATGATGACATTCGGGGAACACCCAGCATGGAAAAAAAGCATCCTTGCACTTCAGGTCAGGATTAAGCTCAAGAGCACGCTGAAAGAAATGGCACAGATAAAAAAGTGTGGCAACCAGGGTATTGCTGCTGCAGCTCATGCCTGGAGTGGATTTCCACCTGCCCATATTCCACATGCACATGGCACTTGTGGTGGGGTGATAAGCACCAGATTTGGGTGCAACTGAAAGGAGTTAAATTCTGTTGAAGGGGTAACTCAGGACTGCCTTAGGTGAGGCAAAGCAGGGGCCAGGAAATGCAACTTTTGAAGGAGGACTGCAAGACTACAGAGGACCAGCTGCCTCAACAGATTGTGAAGTTTCCACTATGGAAAAACAGATTACTGCTAATCTAAACGAAATCTCCTTCTTTTTTTCCTGACCAGGGATCATTTAGTGCTTCTGTGGCACTCAAAATCAATCAATCAATTAATTCAGTCAGGGCTATAAAGAGAAATCAAATGTTTTGTCTGTGCCATTTATTTGCTCAAACATGTTTGGATGACAACTGATAAGAGGGCGAGTTTGTCTCAGGACACTAGACTAACAGACTCCTTTTGGAAGATGGCATTAAGTTTTATCAGAGGTTCTGAGATACCTGGAGGAAAGGGACACACAAGACAGTTGAGTAAAGAAGCAAATTCCTTAGAGTGAGTGTCTTCAGGCTCAATAAATTTATCACAGCTTAACAACAAGGAAAACAATTTGAAAACAGCTTGCTTATAGCCTGTGAATTCCTCCTCAGGGAGAAAATCCAGGGCTGTGAAGAGTAATTTAATCCTGTTGAATAACAAGAACCAAAGACTGGAAATCAAAGGCAGAAAAATTCAAATAGAAATGAAGCCTAAGGGGAAAGGAAAACACCGAAGTTCTCATTGTTCCCTTGTCAAAGCCACAGGTGTCCTGTGGGCAGGCAAGGGGGGCATGGATGGAGGAGAAAGGCACCTGGCCAACAACTCAATGTTGCCCTGGGGCACAAGTGCCAGGGCTGGAAGTGTATCAAGTAGGTTGCTCCCTCACCTGGGAGATTGACATTGCTCCATCACTGCCTCCACACACACAGACCAACCTCCCCTTCCTTTGGAGACAGTCACTGACAGTCCCCTGGATCACCCAAAGTGGGTGGTGAGGCCTGAGAGGACAGGGGGACACCAGTTATCACTGTGGGAAGGCTCATGGCCAGCAGGGGAGCAGGACACAGAGAAGCCACGAAGCTGCCCACCACGCACAGGGCAGTGCCCTGCTGCAGCTCAGCCCTCCCCACCTCTGAGCTGTGCTAAGGACCTGCTCCTGCACCACCATGTCTGACCCATACCCTGTTCCATGGGTCCAGCATGGTTCTTCCATGTGTCTAACCTCTGGTATGACTGTGCCATGAATGTGAAGTGGGGCACAGCCCTCCTTGCCCCACTCCATGGCGTTGATTCTTTCAGAAACCAAAAGCCTTGCCCAAAGAGCAAGGACCTCTGTCATTAAGAAATTTGCATTTATACTGCCTGCAGGTCCTAGCTGACTTACTGGCTGAGCTGGGTGAGCTGGATGTTTGGTAGGTCCTGCAGGAACCTTGGGCAGTGTGGGTGCTTTGACTGTGCAACCCTTCATTAATTAGGAATGTTTCTGTACTGTGTTTTTACACATGGATCTACTCTCATGTGCATCTGGCAAATAGTTTACTCCCGAGAATGTGAAGTAACTTTTGGCTTCAAGACTGGAAGCATGAGTGTCTGTTTAACTCTTTGCAACCACTGGGGATGCCAGATGAGCCTCTGAAAGGCAAGGAACATTCTCCCTTTGCTCTAGCAATAGCTGCAGAGATAGGTTCTGGAGCCCATGGCTTACTCGGTGCTATTGGAAAGGCTTTTGCATTGTAATTAATTTCAGAACTTAACAAATCACTCCTACTCAAGTCTTTTGCTATTTTAAAGTAGGCAGGACAGGATCCTGGACAAACCATAGACAGGTTTGGCTGCATTTTACTGGCGATGTAGCAGTCATATCTATGCTATATTATATTTTAAATTTTTTTCAGTAGAAGAATTTTTTATTTCTTTGTTTCTGTTAACTTTGGCTGAAAGACCAGTATCTTAGTGTCACCTAAAAATGCTTTATTACACTTTCATGTGTTGAAATAAAATCCTTTACATGAAGTTGGATCAGCATTTATTAGAATAAATTCCATTATCTCAAACTCCCAGCTCAGGTAGTTCCTCTGTTGCAGAGAAGGATAAGGTTTAACCAGGTAATGTGCACAGGAATTTTTTTGGCACCAGAAAGAATATCACAAATCCTTGCATGTTTGAGATCCCATGGTCCATGTATTCAGAGAGACAGCTGGATAATTTTCCTGTGTGTGAGGAGATTAGAGCAAAAGAGATGAAATGTTGATGAGCAGATGGTTTGGATGTCAATTTTATGTTCCCTTCACAGTCTTTAAAGCAGTGCAGTAAAGAGAACCTGAACATGAGGTGGTTTCAGTGGAGCTGATTTGTAGTATAAATAAAGGCAATTAATTTTTTTGTTATCATTCACATTAGGCAGAGAATAAAACCCGTGATTTGATTTTGAAGCATAACCTTTCAGAGTAACAAATGTTCTATTTCCAATGCTCACTGCTGCACATCATGTACTTTAAGTAACTGAATAGGGCATTTTTGCAGTTCTTCTGTTCCACAAAATGGAATAGCTCACCAAAACTGTGTTGTCACCAAAAACCTGCCTGGAACATAAACCAGAAATTATGTAAAAAGGAGAATAATTCTTTTTTTTTCATCACAAGACCAGGTATCAGATGTCCTGTCTGTTAGTGATTGTTTCCTTTGTCCTTGTGAACTTTCATTCTCTGAGAGAGGCTGCAGAGGAGACTCTAGAACATGGATGAGAATAGAAAAGAGTTCTTCAAATTCTCGGTCCTACCCACAGAAATTTGGGTGAAGAGAAAGAGGGGAGTAGAGACAAACACATTGATTTTCTACAAACCACTTTCCAACTGTGTTTCTCCAGTTTAATCTTTCTCAACAGTGCCCAAAAGGGCATTCATTCCATCCTGATCTAGTGGTACCCTCTTTAAGCTTTGATGTGTGATGAGGTGCCAGGCAGTGGAAAGACATGCTGTCTTGGTTTTCTGTATGAGCAACATCCTTTCCTCTCTTTACCTCCTTCCATGTTCTAATACTGGTTTCTGGTCCCATCACAGATTAGAAAAGCATGCTGCAGCCCATCAGGGTTGCATCTCTGAGGTATTCAGCCATGCTTGAGTGGCAGCTGAAAGCATCTGCTAAGGTTTTAACCTTCATCATCTTGTCCCATTTGAGGGACTTTGACCCTCAAATGGGACAAGATGATGAATGTTAAAACCCAGCAAACTTCACTTCTGCTTTCAGCAATGTTTGGCTTGACATCAACACTATTACAAGGTCCCTATTCCAAAGATCTTACAGTGATGCCAAATCCTTACCATTACAGTCTAATATTTTGGGGATCAATCTTCTGAATCAGCATCCTCTCTGAGGGTTATCATTACCATAAGTGTCCATAAGCCCTCATTCCTCTTTCTCCGTGTAGGGAGCAGGAGGAAGGGCAGTGAGGGAGCTTTCCTGCTCCTGCTTAGCATGGAGATAATGGCTTTTCTCCTCTTTTGTGCAGTTCCCACCATGTTGCCTTGTCCTTGCCCGACCTCTCGGGCCAGTGTCTGGCTGGCCTTCCCAACCCTTCTGTGCTGTACAAACAGCTTCCCTCAGGGGAATGCCCATCCCTTCACTGGGGGAATGACAGTGGTGCAGCTCAGCCTTCAGGGCAGCACACAAGCATTTTTGCTGTGGCTGAGAAAAGACCTCTGAAAGTAGGGCAGTGAGATGTGATGGTTCCTGTCCTAACACACCTGGTTTTTCTGAGCGGTCCAGGGTGGTGGATTGCTCCCCTGTTAGTCATTGGCCACTCCCAGGGATGGAAAGTGATGAAGCTGGAGGTTTTGCATTTCTAGCATCTGTGTAAATTTTACAAAATTGTGGCATGATTCCTAGACATTATCCAAATCCAGGATGTGAGCGTGAGCCAAAGCTGGAGTAATCACCTGCAGCTCACCAGTAGAGTTGTTATGAAAAATAAGTATATGATTCAAAAGCTGATCTCTGTAACAAATTGCTTCCTATTTCTCAGGCATGTGAAATGGCTAATAATTGGGCTCAGTATGAAAAATAAGCCAGAGCTGTGTCTTAATTTTACTAAATCTTTTACTAAATCTTTAGCCCCCTTTGTTGTAGCTGTTATTTTGTCACCTGTTTGTCAAGTTTTTACCTTCATAGTGATCCAAGTGTCAAAGTTGTGTATCCACAACTTAGAAGAAGAGACTACAACCATAAAAATTTAAGTTGAAAGCTGTTAAGTCTCTTAGCTATTTGTTTTTCATATAGTGCAAGCTCTTCTGCTCTGCAGGTTTTGTAAATTGCTGCACGTGAAAGAAAGTGTACCATCGTGCATGGAGGTGACTTACGTTCCCTGTCCTCATCCTCTTGGAGGTGACACCAGGATCCTCTGGCAGCATGGCAGAAAGGATGTCCTGTACCAGTCCTGGGGCAGTCCAGATGCAAGTGGCAGTACACCGTGCCAAGCACATGCCCAGCTCCCTGTGAAGCAGGGGGTCTGTACAGGGTTTCAGATCCTCAGGATCCTTCAGATCCTTCAGGAGCTCAAGGAGCATCTTTCCATACTTTGTAGGGAGTAGGGCTGCCCCAGCCCCATAGTGTCCTGAGGGCCAAGGAACTGGGCTCTACAAGAAAGGGAAGGGTTAAGCCCACAGACCAAACAGCTCCTCATGGCTGCAGCTTTTATTTGGGTCAAGGGTGCCTGTCTGCTCCTTGGTCACATGCATGTAAAGGGGTCACCCTGTCCTGGAGGCAGCAGGCAAGGCAGGAACAGAACCAGTGAGCACAAATGCAGCCTCAGGAGACCTATGGAAGAGGGCACTGGTGCTCACCCTGTTGTTCACAGTGATTCCTTGGGATCTCTGGGAACTGGATGCTGTGGTTTTGCCCACCTAGGGGCACCCACATTTTTTCAGTGTGTGCACAAATAGCAAGTGAATAACTATAACAGGGAAAACAGGACTGTGCAGAATATGAGGTTTCAGGAAAGCGTCTTCCTAATCCAAGAGCATGAGGAAGCTCCATGAATACAGTGTAGTGCTGATTCTTCTGTCAGAAAATCTGAGAAGTGGGTGCTGTAAATATTTAAGATAATGAACAGTTTTGTGGACTTTTCCGGGACTGAACGTGATAGTAAAGCACCAGATAACAAGTGCTTGCAGAACTGGGAACACTGTCACCACTATATAGAAAACTACATTTCTAGGAGGATGAAAACCCTCACTTATTTTGGAAAAAAAAAGAAACCCAAGTTATTTAAATGATCTGAAAACAGCTTTGCTTAGGGCAGTTAAAGCGGAGAGATTTTTAAATTTTTGAGGAAAAGTTTTACAAGAAGATTTGCTCTGGTATTCTTACTGAAGCCATTATTAAAAAAAAACCCCAAAACCAAACAGTCCATGCCCCCCCCCAAAAAAAAAAACAAAACAAAAAAAAACCCCAAAAAAACCACAAAAACAAAAAAAAAACCAACCAAAAAAAACCCACAAAAAACCCAACCAAAACCAAACCAAAACCAAACCAAACCAAACCAAACCAACAAAAAAAAAAAAAAAAAAAAAAAAAAAAAAAACAAACCAAAACAAAACAAAAAACCAAAAAGAAACATCTTTTGCTTCAGAAAAACAGAGCCAGACCTTGTTGAGTAGATTGTTGAGCTTACAGCCCTTTTGGCACTGGTGTTCTTGGAGGTCTTGGTCTAAATCCAGCATAACAATTGTAATTATAAGTTGGCAATTACAATTGTAAGTTGGCATTTCACCTCAACTTACAGTTCAAAGTGAAAGTTCAGTGTTGGGATGGGTGTGAGCAGGAGCAAAGCTGGAGGACCAAAGCCTAGCTTAGAGAAACATACAGTCATGATTAGCTGTTCAAGGAACCATTCTGCAGCTGTCAAATAAATTCCTGCCCTTGCTAAACACTGTCTGTCAGTGCTATTTCTCGGGTTAAATTTCACTTCTGTTGCAATTGTAGTCCTGTCAGGGGAGCAACTGAAGTGGCTAATTTGGCCTCTTTTATTTCTTCCTGATTCTCCTCTCAATTTGCACTTAGGCTTTTCTAACACATCTTTTTCCTCTTCCTCCCTCTGGCATACATTTGCTACTCAGGAAACCACAGGCCAGTTGTTATGAGAAGAATTTTCCTGTCACCCACGAGTGCTGTACAAAGTATGTTTATACAGCATTTTGGAATTTATGCAGTGGTTTGGGAAATGTGTAGGCATCCAGATGATCATTCTTACGACCACATATATGGTGCTGTGAAAGCATTTCAGTTGCAAGACATGTAACAGATAGTTTAGTTCCTGTTGCTCTTAGCTGTTATTCTGGACTGGCAAGACATAAATGTGGGATGACCAGTGATCTCTTTGCAGCTCCTGGACAATGTATCCAGTGGCACTGGTCACCCGGCAGTGCTTGGTGGGTCAAACCTTGAATTTGATGACATTCACTCTTCCCACTACCCTGCTGTAACCCAAATGGTGGATGCTCACTATTTCAGGTGTACCAGTCTTGTAAGGGCTGCTGCAGGGATGGAAAGGGCAGGACTGTGCTCCTGTGATGGACAAGAGGCCAGCAAAATGGGAGCATGGCTCAGCATCCTGACTCATTAAAAAGCATTGTCCCTCCAGCATGCTCGCCAGCTTGTTCAAATATACTTAATTTCTGCTGTATGCTGCCAGAGATGTAATCCCTTGTTAACTGGAAAATGTTTTATTGCTGCTTGTTTCTGCCTCTGTTTTCTCCTAATGTGCAGCACACCAGGGAAACACAGTGTGTCAGGAGGGAACAAGTCTCAGAAAGGAACATTTTGAGATAGATGCTTTTGTACTTGCTGGGCACTTATAGCTGCCTTTTTCCTTCTGGACTGCAGTGTAGGCACATGCAGCTCAAAATAGACAGGCTATCAGAAATAAAGACATTGGCTGGGGCTTTTTAAAACCTGATTTTTTTAGTTTTTAATAATATACACAATTCCTGAATCGACTGAAAAAAAGCACTGAGCTTTACATCTATCTTACCCAGCTTTTAACCTGCCTCTCTGCCATTATCCATGAGAAAACAATTTATTTATTTTAAAATCAAAATAACTTCTTTGGGAGCTGCTGCCTGACAGAAAGCCAGGAAGCCTGTGGGAGATTTGTAATCTAAAGCAATTTTTTTTGCTGTTAGCCTTTTACAGCAGGGCACTGCATAGCCAAACCAACCACCTTAGACCACATGTCACCACTGTTAATTCCATCTGTCGATGTCAAGGGTTTCCCTAATTCACCTGCTTGAATGTTTTTGCATAAACTTTTGCAAGTCTTCTCTAGCCATTTGTTCAGATCATCTTTCAAAAGAGCAGCAAAGGGTTTGGCACCCAGATACCAGAGCTCTGTAAGAGATTACATGGTTGTTAGAGGTTTAATTTTAACTGACGTCCTACTTTTCCTATATGTGTCTGTGAGAAAAAAAAACCCAAAATTGTCTGGAAAGGCACAACACTGATGCCATTTGGAACAAGGTACATTGCCCTCTTCCTGACTGTGACTCAGACAT
Organism: Passer domesticus; assembly: GCF_036417665.1. Lineage (NCBI taxonomy): Eukaryota > Metazoa > Chordata > Aves > Passeriformes > Passeridae > Passer > Passer domesticus. Next base: position 57,426,940 of record NC_087476.1, read on the forward strand.
TAGGTCTGTACAAAAAAATCTACTACTATTTTTTTCTTTTTTTAAATTTCTTCGGTGATGTAAAAACACAAGTAATTGAAAATGGCCATACTATAGGAACAGAAAAATTTCCTCTAAGGGTGAAAAAAGAAACAGATGAATTAAGAAAAAAGTAAGGACTCCCTGACCCCGTATTTTCCATAGTAGACTACAGCAGGAATTAAAATGAATGCTAGCAGATGGGGAGTGGAAAAGTTTGCTGCTGCTAACACTGAGGTGGTACTGCTGTATGTAACTGTAAAAGTAAGGACTGTTTCCATTTCACTCTGCACGTTTGTTTTGCTTGCATTTTCCAGACTCATCTCCCAGGCATCTGCACATGCTTGGCCACTGATACATGAAAAATCTAAGAAAGAAGCTTTCTCTGCTCATCTCTCTCTCCCTTTGGTATGTGTCCATTGCAGCAGACACTGCTGTATTTCTGTATGACTAAGAACAACTCTCAGTACTTGAAAAATCAACAAAAACGTCCTTCTAGGCTGGTGTTCACAAGCCTCTGTTCAACAAAATATTTATATGCCTGCTTAAATTTGTCAGTGAAGTACTAAAGCATAAGATTAATGATATCCACATGCTTGGTTCCATTAGGTTTAATGGTCTTAATGGTCTTTGAGCCCACATTCAGAATCAGATGCATACTGATGGATGTTCAGAAGAGTGTTGGCTTGCCCACAGTCTCGTGACTCTGGGAGCTCAGGGTGTCACTGGGAGCTGGGTAGTTGCTTTTCTTCTGTCAGCAGCAGTGATTCAGAGTCATGACTGCTGACTTTAAAGGACTGGTGGTCATTTCCAACTAGCAAAAGGATGTGCAGAGTGGAATGGATGAGCACTTTCTTTCTGAGACTGGATTTGGTGGCTGAATGGCTGGGAGGAGCCCTTACTTTTGCTTAGAGAGAATGGAGGCAAAGCCATTGCTGGGAAGCTCTTGTCATCTCTCCCAAGAAGATTTCTTGAGAGGATCTGCTGCTCACTGCAAACCTGTCCAGCCCAAAGCCAGGCTGAGAAATATTTCAGGGTATCAGAATATATTATCTCAAGCAGGAGTGACTTGGTGTTTGGAGGAAGTTAAAAAGCACCCAGTGCACGGGCAGGGTAGGAGCCCCCAGGGATTGCATCCAGCCATGTCAGTGCGCTGCTCTTCCCTGGGGCAGGAGAGCAGCCCTCCTGGAGCACTGATGGACTTACCCAGGGAGGCAATGGAGTTCTGCCATTCCTCAGTAGCTGAGGATATGGCCTGAAGGGAAATGGAGGAATGCACATGACAAACGAGGCAGGAAGGGAGGGGGGGGCATTTTTGGTACAAAAGGAGCCTTAACTTCACCAAGTTTTCAATTAAAAAAAAATAAAAAGGGTGGAAAATAAAGAGATGAGGGGAAATTGCCCACTGATTACCAATACAAATGGAGAGCCAAAGTAAACAGACTTTACAAGAGGGTTATGAAGAGGTTACCATAAAGTTTCTCTTCACCTTTTGACCCATATTATGAGTCACTCCAAGATAAGACTGAGCAGAGAATTGTCATATGGGAAACTAAGCAAAGGCATCTTTTCTCCTAAATAAATAAATGCTCTGCTCAAGGGGAATTACAGACATGTAGGTTGATTTCTCTTTCTCTCATGTCCTTTAGTTTTGTGTTTCTGGGCACTGCTTTAGGCACTTGAAGTGCTGGAAAAGTTAATTGTCTACATAATCATCCCCTCTCTGCTTGGGCTCCAGAAAGCAGCAAGCAGCTTTATCAAAAGGATCCCATGTACTTCTGGGGGGTTTCTAACAGGCCAACTGAAATTCTTGACAGTCTTCTCTTGATGTGTGTGGTAGGATCCATCTGGTAGGTTCTGCTGCTGGTGCTGGGTGGGTGTCCTGCCTGTCACTAGGCAAGCCTCTGAACTAATGATAGCCCGTGCTCGTATTTGGGTTTGCAGGAGCCAAGCACAGAGTCATGGAAGGCAGAGCAGAGCAGAGGTATGACTGGCTGCTCTCCACCTCATGGGTGGGTTTTGCAGACAGCTATTCTGGTAACAAAACTAAGCTAATTTTTAGTTACTGCAGGGTATATCTGGATAACAACATTGTGACCTGCCATGAAGCCGTGGTTGCTGCTGGATACTCCACTGCACAAAGTGGCACTTGATACAGAGGCAGTAAAAATGTCTTGAACTTGTCCTGACACACATTTGGATAGGGCCTTATCTTATTCTCTGGACCTTGACACAAAAGATAGGATTGCTCTTTTTTGGTACTGAAGAAACCCCTCCCATGAGATCAGATGCCCCTGTCTCTCTGAAAAATTTGTCTGCTAAGTGAGGGCCCAGTACTCAGCAGTTGTCCCTGAGCTTGCCCCAGCAGTGTCAGAGCAGGCCGGGGGGATGTGCAGAGCTGAGTGCTGTGAAGCCAAGCCATGAGCAAATGGTGAGGTTTGCTACACAGATGTATTTTTGGAACAACACTTCTTTATAAAGGATCAGTGATAATGAACCAGAACTAAAGAACCAACAAGTAATTCAAGCAGATGGTGTTCCCCCATACTCTCAGTAATTTCTCTAACATGGTGCTCCAGCAGTGCCTGATTGCTGGGGAAGGGGTGCCATACAATGATAAGAAATTATCTGGTTTTATTTTTAGTTATGCTCTTTCTTTATACAAGGAGTTTAGTTTTATCTGCTCTGACACCATCATTGGACAAATTTCAGTTCAATGAGTTTTGTTTGGATTGGAAGAGAAACTTCTACATTTTCTCCCATCAAAATTGGCATTCATCACCATGGAAAGAGAGACTGTATGCATAAAAGCCTATCAGTGCAAATCTCCCTCTCCCACCACCTCTCCCCTTCAGCTCAAAACCTTGCAGGTGACTCGCTGCCTTCCCTATTGACACCTGACAGCCATCACACGGTACACTTCATGTGTTACTGACTGCCACCACACCATTGAATTTACCTGTGCATTTAACTCAGCTCTTTTCTGCATTATCTACTTGGACAGCATCCTCTGTGGGATAAATGACTGGAACACAGCAGCCTTCTTCCATGGCAGTACTTTGATAAATAACAAATAATTGCAATAATAGTAATAAAAGCAGCACTAGTGACTATGGCAGCAGAAATATTAAGTAGGTTGTCAATTTCACTCTTTAGTGAACACAGACACTTGGAAAATTAAATCACATGAGTCCCTTATGAATAGCCAATGCATAAAAAAATTATATGCACAGGACTAAGGTTGTGTCATGGTCACGGTCCTGCAGGTGCTCTTGGAGCATGGCAGACAGAGTAAGGCATCTTTATACAGTTCCACGGGAAAAATGTTTAGGAAGAATGTCATCACCTTGCAATTCCTGCTGATATGCACAGGGTAAGTGCTGCTGCTCAGTCTATGCAGAGAGGCCTGTTGATCTGCCATAGCTTGCTCTGACAGCTGGACCTTGATGAGGTGTGATAATTAACCCAGGATGACTTTGTGCACCGAGATGCCAGAACTCCCTCAGAAGTTCACGGCGTAGCATTTTAGTAGGATTTAACTGACAGGTGAGAAGCCCTGTTTTCAAAACAATTTTGCTAATCTAAAACAAAATGGCACATAAGCTTTCCAAAACATAAAAAAAAAAAAAATCCTTGCAAAATTCAGAAGTTTGACCATAAATGCCCCCAAAAGTTTCTTTTTATTATTTTCATGGAAGGAAAACAAGCTAGAGGATCCTTCCCAGAACCACAGGGCCAATTTCAACCTCAGTATGAGGTCATCTCTACCAGCAGATGTTTAATTTATTGCACTGAACTGCTGGAGCATCATGGTTGAGGCTGCTTCTTTGATTGATATGTGAAAGTTAAGAAGAACCCAACCAAAATACCACAAGCCCAAAGGAAACAGATCTTGTTTTGCTGTCAACAGCCTGACAGAGAATGAGGCCCCATTTTCCCTACAAGCTATCAAAGACTAACTTGATCAAGTCATATGAGATAAACGGAGATGACACGGTCGTGCTGGGACAGGAAACACGCCTCCAGCAGTGGCAACAGAGTGTGTGTGTGTGTTTGCTAAGGAAAGAGCAAGGGTCTTGTTGTCTCAAGCTGCAGCTTTCTGCCTCAAAAGGCTTTTATGAACAAGTGTGAACACGCTGGGTCTTTGCTGTCCCAACCATTGATGGTAGTGGGAAACCAGGACCTTCTCTAGAGACAGCAGCCCATGTGCTGCAGGGAAAATAACTCTGGTTTGGGCTTTTAATGATTTTTTGTAGTAATAAAGCTAAAAACACCAGTCTGTTTGAAACTTTTAATTAAAACACTCGAGTGAGCCAGAGATGTTTTCTTAAGTGATAGACATCCTTAGTAGGACCTCAAGAAGTAGGGTCCTGTCTGTTCTGGATTCCTGACTGCTCTGGCTGAAACAGGAGAGTATGTGATAATTATCAGGCTATTCTGGCATTACAGCTTTTCTCCAGCAAAAATCCTATCCTGGACTTAAGGTTTGTCAATACTGACATACTTCTGCTTGGTTTTCAATAAAACAGAATTTTGGAACAAAAATGTTCTGAAAAGCATTTCATTGTGTGATGTGCATTTGCAGTGTGTTCAAATGTGGATAGTAGTAAGTGCTTTCCCAGCAGTATTCTGTATTTTTCAGTCAAATATCGGGGGGGAAAATGTTTAAAACTTGCAAACTATAAAGGAGAACCTGCTTCTGCACTCAGATAAACCTACACTGAAGAGCTGCTTTCAACATTTTAATGGCAGTTTTTATTTCGTGTCCAGATACTGGTTTGAGGGTGAAAACGTTTCGCAAATGTATTTTTGACAGGATAACTCCTGAGGCACTGAGATAAAGGCAAATAATGTGAAGACAGGAGATGTGACTTCATTCTGCTTTGTGAAAGCATTTTGGCTTTTTCCCAGTCTGGAACAAAAACAGCTTTAGGCTCCCTCACAAGTCTATCCCATAGCAGTGTCACTTCCTGCCTAGTCAGATAGCAGTGTTGACCAGGTGGCTGGTTTTTTAGCACTTCAGTGGATTCTTGAGAAACTGTGGAATGAACTATGAAAAGGAATAGCACACCCATGCCAATCCCCTAGATGATCTCATCTTTCATGTTATATTCAATTCATCTCACCCTGGCTGTGCTGCTTCTGTTTCCAGCCCACCACAGGCAATTTAACTGATGATATACAAGTGCCCCAGAGTTTTCCTGCTTTCAGCTCTCTCAAGCACACATGGACAAAAGAACCCATCATCTTCCTGGAAAAGATTATGTGGCCAGTGGGAATCCGAGTATGTCCGCAACATTTTTTCAGAGTCTCTTGTAGCAATTGGAAAGACTTCTCGCGGGCTAGAACAAGCGCGTTTCAATTCCCCCAGGCATGTGTTGAAAGCTGTGTTCAGATTCAGGACAGCACCAGCTACCTTCAAGTGAGAATCAGAACTTTTCTTCCTGAATATACAGAATTAGAGGCATCTATTGAAAAGGAAAAAGCAATTCAGATACTGTTTTCAGGTTGCCATTCTTAATGTAGAAGGATCTTGACCATAGGATGTAGAGCTCTCACATGCAGGGCAGGAGATGGACTTTGTCAAGGAGAAGTCTGCTCCCTTCTCTGAGGTCATGGGAAATGGGGAGACCCGCATGTCACCAAAGTGTCTACATTCATCTGAGGACAAGCTGTAGCCTCCAGACTTCTTGCAGGTGGGAAATCTCAAACATCTCAAAGACCGGTGAATCTTCAAGATCTTCATAACCAACTTGGATGCAGGACAAGAAGAAACACTAAATAAGATTAATGACTAAACTGGGAGATGCTGTTGACTCCTTCCAAGGCAGAGAGGCACTGCACAGAGACCTTGACGGATGAGAAGACTGGGCAATCACCATATAAGTGCTGGATTCTGCACCTGGGGTGGGGCAACCCTGGATGTACAGACAGACTGGGGAATGAGATGCTGGAAAGCAGAGCCACAAAAAGGGACCTGGGGGTCCTGGTCAGTGGCAAGTTGAGCAGGAGTCAGCAGTGTCCTGGCAGCCAGGAGAGCCAAGCCTGTCCTGGGTGCATCAGGCACAGCATGGCCAGCTGGGCAAGGGAGGGGATTGTCCCCTCTGCTCTGAGCTGGGGTGGGCTCACCTCCAGCGCTGGGGGCAGTTCTGGGTGCCACAATGTCAGAAAGATATTGAGCTGTGAAAGAGTGTCCAAAGGAGGGCCATGGGGATGCTGAAGGGCCTTGAGGAGAAGCTGTATGAGGAGTGGCTGAGGTCACTTGGTCTCTTCAGCCTGGAGGAGACTGAGGGGAGACTTCACTGCAGTTACAACTTCCTCGTGAGGGGAAGCAGAGAGGCAGACAATGATCTTTTCCCTGTGGCAACCTAAGGAATGGCCTAAAGCTGCGTCCAGGGGAGTTTAGTTTAGATATTATGAGAAAATTCTTCACCAAGAAGGTGGCTGAGCACTTGAAGAGGCTCCCCAGAGAAGTGGTCACAGCACCAAAATTGACAAAGTTCAAGAAGCATTTGGACAATGCTCTCAGGCACAGGGTGTAATTCTTGGGTGTCCTGAGGAGAGCCAGGAGTTGGACTTTGATGATTCTTCTGGGTTTCTTGCAACTCAGACTATTCTATGATTTTATGAAACCTCTGTCATAACAAACATTAACCTTACCTGTATTTCACTGCTCATGAGATAATTTTTTCAATCTGTTTTAGGACTGGAGAATCAGTAAAATCACAACAGCTTCCTTGCATTAACCAACATATGATCTGTAGACAGATCTGAATTTTAGGATTTATTCTGTCCCTGTTTGAGAGAAAGATGTCTACTTAGTCTTCCTTCAAAGACACAGAGAAAAACACTCTTTTTGTGACTTTTATTATAGTAAAAATATGTTCATCAGGAAAGCAAATGTCCTACATGTTATGTGTGCTTTGCAGCACACACACTGCAATTCCAGGTAGCCAGACCTTTCTTCTGGAATGAAATTAGGTGATGGCATAACTCATTTCATGCACCACATGTGCTTTCTTTCATTTCAAGGATTTCATTGTACTTTGCAAATGTCAATTGCTTAAGGCACACAGCTCACTAGGTACAATTTATGGTTTTTCATGATATTTATTACCAAGATCATTTAAGTGGAACCCAGGTGTTCTGGGATAGAAACCCTTCCTTCTCAGCAGGCAGCACTCCCTGGCCCTAAGGGAGAGACCATTTTCTTCAAAGTGATTCCCAGGAATTCATTTCCTCAGCCTGTGATTAGGTTTTCTAGCTTTCCTCAGTTCTGAACTGTGGTCTATTACATTCATGCAGCTGGGCATATATCTGAGTTCTGGGGGCATGGATGCACAAATTGACAATCCTGATGAGATTTCTTCTTAGGTGTAGAAGTATGAAATGAATATCTACTTCCCTGTTGACTCCACATCAAGCGGGACATTTTTCAGTCCTTTCTTTAGACTGAATGTGAGATGCTAAAGAATAAATTTTGTGCCTGAGAGTGAATATTGCATCTGCATTTAACTTTGCAAAGTGTTTAGACTGCTTTAATGCTAATCTGTTTTTGCGCATTCATGAGGGTGGGAATTGAAAAAAGATTCCTGGGGCTTTAAAAGTGACTGAATTGCATTGATTTTTCTCTAGTAAATTTTATAATTCTGTTACAGAAGTGGGGTAACTAACTCTTTTAAGACTGTAGTTTTCTACATTACTAGTTGTAGTCGTCTCTTAAAGTGAATACCAAGCTGTGTTCTAAGAAGTGCCAGTGCAAAGTCCCAGTTTATAAATCTGTTCTTATTATTGACAGCAATATGCATCTTTTAGCACTTGTCAAGATGAATATGAAACATCAGAAGTTAGGCTATATGTATGGCCATCTTTTACTTACCCATTTGAGTTTCCACATAAAATCTGGAAAAAATAACGCTTTCCATTATTTGACCTCTGTTACATTGGATGGAGACTGGAAAACATCATCAGTGTTTTGAGTGATGTCTTAACAAGGGATCAGGGATACTGAAAAAATCAAAAGAAAATATGTATTTAATGGATGTATATAAAAATGTTTTCCTTAGTTTTATGGTTTAATTGATTCCCAGGTCTTCTGTCTTTAATAAATGGCTTCATTTCATTGCAATTCCCCCTATGAGATCATCTGCATTTGAATCAAAGTACTGAAATATGTTTTGACCAACATGACTATTTTGAGATATATTTACAGAGTACACTGACAGAGGCATGTTCTTAACTTGGGTTTTGGCACTATAACGTCTTCATGGAGAGGAGAGAAGCAGAAAAGTTTCCACATCATTATTGGCAAGGGGAGATAGAAGGGGAAAAGGGCTAGAGTATCTCCTCACAAATTAATAACTTCAGGCAGAGCTTTGGGACTTGACTGGCCCTGACTTTTTGTGCTGGGGTGTGACTTGGGATACCTGATCCCCAAAATAATGTGTCTGTAGCTGGACCATTGGCTGTATACTGCTACACTGGCTGTGTAGCACAAAAAAAGGTCTCCCTGAAGGAAGCCTCGGGCAGAAAAAATAGAGAGGTTAGGCAACTTGTCTGAGACAGACTTAGGAAATCATCAATAGGTCCAGAACTAGCTGACATTTGTAAAATAAGAGAAAGGGTGAGACATCTGCAATGTGATGTGCTGGTCTTGCCTGCAAGAAAGGGTCCAGCCTCAGCAGATAACAATTTGCCATGAGTAGCCGTGTGGACTCCCTGTTCTGTTTGTTCTCTCTGACCCAGCACACAGTCTTCAGGACCTGGTCACCCTCCCTGTGCAGCCCCCTGGCCCCGATGGCACCCTCCAGTGCCTCATCTTCCTGGTATGAAGTTAGCTGCGTCGCAGACTGCTCAGGCTTGTTGATAACCATGTGGAAATAATCAACTGCTACAAGCAGCCTTCGGCACAGCAAGAGCTGCTGTTCAATACACAAACTAAACCAAACCAGCTTTCCTCGTGAGAAATGCTTAGGGCTCAGCCCTTATCAAACTAGGCTTAAGATGAGTGCAGCAAAGGGCAGAGTTATTTGTAGGTGATGAGAAATAGTGCTATGACACCTTTTTGTCTCTGGCATGGAGCCAGTCAGAGACTAAAGTGGCTTCCAGCACTAATCTGGGGGCTGGAAAGCCTCTGCTCACACATCAGCCATCTCCCCTGTCTTTGGGCCTGCTTGGAGTTGCAAGTTGTCTTTGGGCCTGCTGAAGCACACCTGGTTCTGCCAGCCATCATCTTTTGCTATTTGTGAGCAACCTGCAGCCATCCCTTAGCACAGGTTTTCTGTTTCAACCCAGAACAGAGACCTTGGTCTTCTTCTGTACCAGGGCCTCATGAAGATTTTAGCTGTCCTGCCTCCCTTGTACAAGAGGACAATCTGATTGCTGGAGAAAGAGCCACCACTCCAGTTAGAAAATGCCAATGGGAACTGGCACACCATAATGGCCCACAATCTGTATTTAGAAAGGACAGGAGAAAGTCTCAAAACCTAAAGATGTTTTATTGATAGGTGCCAAAGTCCTGACTCATTCACACAGTGCCTTAAATCAATAACTGCTTCCAGTGTACAGAATGTATCAATGCAGGTCACCACTGCTTCACTGTGTTTCAAAGTCTTGTATAAGCTCATAGATGGGCAAGCAAAAAAGAAATAATTTGAATGGTTATTTATGTCCAGACAATTCAGGGCTCTGTGAAAAAGTGCTGTGGGAAGATATCTGTCTTCTTGTGTGTTGTTTTCTGTTGACACAGAAAACTAAAATTTAGGGCACTGTGTGCAAACACATGCTTGCCAACATTTGTTATTCAGAAAGCAACAGATTTCAGTCAGTTTTGGTCCATCACTGAGGCACATCTCACTCCTTAAGTGTACTAGCAACAGCATGTCTCATGTGGAATTACCTGAAGGCGAAAGGAGAGGCACAAGCAGGAGCTCCTTGGTGTGGTAGTTTTGGAGGTATGAACCAGTCCCTAAGTAGGAAGCAGTACACGGGGCCTCAAGGTCCTGAGGAGACACAGGCAGGGGAGAGGTACAATAATGAACCTGTCTCTGTCACCTCTGCACGGAGAGCATTTAGGGTAGAGGTGACCATACGCAGAGTGTTTCAAGCAATTTGGGGAGCAAAGCCCCCCACATGTTACACTGCAGAGCATGGGGAGGGAGGGTGAAAAAGCAGAGGAAGCAGGAGAGGGCCAAGAAGCTTGTGGAGGCAGCTGTCACTCTCAAAAGGGCTGGAGCTGGCAGGTCAGCAGGCTTATTAGAACTCCATCTCCCTAAGGGTGGGCTTTGATCCCATGCTGTTAAAGTCTTAGTATTGGTCAGCAAGTAAAAAGCAGGCCAGAAATGTACAGCTTTATTGACTCTTGTGAAAACAATTTAAGCAGACCAGTTTACATTCTTCCTTCTTGGAAATGTTGCACCAGACCTCCTCAATTTAGCCAGCATCTCCATTCCTGGGGCATCCTGTGATGGGGACTATCAGCTCTCTTGATCTCATGAGACCAGGGGTTAGCTGTGTTTTGTGCTTAAAGAGAGCCAAGTCCTATAGCTTGCTTTTCCCTTTCAGCTCTGTGCACAAAGAGCAGATACAGATGGGTTCTGACATATCAATCCCAGCTGTTGTGCGTGATAGGCAGGAGAAGCAGGGGACCAGCAATCATTCTACCACCAAGGAGCTTCTACATAAGAAAATCCTGCTTCTAGAACACCAAGAATTGTAGTTTTGCCTTCTACAATATGAAAACGGAGTGGTTTTTCTCATGTGCAAGAAGTGGGAAGGAGAGTGAAGAATGTATTTTGTCATGTATCCCAAAGCTGAGGGTTAAATTGTGATCCTCACAGTGTTTCCCACATGTACAATCCTGTTGATGGGACAAAACTCATGATTATTGCAACACCCATAAAGACTGGGTGACTGCACCCAACCCTTGGGTTGTGTGCTGGATATTGCAGTATTGACTTCATGGAGGAAGATATTTAAGTGTCCCAACCCCGGTCATATGATAGGCTCCCACAGAAAGGCAACATTTAAGAGGAGCAGAAATTAATTGTACCAGTATGCTAAAGAAAAGAGCATTTTGGGAAACACTTGAGAAAAGTGATCTTGTGTCGTAGCAGCCCTCTGATACAACAAAGCCCAAAGAAACAGAGGAGGATAGGTACAGCTGTTACTGAATAAATGGGGCTTCTGGTGAATGAAGAGTTTTCATTGTGTTCATCAAGAAAACGTTACCGGTGATTGTATGACATGTTTTAATCAGAAAAGGTCAATTAGGCAGTGGGGCACTACATCAATTGCAGACAAAGCTGCTGAAACCTTTAGAGGTTCAGCTTGTGCATGGAATACAGTTTAGGAGTTTTGCACTTTGATCTGTTTGATCAAGTATCTACTTGCTCTTTTGAATATCTGTAAAAATGTAGCAACACATTCCTCACTGTTAGAAAAAAATTGAAATTGACTTAATTTCTCCCAGGAAGTTTACTTTGGGTATTCTTCAAACGATTTAGAACAAATTGAGTATATTTCTTGACCAAGATGTTCAGTGTTTAACTAGGAAAAAAACATTAGGAATAACTTTGCAGCATAATGGACAGTGAAGCTTTGGAACATATTTCCCATGGAGCCCACAGAGTTTCCATCACTTCAGGTCTGGAGGAAGGGATTGGACAAGTGCCAGTCAGGCATTACTTAGCTCTCCCTACCCAAGGGTATGGGAATGGAGTGGACAGTCATTCTGCTCTCCTTCCACAAGGGCAACACATGTTCATCCAGAAACAAATAGGACAGAGGTTCCATGTGTTGTTCTCGTCAATGATCTCATTGCTGAAAAGGTCCTGAATAAGCAAGAGGATTATTTTAATGAGTGTAAAACATAACTTTAAAGTGGCTGAGCTAAGTCAATAAGTATTCTGTAAAAGTTGCTAGAATTCATTCTGTGTGATGGGGTCCTTGGGGAAATTTTGCTCACATGCTTGATTAAGCATCATAGATTCTAAATAGGCTTTTGAGTAGGTTCAGTTGGAAATCATGAACTATGGTGAGGTTAGAAGAGACTTGGGGCCATATTTTATGAAATGAGCCTGAAGTTGATGTAAGTGGGCAACTAATCTGAGGGAGCAATTCATCAGGTTTTTCCTTTGCCTCTTTTCCACGTCCTTATGTGAGGGGAAAAAAAGATGATGTGATCCAGATGGATTAAGCATGCTAGTCAGATTATCCCTGTGGATGCCCTTCATCTGCTCACAATGCTCAGTCAAAAATATCATCTGGCACACCACAGCACATTCAGAAAAGCAGGAAAATGTATACAGGTCAACTATAATTGAATCTTTTTTTCTGAACCAAAAATATGCAAGGTAGGTGACTTTACAGGTAAACATATTGGTTCAAATATTGGCTGTGATATCTAAAGAAGAAAGGTTTGTAATTCCCTATTTAAAAATACCTGATATATTAAAAATTACATTTAAAATAATTTATGGGTAATTTATTTTATTTATCCTCTTCTCTCTTCATGCCTCCAATCAAACTTGTCTCTGAAGGCAGCTACCCTAAAGAAATCTTTTTTTGCAGATTTCATATGGCCCCACATCTCAGATTTAATCTTGCTCTTACCTGGTGCTAGGTATTTTTTCCTATATCACCTCTAAAAAATGCTAATCGATGAGAGAGATGTCAGGGTTTTTTCTCAGTATTTATATTCTTATTTTCCTAGTATTTATACCCAGAAATCTTGGTCTAGGGGGCAAGAAACCAGCTGTTGGCCTTTTATGCATTTATACTATTTTTGCTGCTGAATTTAATTTTAAAGTGCCAACAGAATAATGTCATAACCTGTATGGAACGAACTGTTGTCTCTTTCAGAAGGGCTGGCTTAGACCATTGGATCTTCAAATGATGGAAAATTAAGCACCTCTATAGATTAGATCATAGCTATAGTATTTTCCACCAGCAAATAAGGTAGTGCAGTGTCTCAATAGGACACAAAATAAACCGACACGCATGCTGGAACTCCAAGGTAAGAAGAAGGGAAGTTTCTTTTTGACTCCAATATTTATAGACTTTCAAAAGTGACAGTGGATTGGAGGATGAACTTGCCACCTCTCCAATGACACTGGACAAACCAACAGAGCTTCCAATTTCTCCTCCTCCAGAAAGGAATGCAAAACAATAATTATTTACATAAAAGTGTGTGAGAAACTCCATTACAAAAATGTAAACATCAGAAGGCTTAGAAGAACTTAGAAGAACAGGGTGACTGTGCAGTTTATACTATATGAAAATTAAAATAAAAATAAAATTTAAACAATTTGTGCTTGTACTTGAATATCTGTCTCACAATGGATGAAACCATGAGAATGTGAAATTCTCCAAGATTACCAAAAAGAGTGCATTTCCCCCCCTTGATGCCAAATAGCATTTCTGGATCTGAGCAGAGAGGTTTGTCTGCTCCTCTGCGAAGGCAGCTTGTCTGGCTTTGCTGGGGCAAAGACCAGTTTGACCAATCCAATCTCTTTTCAGAGAAGAACCCCCTGGAAATGATGGGGATTGACCTAAGATTGCACATGTCTGCCATTTTTGGCTTGGCATTCATTGAGGGCACTGTCAAGTGCAGTTGCTGCAGACTTGATGAGACCCTTGGTAGACATGCTGAATTGCTGTATGGTTCTGGGGGATAGAAGAAGTCTAACCAAATGCAACAGCTTCTATTGAAGTTAATAGCTTTTCCTTCTGTGTAGCTCTACAGAACACGTCTGTACATCAGGTTTCAGAGTTTAATTTCTCCATTAGCACTGCATGGCTTAAAGATAAAAGGCTGAAGGAGACTTTGGGGTCCAGTGAAACTGCATGTGTGGCTTTTCATTACAACCTAAGAGGTTGTGCCAGCAGAAGGCTGGCTAACTCACTGGCATAGTTTTTTGTCAAGGATTTGCATCCTTACTATGGCCAGTTTTATGATATGGATTTGCTACAATGCTGTGATCTCTGGGAGAGTGATGACAACAGGTTGTAGGAGAATAAATTCATGGGAGTGCTCAGAGTTGAGCACTGGAAGGTACAAATCACTGAATAGCCTGTCTGGGGCCTCTGTAGACAGGAGGAGACTGCAAAGCAGAGATATTTACTCCAGGGAAGTGGCCTGGACAGTAGGGTTGAGCATCATCAGTTTCCAGAGCAATGAACACTTCAGAGTTCAAAAGCTGTGCAGTCCTCAGCAGCATCCAGACCCTCACAGGGGTAAGGTGGGGCTGTCACATCTTAAACACGTGCTTAATTTTAAGAATGTGAACAATCCCACTGACTATGTGGTTAGAGTGTACTCCACTTTGCTGTGTGCTGCCTGCTGAATTCACAGAATTCACACAGAATTCACAGAATTCACACAGAATTCACAGAATCACAAGGCTGGAAGAGACCTTCACGATCATCGAGTCCAGCCCATGCCCTAACACCTCAGCTAAACCATGGCGCTCAGTGCCACATCCAGTCTTTTCTTAAACACTTCCAGGGATGGGGACTCCACCACCTCCCTGGACAGACAATTCCAGAACAGGCAGAGCAGAGGGGAACAGTGCATCTCCACCACTGCTGCTCACAGGAGAGTGGCATGTCTGGCTGTGGCTGGGCTGGCACCAACCTTGTGCACCAGTTGTGCCTCCCTGTCTGCACACACAGCAGTTTACAGGAATGTTGCTCTAACAACACTGTGGTTTAGTTTAAAAAGCAAGCCTGCTGGCAAGCTGGAGAGGTAATCTCCCCTCTCACTCCCAGTTGTCTTTCAGCTGGAGCGAACCATGCCAGTCAGTGTGTTGTAGATTATTCAGATCCTGGCAGGAGCATTCAAAATGAAAAGGCAAGTGAATAGGGGTGGAAGGGGAAGGCTTTGATTCAAACATACTCTATTCTTTTTATTGGGTGCCAAGAGCTCTTGTGATCTGAGTGAAAGCTGTTATTACTCAAACTGACAAAAGTCCTCCAGACCTTTCTCCACACCTGGCAATAGCATAGGTGGAAATTCTATTACTTCACTTATCTACATGAAATTAGTCATCTAAGCCCAGGTCAGTCCCCTCAAGTCTCCTAGGGAGAAAATGCCTCCTTCAGGTGTAATTCTTCGTGCCTTTAAGGCACCTGGATACCCATTTTTCTTCTCTGGGTATAGAAGAATGCTTGGGGCAGTAGAGGTTTGGGTGTTTAGTGTCTCTGAACTGTACGCTTATGTGTCTGAAGTTAATAAAACATTTTCCTTACTAAATTGTGGTAGAAAAACATCAGTAGACATGCTGGATCAGACCCAAATTTCACCCACACAGATGGACTATTATGTGCCTATGTCCAATGTCAGTGGCTGGGATGGACACAGAAGCAGGGTGAGAGTTCAGAATACTTCCATTCCACTCTAAGTCCTCACTTGGCACTTTATGTCACCAGGATCCTCAATCTAATATTTAATCAAGAAGTGAAAAATCAATAACCCCAAGAGAGAAGCTGTTTGTCCCCAATTCTGCTTTCAAGTACCTGTTTCTGGTATTAATTCAGAGGTCCAGAAGTAGTTTTGCATGTACCCTGAAAGAAACTTGCAACTCCAGTGACAGTGCTAAACCACATGTTACTTTCTGATTCATTTGGCTTTAAAGATTAATTAGGAAATTACAATAAAAGTTTTACAGTTAAAATGAGAGGAAACTGGAAAAAAATACATATTAAAAAGGGTACAGCTAGTAATGTTAAATTTACAAGGCTGTTTAAAAAGGTCAATTCCAGCCATCATATGCACAGATGCCTCCCTACTCAATAATGCTAATTTAAAGGAGACTTGAATTTAATCCTGCATGATCCTGATCCCTGCATTTCCTTTCTACATCACTAAGCAGCTCCATATTTCAGTGCTTCTGCACCGTGAACATTTACCACCTGTGCACTCCATCTTCACGCTCTGTGACTCTGCACTGCTGCTTGAACCTTCCCAATATCTGCAGTATGGGGATCTTACATCCCCCCACCTAGACTTTGTGCCAAGGCTTTGAGCAGTATCTCTGCTACTCTCCCTTGCTCTCTGTGGGTGAGCCCAAGAGCTGGAGAAGGGATCAGCAGGGAAGGAAGGAGCCAGTATCTCACTGATGGCTGATCTCATGCTGCTCTGTCTAAAGGGAACTTAGCTGCAAGTTCTGTTAGTGTGACTTGTCAGCATCCAAGTGGTTCAGATATAAGAATGAACATTATCTTATTTTTATCTCCAAGAGTCAACACAGGACTGTTTAGGGTTTTGCTTGGCAGAATTCCCCAAGTTTCAGTACATAGCCAGACGTGGACTTTATTTTTACTTCATTTATTGAATGTACTTCAATAAAAGTACATTCTTCATCTACATTTTTTTTTCCTTACATCTTTCCTCCTTTTTTCCTTATTAGGGTTCTAAAATCTGTTTTACGTGGTAGGTCCAGAACCCACATTTCTTGCTGGATGATATTTCTTGAAGCTAAGCGAAGAAATAGTGTTATATTCAAAAGAATCATCTAAAGATAGTTGATCCAGTATAGGAGAGCCTGTCAGCTGACAGAGAAGTGATTGTGTCAGGTTTGCTCATAGGACTGCTGGAGCAACACAAGCCAACTCTCCTTTTATCTGTTATGACTTCCCCTTTGTAAGCTGAAGATGCTTATGTGTAACGTAAGTGTATATGTGCATTATAAACATTCAGACATCTGCTGGAAAAAAACAATTATACTGAAAATTACTATAATATGTTTGAGATTCCCAGTTTTCATATTATCTAGAAAACTGGAGTCTTCAAAGCAAGGACCTCTGTATGAAGGTGTTATCCAGCATTCAGAATTCAGTGTCTGGAAAACAGAAGTCTGGGACACCATGAACAGATAATTCCAATGTACTCATTCATTAGCCTCTGTTGAATGAAAATCAACAATCCCTTAATTTCACACAGATTTATTCATCTGGAGTTCTTCTCCTCATCTTGTTTAAGTCTTTTTTTGCCAAGAATTATAGGGAAAACACAGAAAATGTAACAAGGTCCAAAAAATTTATCCTGAAACAAAAACAAACTTGTCTTTCCCACATTCCTCATCCCCCCAGAAAATTCAGCTATCTGTTACAAAATTAAGTAAACTATATTTTTCTATTTTTGCTCCTGCAAAAATATGAACAGTTTGAGGGGTAGAGAAAGGGTAGAGGGTATCTATTGCAAATGGAGGAGTGGACAAAGAAACTTAGGCCGTATGTCTGGAAAGAGTTTTTCACCCTTCCAGGGAGAGATGTGTAAAAGAGGCCTTTCCAAGACCAAGAGCAGCAGGGTGTTCTCATCTGTGAAGGATCTTCTCCCGTGTGATGCTGGTGCAGGGCAGGGTTCTCTGTGTGTGGGCTGGATTGCCCTCCCACACCCCCAGTGCCCCAGCAGGATGTGCAGCCAGGCTCCCAGGCTCTCTGACGGGGCAGGGCATGGTGGCCGTAAGGGCAGTGTGACTTTTGGCACAGGCTCTACAAGTCTGCCTGAACCCTCTGTGCCTTCCTGGAGGTCCTCAGGCTCTGCCCCCCAACTCACTCTTCTCTACATTGAGCAGGACTAAAGTCACCTGTCTGGGTCATGGGGACACTCAGACAAGTGCACGGTCCCATGGAGCTTGGTACTGCTGGAGCGAGGCCTTGCGTGCATTCCGTAGGATCCACCTCAGCAAAGAGCTGAACAAGCTGGTCAGGCTGCCCTCACACAGAGAAACTGGCCCAGCTTAACTCCTCCTAGAACAGAGATGACTGGTTCTGGGAAAATGCACTGTGGACATCTAAGGCAAGGGGGAACAAACAGAGGTTGAGAAGCCCAGCTTTTCACATCTGCTTCCTGAAAACTGTAGCTGGATTTTGCACATATGGTCCATGTTACACTGGATTCAGTCCATCCATTTTCATCCAGTGTTGTGCTGCACTAGTTTATTTAGTTGTTCTCTTGCACTGGGTGACTGGGAATTTGCACAGAGTAGTTTTTATATTGCAGTGTGTAGCTTATGTTATATCATGTGGTTTGTTATCCCTTTCCCCATCACATGGCCTTTCCCTCACCCACCCCAGTACCCCCTGGTGGTCCCTCCTGGGTTACCCCTCCCCTCGCCACTCCTCACTGGTATCCCAGTGGCTGTGGAACTCTCCCTCTGGCCCCATCCCAGGGTATAAATGTCCCCTGCCACCAGGGAATGCCCTCTTTCTCCCAAGGGTTTGTCCACCTGGTGTGTCTCTTGGAATAAAGGAGAACATTTCCCACGTGGAGAGCGCTTCTCAATCTTTTACCTTTGTCTATGAATTATCCTGTGGGCAAGGGTCCATAGCTAGCCAGAGTGGACTCCAACAGCCCGGCAGAAAACACGATATTTCAGACCAGCACAGACTCCAAGGGGAAGAAAAGTGTTACAAAAAATCCAGTCCAACATACTTTGCTCATTCTTATTCTCAGCCACTTCAGATTTTTATGCTATTATTTAAAATTCTAAGCATGGAGGAGCACGAAACTGAGTGTCACTTCAAGTACCTAAGATCACAAGAGCAGCAGCAAAACCCTCTGGAAACCTTACTGGTGTCTGAAACTAGATGTATGTTTCTCTGAAATCAACAGGTTTGTCTATAAAAAAGGCATCTCTGTTTATATACAATCTCAAAAAAAACATTATAAATCTATTTAGATTATATTTAGTTGACTCTATGTAGCTAGGATCTCTCTGTCATTCTGAGTTAGAAGTAGCGAGTTGCTCTCTGAGCTGCATAAAAACTAATCTCAAAGAATTAAGTCCCCTTCACAAGGCATCTGCCTTTGCTGCACGTGTATGTATCACATGAACAAAACCAGTAATCATGAAATTCACTTGGAGATTGATCACTTTTTGTAAATACACACATTATAAAAATAAACAGTAAATATTTGTCTTGTGGAAGAAGTTTACATTCCTATTTTTTCAAGTATAAATAAACTGGGTTGAAAGAAGCTATGACATTAACAACTGGCAAGCTGTTCTTTTTATCCCTCCTGCTTCCATAACTAGAGATCCCATAGAGCAAGGACAGACCCAGAGCACTAACAGCCTTTCCTCTTTCAGCTGGGGTCTCATGTGCAAATGTGCACTGTGGATATAACCCTTGTGTAAAGCATATCTTATTTACAGAGTTCACTTAGCCCCCTGAGCAAAGCCAAGGTCTGTTCTGGGGCATAATGTACACATTCTACATCACATCTCTTTTCTCAACGGACTTGCATGGGATACACACCCCAAAAAAACCCTCCCCTGACCTCAGCTCAGGTCAGAGCTCGATGTTCTGCTGGGTGTGGTGATACATAACTTCTTGACTTTTCTCTCTCCAAATATTTATAGTTTTAATTTATTGTTGCATCTTTCAAAAGCCAAGTATCTAAACATGTTTGTGGCAGCAATTTTTTTATAAGTACTGCCCATAACATGTTAACATAGCAGAAGACTAAACTGGCCTTTGAAGGACTTGGTCAAAAAGCTCTTTTCCACATTTTGTCTGTGTTACATCTTCACAGGTTCATTGCAGATCTGAATTCAGGAAGTGTTTGCTCCATTTGTTCTGTTTTGAAATATGTGGAACAAACATTACAGTGAGAATTCAAGCCAAACAGTAGAAATACTGCTCATGGTTTTCATTTTTCAGAGCTTTCACATTCACAGCCAAAGGGTGTTGCAAGATGAAGTGAGGTTCTTGAGGCTGAAAACCTTCTTTAACTTAGGTCTTAAATCTTATATATCATTGCATAGCTGAAGCAAGAAAAAACTAAAAATCCATAGTGCTGATGGAGTCACATACCACCAATATGATTACTTGCTCTGGAAAAGAAAGCCATGCCTAAGTTAGGCAGCTCACTTGAAAACTATGAACAGGAGTTTTCATATGCATTGCACATGTCTTTATTCTCTGAGAAGTTTCCAGCATCCTCAGGCAGAAAGCACAGCAACAACACTCTCTGAAAAACTGGCAGGAAGAAAACAAGTATTTTGCCAAATAAAAAGGGTAATAAGTGCATGTTATAATTAACAGAAAAAAAAATGTTTTGCAGTTTAGTCCCCTCTAAGTCAACACCACACTTAAACTCTTTTAGCTGATAAGTTATATATAATTAGACTTTGTCTCCCATCACTGAGTAGAATTATCTCATAGATAATACATGCCTGTCTTATTTTCTAGTGGGATTAGCACCATCCTGTCAGTGAACAGAAATGACCCCTCCAAGTGCTGCTCAGTCCTTATGTCTGTTAGCAAACACCTCCTACAGAATGCTATTCCAATGGCATTTGTTTTGGAAGTGCCTGCACAGAAATACTTCTGCCTGTCAAAGGGTTAGGGTTTGCTGCATTATTATAACAACTCTTAATTTGCACAGAAAATTGATACTTGGTGGCCAGTATTTTCTTATCTTTTGAGGTTTTTACTGACAAAGATAGACAATGGATTTATTTAGATTGTGTATCATTTGGTTTTTATATAATAAATAGAAACCTTATAGGCATCTCCATACACAACCTGAAAATTCTTTTTGTTTTGGCCTAAAACAGAGCAGTGAGCAATGTACAGAAGTTCTCAGGCCAAGTCAGGAGATGTGAAGCACTGCCCACACATTACAGGCTGTAAGGATCCCGTGTTGTAGGGTGTTGGGCATCTTCCACCCACCACCTTCCATCCCACCAGCCAAGCCTCTTGGCCAGACCTGCACACCAGGGCTCCTGCTCCCACGGCTGTCTGTCTGTCTCTGTCAGGACACAGCTGCAGGGAGCACCAGCTCATGAGCGCAGAAGATGGCACGAGGCTCGTGCTGTCCCTCTGTCTGTCTGCCAGTCACTGGCACTCGTGGCTGTGGCACAGTAGGAGCCAGGGTTTGCCAAAACAGCCTTGCAGCACGAAGAGCAGAGAAACGTGCAGGGTGCAAAGAGCCCTGGCTGCTCTTCATCCCATTATCCCAAACACCCTATTCCCATCTGCCGGCAGATGGCACTCATTATATGTTTGGCTGTTCACAGCCCAGGTGCACTTTTCCAGAGCGCAGTGAGCAAATGTGGGACACTCGCTGTCCTCCCGTGTGTCATGAGCAGTTTGTTACCTTTCACTCATTTATCTCATAGTAAGGGCTATGATTTCAGCAGAATCCATACTCCAAGAGAAACTAGAAAGGTGAGGAACTGCTGGAGAGAAATGTCCCTTGGAGGCTGCTGGGAGGCTGGGACAACCATCTGCCTGTGTATCCGGAGCTGCCAGCCATGGCACACCACCTCCAAATTCTACACATCCATGCCACAGCTCAAGTACCCCTGGAAAAATATCTGTGGGGTGAGAGGTGGCCAGTGTGGCAGGCATTGGTGAAGGAAGGCCACTCTTCCCAAGAAGGGTCTGTACCAGCTCAGTGACACTGCTGACTGCTGGGCTTGAACCAGCTGCACACACAGATGGCAGGACATTTATCCTGCATCAAAGAACATCCTTCAGAAAAATACCCAATCTCTCCTTCAAGAAGTTGGACAGTAAAAAAAATCTGCACTATAGTTACCTTCCTGCTTCAAAAAGTAGGGACTTCTCTATTTCAACTTTATTTGCTTCCAACTTCCAGCCATTGGTCTTTGTTACACCCCACCAGAAAGGCTGAATATGCTGATCTCTCATCACAAGGATCACATCCAGCCTTCAGACTTCTGTGGCTATCTACACTGCTCCTGCTTCCTTCTTCAGGGATGCTTTGGATGCATGCAGAGCCCAGGGCATTGCACCACCATGGCACAGTGCCCTGGCAGGCTCACCTGGATGCCCTTGTCTCCACTGGCCCTTCAGTGTTGTTGTGTGGAGAGGATTGTCCACTCACTCCTTGTTTTTGAAGCAGGGAACTTCTTCTGTTTTCACAAGAAACATCCTGAGTGGAGGGACATTGATAAGAACATCTGATCCCCATGAAAACAAACTTTTAAAACGTAAAAGTTTTCTGGATGTCCTCAAGGAAAACTGAAGAAATGGCACCTTTTACAAAAGAAAGTACTGAAGACCTAAATCACCTCAAACTAATTTCCTACAGTAATTGTTCTACAAGAAGGCGCTTTTTGCTATATGCAGCAGCTGGTTGGAGGAGGAGCAGATCATGCAGCTATCTGGGACAGCAAGCCCTATATAATGTGTGCTAATCCTTGCCAATATTTTTAGGAGCTGCAGGAATCCTGGCATTTAGAAAGGTGCTGGTTAATTGTAGCTAGACCTGAAAAAACAGGAGATTTATGTCCATCCCTATAGTTTACATTTTTCTTCCCAAGTTGTTCCCCTTTTCCATCAGTTCATGCTTCTGCTCCTAGTTGTCAAGATCATTGCGAACTCTCACCTGGTCTTCCAGTATTTTGAAAAGTTGGCTCCAGATTTAAATTTAATAAGCATGCTCCTTCTTTCATCTTTCTGATCCCTGAGGAAAGCAGTGAATACTGCTGTCCACAGTAGGGGCTTATTTCTGTATCCAGCTTCTAATGCAGTGTTGCATCACTGACAGCTACTCCTTGCATATATGGCTTCCAAAGCAGTTCTGCAAACACTTGGTTCCTATTTCCAAGCTGTCTTATAAGAATATCTTCACTACAAAAAACCTTACAAAGCCATGATACATTGCATCTGTACTTCACCTCCTTCTCAAGACCTGTCATTTGGCCCTTGAAAAGAAGGATGAGGAGTGGTTTGAAATTGTTTTTGAGATATCTGTATTAATTGCTCATGTACCCCATATAGGAGATAGAAAAGTGCTTTCTTTCCTTTTTCTTTACCGGACCCCCTTCTAAGTTCAATAACTTGACCCAAGTCATTGTGGTAATGCTTCAGAATTTTTTATCTGGACAACCAGCTCTCTTGGTGGTCTGTGGATTCCATGCTATTCCCATCTGCTGCTTTGTTTGTCTGTTAATCACACCCACATCCTTGTTGTGGGTGTCCCCAGCTGAAGGGCAAACAGCATACTCCATGTACTGAACAGGGAGCACAAGGGAACGACAGTCTTGCAACAACCAAAGTGGCTTTTTACCAAAGGAAAAAACATCCATAGATGCTATGATCAAGCTAGCACTCAGAGCAAGTACATGCAAGCTGACTTCCTATTTCCCAATAAACCAATCCGATTTTGTTCCACCCTTGAAGACTCCATGCAATCTGAGATGTTCTAGAGGAGGGGAGTCAGAAACCCAGGTCTGAGTGCCTTCCAGTTGGGGGTGGCCTCATATTGAGGTCCCTTGATTTGAACCAGCTCATCTGGTATTTGACTCCATTTCATACCATCCATCTGTGCATGGCTGAGAGAGTTTGTGCACAGGAACCAAGACAGTGTTCATAAATCTACTTATTTGCTACAGAAGTACTCAGTAGCTTCAGAGTTGTACAGACAGTTATGAAGGGAGCTTGTGAAGCTGATGCCTAAATAAACAGCCCTCTTAAATTTTTCACTCAGTCAGTTCCTTGGGATGGCTCAGGTTCAGCAGTGAGTAGTTTTACAGCCACTTCATAAGAGAGGAGGGAGGAAAACAGTAATTAAACTATCTCCTTTTGGCAGCACTGCCTCTGTCGCTCAAACTAACAAGGATGTTTGGTGCCAGACAGGAAAGCACATGGGAGCACAGGCTCTGCAGCACTCCCCTGGCATGCCCTGTCTTCAGATACCTTTAAAGGACAGGCTGTACCTGAACTGAATTCAGCCTCACATCTTTCCTGCTGAGCCTGAGGACAAATAAGGTGTTGGGGCTCCAAAGCAGAGAAAAGTCTCTAACATGCATGGACACACTTCCAGCTTTCTGGGAAAAGGCTCTGTGCAGCTAGTTTTGGCTGGACTCTCCACTCTCACAATTATTTTATATAATTTAGAAGTTTTTGAGGCTCAGTAGTTTGTGTTTATTTCAGAGAGCTGCCAGCATACTGAGAAATCTTGATTGGGTTTCCAAGAGCTGATGTTTCCCTGGTACTGTTCTAGCCCCTCCACAGCCTGCTTCCCAATCCGCCATACCCCTGCCCACTTCTGGGTTACAGCAGTGTTTTGGTGGCTACACGGAGCAGTAGACATGGAGATGTTGGACTGGGACACCAGCAGAGGCAAACCACTGCGTGGACAGCATAGGGGTCTCCAGGGGCACAGGGCACCAGCACTTGGACAGTGTTTGGCTGAAGGGAGTTTGTGCCTGAGCTGTACGGGGCCCATGCCCAGGACCACAGTCACCATCCATCACAGTAATGCTGACACCACTTCCACAAGAATTTCCTCTTTGACTTTCCTTAGTTTACTACTTCTGCCTGGAAGGTTTTTGTCTTTTGTCTTCACCCAGAAATGTGGTCTGAGCTCAGGTCTGCTCTTTCCACTGGCGTAAGTCAACGCCATTTACCAGCAGGGGCTCAGAGTGTTGTTTGCTTTCTGTTTGTGTTAGCAGCCAAGCCACCTCTGCTGGAACTTCAGCGAGGGAACTGAACCACCTTCTGCCACCTCTTCTCTTTCTCTGATCTGCAGCCAAGCCTCAATGCCCAGGAGTCTGAGGTCAGATCAGTTTAGGAGATGATGGGAATTCAGAAATAATAATAATAATATATATGTGGTGGTTTGCTTTTGTTTCCTTGCCTCAAGGTTTTGAGTCTTCAGGACTCTATTTTACGAGCCTGCATTGATCTGGAATCACCTTTTAATGAAGATCTAGGCCGGAATTCCCTCACTCTCTTGGAACAGTGTCTTGAGAAAAATAACATTGTATATTGCTCTAAAGTAGTCACCGCTCTTGCTTCTTCCTCTATTGATTTTTCACTGTGGAGTTGAGGGACACATTTGTGAAAGGTTAGTCACATTCTTCTAGGCAGCTGAGACCTCTGGCATTTGTCATCATTGGCATGAAAAAAGTTGGCCAAAAGAAAACCTTTGTTCTGAGATCTGCATCCAGCAAACCTGCCTAATTTACTGCAACTGGCTTTCCTGCTAAAACAAAAGACAACAAAGACAAAGAGGTTTCCAATATTTCAGTAACAAGTTTATCCAAAGAGCACCAACTAGTTTTTGTTTTATGAGATATTAACTTGTCTGTGACTAGTCCAGCACCCTCTATCATTGCAACACTCTGGTCAACACCCATGGATCCCAAATTACTCGTTTAAATCCACACAGAGTGGGAATACTGGCTTTATTTCTTGGCTCCAGTCCCAAGCTACATGGTTTTAGAGACATTTGAGTACCAATATTTTCTACCCAGTAAGATACAAGTTGAAACCATATCATCTCTGGAAGGCTGCATGTCTTCTGGTATTGGGTAATGGAGCATGCTGAAGATACTTCCATGTTGCCAAAAACAACAGCAAAACTAAGAGACAGTGTGCCACATTTCCCATATGGACTGACCCAGCATTCTCAAAAGCCTGGAAAATCACAAGAGTGAGCAACCACAATAGTTAGTTTCATCAGTGCTACTGACTTGAACCAGCCTATATGAATCTTTGATAGCTCTGTTTCACAGGCAGGGAGATGAGAAGAGTCTAAAATATCTTAGAGTGCATGGTTTGTCTCCCACCTAACCCAGGCGTCCTGCATGAAAGCAAGAGCAGGAAGGAATGGCACCCATTCATTTTGCCCCAGCCTGGTCTCATCTGGGGAGTGCTTTTGGGTTTTTCCAGTGAAAAATACCATGTGTTGGACTGAGCATTCTGGTGGTGCTCCCATCTCTGTTCCATAGCCCAAATGCCTTTTCTCCTTCAGGGCAGAGCTTTCAAAGGGTTTCTCATTTCATGGATGGCCAAGAATTTTGGCAACAAGACTACACAGTCTTCTGCCCTCCTACCCCAAGGCTCTTGTTGCCAGCAACATT